>NC_044009.1:3087500-3396250 GCF_900496995.4 Aquila chrysaetos chrysaetos | reverse complement strand
CTGGCTGTGAACTGCTTCTCTCAGCACTTACATGCGTGAAGTTCAGAAGTAGGACATCACAGCTGCACATGGGAATAGTGCTTGAGTAGAGATTAAAGGTAGGCAACAGCATTTGTGGTGGGAATTTGTCAGGGAGCACCAGAGGCCATCGGACCAGGAGCTGAGGGGGAATAATGCAGCTGGTAACACCGGGGCCTCACCAGCCATGGCTCCATCCCACCACACCAAGAAAGCAGGGCAGATTCAGAGATGGTGGCCAGATTCAACCTAGAGCCAAGATCATCAGGTAAGTTTGCAGTGATGAGGCAGGTCCAAGCTGGGAAATCAGTCCACATACCACAGTCAGGTCCAGAGATTTCCAGGCAGGTTCAGCATCAAGCTAGAAAAATCAGTCTGTAAGTTGGGATCACCAGGGTCCATAGCTGGGTATGGCCGTAGCTGAGCTGGAGACGTGTGCTCCTCCAGCACAGCTCAAACCAAGACTGAAGGCCCTGGGTGCAACTTAAATGGAGTGCCTGGGCCCAGGGGCCAGGGGTGTGGGTGGAGGCCCCAGGTGAAGCTGGTCAGGGCCATTAAGGTCTACTGGTGCACTGAGAGCCATAGCCTGAGGTGAGATCAAGATCACAAAGCGAATCAGCCATTCTCCTGCAACAACTGGCCCCAGCTGAGGAGATGGAGGGTGTGGAGCTTCCTCTGCAGCTGCCTGACATATGGACAAAGGCAGCTCTCCCTTCTCCAGCTCTGACAATTCACCACCCCAGCCACAGCAGTCATGACCTGGATGAGTCACATCTCTGCGCTTATCTCCCTCGTGGCCTGTCTGGAGGTCTCGTTCTCACTGATGTCCCCAGAAACAGTCTGAGGACTGGTTTATCTTGCATTTAAATGAGGGTTGGTTGTCTGGTGGCCTGGGAATCAGAGCCTGATCCTTTTATCCGGTCTCGGGAATCCTGTCCCATCAGCAATCTCCCGAAGTGGGAGCGCTGCAGTGTGCCTCTGAGAGAAGGGAGGCAGCTACAGCCCGGCTGGCTGGCCAGGTACGGGGCTGCCCAGACGTGGTTCTGTCAGCTATCTCTGAGCATCTGCTGGGGAACAAAAGTGACCCCCCCGCCAGCCTGCAGAAGGTGGTCATCCATAATCTTTATATCAGACGTCCTGACAGGCACCCTGCTCCCCAAAGATGGCCCATTCTGCCGATAAGCCCCTTGTGCTGATCAAATGTGGCACTGTTAGGACTGCAGAGGCTTTGGCGGTCTGTCCTGGCCTCTCCACCTCCTCCTCTTCTCTTCAACTACCTGTCCTGCTGCAGAGTTGCAAAGAGTTTTTCCAAGACCTGGGTGCTTACTTGTTCTACGGCATGTCTATCCAAGCTGAGGTTAGGGTGTGCCTGACAGAGCTTTGGAAAAAGCATGTAAATACCACTGCAGCTGCTCAAATAACAAAATAAAACTCAACAATGACAGCATACTGTACATTTTTTCCCCATTTTCATATTCCTACAGTTTACTTCTCTTTCATTGCAGCTTCTAGCAGCTGAATATAGTAACCTAAGGGGCAGGAGGGCCAGGCAGAATTCAAGCATTCTTTGTTTGGCAGGAGATGCTTAAATGACTTTTATTCCTGCCTGGCTATATGATTTGGTCCTACATCTCTTGAGCAATGGCCCACCAGATAAATGCCACCCATGAAGAGCATTCCATCTGTGATGCTTTTCTAACACAGCTCACTTGAGGCTTTGTGCTCTGGAAAACAAGCTGACAACACTACTTCTATTACACATGTCAGATGTCAACAGAGACTAAGCCTAACTTCTGAACCAAGCTGAAGTTGAGTCTCTCTCACAAAATGCTCAAGAGCTCCAGTTTGTGCGTAGGTCAAAGGACAGTTGTTCCTGCCCCTTACATATTAATGAAGCTGATTCTCTCCCCTAACTATAAAGCAGACATCCTAAGATATTGTAGAAACTGACAAAAACCTAGTCCTTCTGAAACTCCGAATGCAGCACTGAGCTCACAGTAACTGCTAGACTGGTATCAAACTTCAAGGGCAGCAGCTCACTAAAGTCTTTTGGACTAGTATACTGTCATTGCACTAGGACACAATGGCAAAAACTGTGAAGCCCTGTGATAACAGAAAGCATCTCCCCTGTCAGATGGTAATTCTGCATCCACAAATGATACCCCTTACTGTGGTATCTTGATGCACCTGGACCCTTCCCAAGTGCTGTCGGAAAGTGCAGGTGGTCCACCCAACCCTGCGGAGAATAGGCAGCTTGGATGCACTCTCCACTTTCACTTCTTTCTTCCTTCCCCCTGAACTCCACCACTACCCTCCACCCAGGACATCTGCCATCTGCCTCACTGACTCATCCCAGCTTGGGTGGCTTTTCTTCTTGTCAGCAGGAAATGCTTCCTGGCTCGCTCAGCATAGCTAAATCTCCCCTGCAAGCTGCTACTGCTCCTGCTGGAGGATTCCTGTGATGTAGCTACACTGATTTATGGCAGACACGAAAGCTTAGGACTTAATGAAGCTCCACACAGCGCTGTCTGGAGTAGTACTGATGAGGGCAATGTTAATGTTACATCTTCTGACTGGAAAATACCTGGTGCTGCTGAAGATGCACTTAAGGGGCTTAGCCAGAGTAATCCTATCACAACAGCACTTCCACTTTTCTTATCTTTCTGATCACATAGAGAGAGGGAACTGCACGGGAAAGAGCCTTGATGTATAAATGTGACAAGGTTGTGCTGCAGATCCTGGTACTTCCTTCCCAGGCATGTGTAGGGCAGTAAGCTGGTGGGAAAACTGCCTCCCATTCTTTGACAGAGCCAGGGATTATTGCATCCCCACATTCACTGCCTCTTGCTCTTTTATAACCCGGAGCCTCGCCTTCCCTAGTTCCTTGGAAGTGGATGCTGACAGCTTTGAACTATCTGTAAATTGTACATTTCTTAATCTGGACAGCTAGTCAGCACCAAGACGCTGGCATGGAGCACAGCCAGTTGTGCCTGCTATAAAAGTCTACAGAGAGGACTAACCTGCCTTCACAAGTGCCGATTAGGTATGTAACTGCACTAGAAAGAACTGCAACTAAACGCAGGGCAGGGAACTCTGACCTAATCAGAATTCTGGGGTAACAAAATCCACTTCAAGTCTAGGGTTAAACAGTCTTTGGCAACGGGGTGAAAAAAAAATGTGAGCTTCTGCACTGCTGTAATTCCAAACACCATTGCCTAGCATCATAGTGTAAATCCAATAGCCCCTAATTATCAGCTACCACTCTAGAACTGATGGCAACTTTATGCTCCTTTACCTGTGGGGAAACCTTGTTACACTCATGTAATTACATTCATCAGATTCTGTAAAAAGAGGGAAAGGTTGTTTTCTCATATATAATGGTCTGGCAGATTGCTATGCCTTTCAATCTCCCTTCTGTGTTTTAGGGAGGGTGATAAGGAGGAAGGAAAGAGGCAAACACACACACAGGTTTTGGAGCTGACAGCACAGCATCTATCTGCAGACAAGCAAGGAGCGTTTCCAGTACAGAAGAGCTTGGCAAGCCACAGTCAAAATTTATTCATTCCAGTGTGGTGTGCAGTGAGGAGGAGGGGTTGCAGGGGAGACTTCAGGCCCTCGAGCAAAATTCCAGTTCATGCCACTCAGGCTCCTGTGAAAGGAGATGGTTCACTCTGGCGAGCTGTGCAGGAAGGTTGTTGCAAGGCTCTGGGATCCCTGTCTGTTACCCGCTGCTCAGAGGTCTCACAGAGGTAGCTGGAAACTTGTTCCATGTCATGGATCATGCACCTCTAACCAGTGCATGGAAACTCGCCTGATGAGGCAATGTGATACAGCATCCTTCAGACAGTTGAGCTATGCCCCATGCTGCAAAGACTGCACTTGCCGGAGAACGGGCAGGGGAGTTTCTGCAGAATATCAGCTCATTCTGTGTTGAGGCAAAGGCTCCTGGCAGGTAGGGGAGCGATAGACCAGAACAGTACAAATAATGAGACAGACCATAACATTTATTAGAGGGAAGTGCTCTGGGATATTTAAGTGTTTACACAGTGAGCGGAAGAGCCCTCACTGCCTCAGGATCTCAGATACAAGGAATTTTTCAGGAGTAAGATTTCATTTTCAGTTGGGGGTAGGAAGTGCAAGCTAACACTGCAAAGGTGTCCAAGTGCCTCAGTTTCACCGAGTCCAGTGGTACTCGGAGAACTAAATACTTCGGACACCCTGTACCTCTGCCCTGCTTGTGTTTGGTAAAGAGCCAACTACCCTAAACATTGTACTTTTACAAGTACTGGAGGTAAGAGCTGATGCTTTTAAATCTGTAGCACAGCTGACAACTGTAGGACTCCTAGAGTCAATAGGGAAAGGTGGAGCATTTTGCTTTTGGAATATGGAGAGGAGTCACAGTCATTTCTCATCAGGTCTTTCCCTCCTGCATGAACTGAAATTTTGTGTCTAGGATGCCTGAGGCTGGGGATCCTTATCCCTTAGATATCTAATGTATCATTAGTACAACTGAGAATCAGACCACTGAATTGCTGTTAGAAAAGATGAGTACAGGAATTCAGTGGACCTACAAACTGCCGTGATTGTTAGGAGAGGGAAATGACAGCCCCCTAAAGCAAAATGGAATAGTCATCCAGACACAGTACAGCCACCAAGACAAACACATGCACAGCATCCTGCCTTGAATCTGACTCCGAGGTGACATGGCAGCCAGCAGGACCTTTGCCTTTTCTGCTGGTGCTGCTACAGACATCTGCAGCTGCAGTGATGCCTCAAGAGGTCAGCATTGTAACATCAGTAGGAAGCTTGTTTTCAAGCCACTAAGCATACATTTCTGAACAGAAGAGCCTAGGAAGCCAATTGCCTAAGACGTTGGAAGGCCATTTTCCCTAGAGAGGCAAGCAAAATCAGCCTCCCAGCTAAGCAGTTGGCATGTTACAGAAACACGTCCTCTCTATGGGGCTGCTAGGGCAGTGCCATTCTCCACTGACCTCTTACTCAGTCATCATCACCTATATCAGTTTGTCTGAGCCATCTAACCTTTCCTGTCTCCCGTACAAAGTCATCCCCAGTAAAACAGCTGCCCCAGCAAGCCACCTTCGGCAGTCAACATGACCAGCCAAAGCCACGAGCCCAAACTTTTTAAATACTTAATGGGGAGATGCAGTCACCTCTAGAGCACAGTTCAGGGAAGCCTTGGACCATAGCTTCATGAACCTTTTCAGCCAGCATAAACTAGCACTGCAGTCAAGAGTTTGCTTTGTTTGTGTGGTTGCATTGTGAAATGGCTTTAACTAGCTAAAAACCCAGCTAGTTTGGACGCAGACCAGTGCCCTCTGCAGCTGTGTGACCCCCTGAGCCAGCACTAGGGAGGGATGACAAGGGTGCTGGAAAAAATTAAAAATGTAAAGAAGGCAAGAGGGGTGGCAGGACTGCCTCTCCCTGTGGTACAGCTGGTCTGTGCAGGCTGGAAGAGGTCATGAAACTGCTCAGACTAAAGCAACTCCTGAGGGAAGCCAGCCTCCTAACTGGGAACTAACCCATAAGGTGTGAGTGCTTTCTGCACTGCTGCACTTGGTTCTGCAAGGGTCAAACAGCTTTCAAATTTGGTTGCTTCGCTTTCTCTCACCAAGCCAAAGCAAGCAGCAAGAGATCTGAATGGGGAAGGGACAACGCAGAATTGCTCCCTGCACTGTTTGCTACGCAGCCTGTTGACTGTGGTTGAAATCCTCCACAGACACTATGCCCAAATGCCTGTGGCTAAGAGCACAAAAAAAGGCAAAGGACACTGACTCCAGCTCTTGCGAACTCAACTCGCTCTTTTGTCATCTGTCCTCTAAGGCTGCTTTGATGTTTTTTCCTCCTTGTGCATTAAAAGGAAGGTGGGAATGCTCTGGAGCTCAGTGTGTTCACCTTTACTTCCAAGCTGGTTTTATGCTTGGATTTTGCTGAACTAGAATCAGGACATCTCCGTGCCCCGTGCTCTCGCAATAAAATTATAGAACAAGCTTTTCCAACTGATTTTTTGGGGATATTTTCCCTTCTTTTTAACTTGTTCCAGTTGTACATACTGTCCTGGCCACATTCCTAGAGTAAGCACTGACAACTGTTTCATAGCTGAGATCCTCAGACAGGGATGAGCCAAGATACACATACACACACGTACAGGCACACACAAAGGAGACGGCAGAAGGCACTAAAAATAACTTAGCTAATTGCACAGCCGGTCGGAGAGGGCTCAAGATGCAGCAGTCATTCCAAAGCCATTTCCTGGAGAGGGATTCACACTGCTGTGCACCAAGGGAGGAGGGTGCTCTCCAAAGGATGGGGGCGGGTGGGGGGGGGGGATTTAAGCATGTTTCCCCTTGTGCATGCAGCTGGTGGTAGGGAAATACAGCCTTTTACAACCCCTGAGCTACACGTAGCAGGGAGCTCAGCCCTGCTGAACAGGGTGGGGTGCATGGGAAGGGTTACACCACATCAGCTGGGGATTTGACAGCTCTGGGAAGGGTCCTTCTGCTTATTAGCTGGCTAAGGCAACAGCAATCCCAGAAGTGCCACTTTTGGCAGAGACCAGGGATCCAGGGGAAGCTGCACAGCTGGCGTAGCAGAGCTTGCAGACAGCATTCTGCATCCAGAGGTTTCTGGCTGGGACTGCTTCCTCATGGCTGGGCTGCACGCACTCCTCAGCCCAGCCTCTATCAGTGCAGCTGTGATGTGATCCCTGGAATGAAGGGGTAGCTTCTCTGGGGTACATATGCTCCTTGGCAGAAAGGCCTTATGTTTTCAGATGGAACTTGAGCAGCATCAGAAAATCAGGGTTGACCTTCTCTGCTTTGACACAAATATACCTTTTCTCTGATGCTCACACTGGTTTATTCACTCTCTCCCCACCAACAACATTGCTGTACAGCTGTTTGACTAACAGACCTAGGAGAGCTGCATGTGCAGTACCTCTTTCCCTGTCATTTTTTACTAGGAAACAGTCTTCCCATCTGATTCATGAAATAATTAAATGGACTTGGTGCAGCTTCTTCTCCAGCTGCATGTGGTTAACTTGCATCCCAAAAGCAAGCATCATGCCTAATGTACTTTGACAGGGGCATCGTGGTATAAAAGTGGGTCAGTCCAGTGCTAACATCCTGAAGTTTCCTTCACTTCAAAGCACTTGTGCTTTAAGCTCCTACTGAGTTACAGACTTATAATTGTGGGTCTGGCATGAAGCCACCAAGCATGAAGCACCTTCCTCTTCTATGAGGTTTACAGATGCTCGATGTTTGGGATGGAGAAAGGGCAGATTCTAACTCCTTGGGCTCTGCTAGTGAGATACAGTCAGCTCAGGAGAATAGCCATTGTCCGAGCATTTCCCTCCTTTCATCTCAGTGTAGCATTAGTATGTCCTGTGTTATCCTTAAACACAGAGCTGCACACAACTCACTGAGTCTGCTCCCAGCAGCAACTGAACAATGCAGTCCTTTTGGTTTGATCCATTCACAGGCTTGCTGGTGTCCTAATGTCACAAATTTGAATGCCAAGCTTCAGAGTGTATTCCAAATCTGCAGCAGCAAGGTTATACATACAAGCTGTTAACAGCCAGAGTCCTGAGTTGTCAGAGCTCCCCAGGACCCTGTCCGTCCTCACTACTAAATCCTGTGCTATCCAAAAAGAATCACAAGGCATCTGGAGTGCGGGACCTTTGCGAACCCTCCTCTTCCTTTGACGAAGGGGTCTCTAACATCACCCTTCTACATATTTGTTGTACATCTCTGATCTGAAATGAGCCAAGAGGCACCCGTGCGACAGTACATAGCCTTTCACTAAGTGGTACCTGCTCTGCAAGCCTGTGGAAATCCCATTTCCTAGCATACATGATGCATCAGGACTGATCATCTTGAGTACACAGACTCACGGCTCATCCAATTCAATATTGTTGCAAGAGGCAACAGTAACTCCCAGCCCTTTGCTGCTCTCTTGGCTATGCAGTGTGCAGGGACTGGAACCTGAAAGACACTTCCTTCACGGACCCCACCTTTGTGCAGTGTCAAGTAAGCCAAACACAGGAGACCATTAATCAGTGCCTTGAGAAAGTGGTTGCCATCAGCACACAAAAAGACAAGAGGAAACGGCATCTTACCATGTGGTAGTTAATCATTTCCTGCAGACTGTCTCCAAATTTGTCGAGGCACTCCTGCAAAAAAAGGTAAAGAAAACTGGCAGTGAATAGAAGCAGCTGCCCTTCATTCCCAGGGGTTCAACGGCTGAGAGAGGCTCTCATTAAGCCACTGAAGAGCCACTCTGCCATTTGGCAAGAAGGCGTTTCGAAAATGTCTGACATCGAAGCCATAGACTCCCTGTCCTTTCCACTTTAGTGCAGAAATCAACGTGTCAGTTGTCACTTGTGTAGGCTGGTTACCCGCATTTCCTAAATAACTGATGCTTACTGACCTAGATTCCAACAACCTTGTCAGAACTGTGGCTTCTTAAAAGTCCAGTTCTCCCTGCAGACAATGAATCTCACTCTGACCTTTCAGCATTGCATTATCAGATGGTCTCTACATTCCTCCAAAAATAAAACCTCACACTAAATTGCTACTTAAACAGTGTAAGGGTTTTGGACTTA
Source organism: Aquila chrysaetos chrysaetos (assembly GCF_900496995.4). Lineage (NCBI taxonomy): Eukaryota > Metazoa > Chordata > Aves > Accipitriformes > Accipitridae > Aquila > Aquila chrysaetos. The sequence goes on along the minus strand of NC_044009.1, from coordinate 3,387,612 downwards.
TGGTCCATTCACAGCACCAAGAAGCTTAACGCTCCCAAGTCCTCACTGTGTCCCATGCTCCATCCCACAGGATGACTTACCGAAATCATTTCATCCTTCTTGCACTGCTGCGACAAGTCCCGGACTCCACTGACAAAGTGCTTGTTCGTGGTGAGGTAGGCTTTGCCTGCTTCAATCATCCCACTGCATAGCTTTACCAGCTGCGGAAGGAGAGAGGTGTGAGTGGATAGGCAGCTGATCACATCCAACTGAACTGCAACCAGGCTGGTTTTAATCTGCACCAACACCACAGCCCAAGACCTTTAGAACAGGATGCCGTTCACATTCTTGGTGCGGCTACACTAGCAAGCCTTACTGCACGTGAGAGAAACAGGGATGCAAATCACACTTCTCAGGGTATGTCATGCTGTCAACATTTCACTTGTCACTTAAGAATAACAGTTCTAGGCTATCCCTTGAGCACAAATGAATCAGGGCAGCCCATTTTTTCCAGTGGGTTTCTACTCTTCATTCTACCCTGAGGCATCAGGACCGCAGTAAAAGGAACCTGATCACACAGATTGACTGGGGAGAGGTAAGACTCCTTGGTGCCGGGTGGAAGTGATACGCTGTCTAGAATCTCCCTGCTGGGAGTATGCTGCTCTTTGGGATTGTTGAGTCTCTGAGCCCAGCTGGCTGTTCTGCATACTTGTGGAGACTCGTCTTGCTCTTACCTTGGAATGAAGGGGAGCCAGCATTCAGCAGCCTTATGTTTTTGTATCATGCTTTCCTTAAACCAACTGACCAGGACTGCTTAAGCCACATCTGCTGTGTGCAGCCAGTGAAAATCTATGTTCCCTCACACCATCAAGATTGTAGGTAACTATGAATCAATTTCCACAATTCTGTAGCCCAAGGAAACTTTGCTGGTTCATTGTGGGGGATTACAGCATGTATCTCTGGACTGCCTGTGACTTAGTACAGTCTTTCTGATGGACCTGGAAGGAACTTTGTTCGGAGAAACATTAACAACTTTAAGCAAGCTATACACGCTCCAATTCTCATCACCAGCCTTGTTACAGTGAAGCTACCAGCGAAGTTACCTGGAACTTGCAGCAAAATGGGGTGGCTTCCTCACTTTGGAATTAGTTTGCTGCAATGCAGGCATACATCTCCAGACAGCCTTTATTAACTTTTGATAATATAACAGCTGCAGGGAACATTCCCAGACTTCCTAGCCACAGCAAACTGCCTTAGCATGCCTGGAACTGGCTGTAAAGACTGGAGCATTAGCTTAGCTAGAATTCCTGGCCGTTAGCCTATCTCCTTTCAGCCAAAGCTCCTTGTAAAAGGTTACTTTAAACAACTTAAGATAAATCCATAAACCAAAGGCCCAAGAGATTTGCAATGGTGACGGCTGGCCACTGAGCAAAATTTTTTAATTTTTTGTTTGTTTGTTTGTTTGTTTTTAAATCATCACTGTTCTAGGCTTTTTAACTAAGTGAAAAACTTCATCTGCTGATAATGAACAATAGTTGGAACTGAAGTTTTCCATTCTCAAAATCCAGGAGCTTTTTAGAGATATTAATCTTACTAATGAAAAATGACTTCAGAAATCTTTCCCTGTCAACCAGCCTCACCTACAGGCTGGGAACAAATAGCTCTCAAGTTTGGCTGGACGACAAAGCCCCACTGAAGCATGGTGTGCTGTTTTGGGGCTTGGTGCTTGTTCTATATATGCAGTCACAAGGCTTTGGGGTCTAATCTATATGCATGCATTGCAGAACAAGCTTGCTTGCCTCTTTCTGCAGTTCTGTAAAAATACAGCTGAGTATATCTGAACGTATAAATACATATATAGTAACATGTGTTATATCTGTGTATACATAGTATATACAGTCTTCACTCTTTCACACTCACATCCTCTCCTGTCCATGCAATTTGTCAGAACAGCATTGGATGCTAGCAGAATTATACTAGCCCATCCAAGCCCAGAGAAGAAAAGCAAACAGATGCAGTTCCTGTCACATCTGGAGCCCAGACGTACACTAGGGGTTTGGACAGATCCTCTGGAAAGGAAATCCAGCCTATTCTGCAACGTGGCGGTTTCTAGCATACCTCTGTGCAAACACTGCGGCTGAGGCTGTGTTACTAGTAGCTGAAGGCCATTCAGCACAAGCGCGCTCCCAAGGGGAGCAATGATGGCTTTGCAGATGGACCACAGGACAGAATGAAGGACATCTCTTTGAAACAGCAATCAAGCCCAAATCTCTGGTGTCCCCTTGGATGAATCATTTACGCTGCCCTTTACCTCCATTTTAAACAGGTGTTAAAAGACTAATCATTTATAAACTAAGTGCTCAGGGGCACAGTAAAAGGCAGAGAAACAGAGTCAGTCCTTGCCAGCTTGCTGCTCTTTAAGAAGTAGTCATGCCAGCTACTTGGGTACCACTGAACAACATTTACACCAAGCCCTAGAAAGGCTGCCCTGGGCATCCGCCCAGCCAGTACACAGGAGAGGAGCTGGGCCATCCAAGGATGATTTATTAGGAATGGGGGTGATTGAATCTTGTCCAAAGTTACCCTCAGAGAAACTAATTTGAACTTCAGTGGCTCTTCTGATGCAAGCTCCGGCCTCGTTTGCCCTGGACCCAGGCCTGATAAGCCTGTTGCTGACAGTGACTGAGCCAACACTTTGCATGACCAGTCATTTCTGCAGCAGACAGGGGAAATGATGCATGCAAACAGAATGAAATGTCCGCCCATTTTGCATTACCAGAATAGCACCCCATAAGTGCTGTCAGGGGAAGACCAAAATTGCATGAGACTATTGTTTTAATGCAGTCCTCACCCAAAGGAGCTGAAATCAATTTGCAACAAAGCACTGAACAACAAAAAGCTGAGAGCCCTGAACAGCTCTTGTACTTCCAGCCCACCCTCCTTACTCTAGGATTGTTCTTCGCACACGAAGTCATCTAACTACAGGGGGCACTGACAGCAGTAGTGCTAGAATCAGAGCAAGTTTCACCCCATGCTTTGTCTTTAAAGCCTCAGCTTAGAGGAAAACAGATAACCTAAACCCCTTTGCACCTTCCACCAGTAAGACTAGTTAGCTTGCGCAGATAACCGTTTCAAGCAGCTTGATTAGTAAATGGGTTTTATAGGACACAGCTTTGCCTAGGGCTTCTGACTTCAACAAAGCCCATTTCTCCATCAGATGCAGGAGTTTTATCCCTTGCTAGCTTTGGGAAATCTCACAGATAAAAAGCCGACAGCTCTTCTGGCTCCTCTTCTTCATTTCTCTCTGTTCTCGTTTAGAAACGACTTGGCTGATGTCTCAGACAAGGAGGAGTGGGAGTGGAAAAGCCACCTTCCATCACAAAGCCTCTGACTTAGATCCAAAGTACCAACTGGATGTAAAGAATCACCAGCATAAATGCAAAATGGCCAAACTGGTCCCTGAGAGAATAGTTCCAGTGTCAGATTACAGCTGCAGTGCATAGCCTGGCTGAACATCAGACAGCAACCACCACCATCAGTCTGAATCCGGCCCCTTGTTTACCTGTGTCTCCTTACATCCCTGAGCTGACACAGTGGTGCCCATGCTGTGTGGACGTTTAACAGCTTCTACCCCACACAGTTTAGTATCACAAGCAAGATGGTGGAGAGGGGAAACAGACAGCACCAATATAACTTGCCACAGCAGGAGAAGCAGTGTCAGTCCCCTGAGATCCAGGATCAGAACAAGAAGGCCATCATTCAGCATTAGGAGCCCATCTGGACCTCTTGTCCTAACTCCTTTTGCAGTCACAAAGGAGCCTTGACAGGTACCTGTCAGTAGAGGGAGACATGGTCCTGTTGACAAGCCCAGTGTATTATAAATTAGTTTCCTGACAGCCTGAGATGGGCTCACTTTTTAGAGGAGACTGGTGGGGCCATATTCCTAAGCAGGAACTCAGCAGTCCCTCTTCAAACCAGTGCGCTAAGCTGCCCCATCTTACCTTGTCAAGCTTTGCTTCTATCTCCACCACATCTGTTTCCACTTCATCAATGGTTGCCCTGCAATGACAACAGCAAAAAGAAATAATTAATTGATTGCTTATGATGATTGGGAAAGAAGCCAGGAAGTCCTAGATGAGTAAAGATCAGAGAGACTAAGGTATGTGTGCTGGTGGTGGACAGGAGGAGGGATTCACACTTCCCACTTTGGAGTTTCCCTGCTGCTCTGTAAACTCGGTACTTACTTGGGAGAATGATCACACCTCATCAGGAATGAATTCCACTGGGCTGGAAAAAGAGATGGAGATTATGCTATCTTCTGTCAGCGTCATGGATAAATTCAGGTGTGCTGTAGTAGTCATACACAGCCAACTCATTTAGTGGCCTTGTTCTGATTCTGCAGGCAATGTTGTTAATTGGTAGTAATGCTAAGTGACACAGAAATAACCACTGTTGCACCTTAGCCATCCATTCACATTAGGCACAAATTCCTTGCTTCGGTACCACCAAAACCCATTTTCTAGGCTACAACAGTGCCTGAAGTGCAGCCACGTGGCGAATTATGTCCTTTGAACCTTAGGAACCATCACTCAAGCAGAAACACATCTTGGTCCTTTTGTCGTTGAAGACCATAAGTCTCTTCCACACAGGTGGGGCTTTGCTTGCATACGGATAAATCTGCTCCGCGATTATCGGATCTGTTTTCTTTCCACGTCACTGGACAGATGTGACAGTAGGAGGCTATTAGAATCCAGCTGCAAAGGTCACCAGACCTCCTTCACAAAGTGAAATATTAACATGACATCAGCCATTTGCAAGAGGCATTCCCAGGCCGAGGCATGTGGTGTGAAATGACTTTTTTGAGGCCAGAGTCCAACAGCAAGCACTGTAAACCTGGGAGTGTTCCCTTGCAGAGCTGTTCACTGCTATATGATGTTTATACTTGGACAGTTGTTTCTTTAACCACACACCTGGAAATGTGGTAAGCCTCACACCGCCCTTATGCACCAAAGATATGCAATCCAAATTTCACTGCAAGGAGCTTCTTAAGTTTGTGGGCTTGTAATTTAAAAGGTTGTTTCCTGAAATATTAGTCAGGCTTTAAAAAAATCCAGCACTGAACATGTGCCAGCTGAAGGAACAGTAGGGGAGAGATATGACTTAGAGCCACATGAATTAATACTGCTATCGCAGCAAAAGGATAGAACACCCACAAACCAAAGGGAACAGCAAAAGTGCTGAAGGAACCATTAGAGTATGTAGTAACTCTGTGCCTCTGAGGCTCTTGGTGTCTTCAGTGAATTAGTGAATGGTGAAGAGAGTGACTGTCTTCAGTAAGGGACATGCTTCTAAGAGAAAGAAGGATAAATTTAAGAAGAAAGCCCAAAAGGTCACAAAGCTGGGTCTAAATCTAAATTTCTGCCAAGCTGAGGAAGGGTTCAGGCCAACAGCATGGTACTTGTATGTACCTTACAAAGATTACACATAACCAAAGTAGCACAGCACACTCAGTGCCACCTATTCTAAGCATTCTTCAATGGGAAATATGCATAATACCTTACATAGATGAGTGCAGTCCCCATCTGTAAGCTATGAGACAGCCAACATTTGTTACAGTCCTCTGTAATCCGGGTGGAGCAAAAAGGAGAGAGTCTGTCCTCACACAGTATTGGCCTCAAAGACTGTGGGTCTAATAACTGTCTTGTTGAAGCTAAATTGGCTGCATGTCCAAGAACTGTGATGTAACAGCTGTAACTTTCCTTCAGAGACTCCTGCCTTCCCCTTCCACTGCTCTCTTGTTCCCAGATGATACTACTTACAAGCAGAGGAGCATCTCCTCCATCAATGTCCCTTTCCATTAAAAATTCCTTCTAGCCTGTGGTTTGACCATGCTGCTCCCAGCCGGGGAGGGCAGAAGGGGGATGCTGGCCATTTACAGGCCACTTGTGACTCCACTGCTGCCCTTTCCTCATCTGGTTTCTTTTAACAAGTGAGTCTGAAGGAGAAAAAGGGGTAGGTCTGCTGTTCCTAAATGAGCTGCGATGTTCTTCAGCTCTGTGAGCAGCAAGAAGCACCAAAACCCTGCCAATGCTGTGTGAGGAAAGGATGTGTCTCTACTCCCTTCATCCAAGAGCTCTTGATGTCATCTCAGCAAACAATACTTCCTACATCTTAACATAAGCTGGACATCAAATCCAGAGGAAGCAGGCTAGGTTATTAATCACCATTATATATCGTAGAAGACAGCCTGGAATCTGCTTTCATTCAAAAATACCAGATGCAAGAAAACACAACTACTGCCTACGATTGGCTCCTCTACTTCCTGCAACGCAAGGAGAAATACATACTTACTAAAAGTTTGCTACCTGCCGAGCACTTTAAATGAAGCGTATTTGTTACACCTTCCCTCGCCCCACACATCACTTCTCTCTTCCTAGGCCCTTGATAACTAGACAGCCTTTTCCCTGCCATGACACCCAATGTAAAAGATGGTGAGGCCAGAACCTCAGACACAGATGGCACAGACACCCTCCATCTACAGCCACCCCGAGCAAGCAAAACAAGAGGGAAGCTGAGCACTCTGCTTCTGAATGGAGCAAGCCCTAGGCTCTCTGAAGTCGCAGTAATACAGCATGGCTGCTCAGGATTGTACTTGATCCCTGGCCTTCTCCTGTATCTGTAAGGAAGCTGGCAAAAACCCAGGACAGAGCAGGCAGGACAGCAAGAAACTATGCATGCTCAAAATGGCCTTTTTCATCAGCAATTCCTCAGAACTGCAGATAGCTAGAGACTAAATCTGCACCCACCATGGTGGGAGCACATCTTTATGTGTAGGTCATATTTGTGTAGGAATTCATTGAAACAACTCCCCAGCAAGGAATACTTTTGTGCACAGTCTCAAGGCCTGACTTTGCTGCAGTTGCAGGGCTCTCAGTTTCCCTTTTGCAAAGGGAGGGAACTGGTCACTGCAGGTTTACAAGCAAGTATAATTTCCTATGATAACAGCAGAAACACCAAGTATAGTGATCTATTTCTTTTTTTGCACTTTTGTTTTTTAAGATCAAGCTCTGTCTTGGGATGACACTGTAATGCCAGCCTTTGCTTTCTACAAATACCTCTCTGTCCTGCCACAGGCACTTGGAAAAGAAGGAAACGCAATAAGGACATTACGGAAAATTACTAACACAGATCCATGTCCAGCCCACAGCATTGCCGCCACTGTCTTTCCAAGCTCTGGCGTGACTCAGGGACTCCTATAATGTGAAGCTGCAATGCTACTGATAGACGGTGGCTTAGGTCCTACTAGCCAAGCACCTACTAGAGAAAGATCCATTGCACTTCCCGTTCTCCTGTCTGCTCACTCAAGCCATACAACCAAAACCAAACTATCAGAAGGCTCAGACAACAGATTGATGCCATTAGAGAATGAGGGTCTCTGCTTCAGCACAACAGAAATGTCATTCTTTATTCCCTTACTGTGTTGCAGTGCTCACCTGACCTGGCATCACTCTCTTCTTCCTGATTGTTCTGCGTACAACTGGTACCCATGCCATTGGGCAGCAAGGGACTTACCCCAAAAATAAAATTAAAGGTCTTACAATGTAAAGCCCCTTTGACAGTTCAGAAAAAAGGTTATTTTAGTAGGTGCATTTAACAGTCATCTTTTCTTTGCCTTGCAAATTACATTTGATTGGTTATTAGTGTTTAGGAATTTCTCTACTTTTCAGTCCTGCTGCAGTGTTCCTTTGAACAACATCTCAGCCAACAGGGAGGTTTCATACAATTGCTATTGACTTAATTCCAGAGAAACACATAACCAAATATCTGCTCCCTAATTAGAGAAAACTCAGGTGTCAGCATGGCCATCTTCAGCACAAACAACACCCACAAGAGTATTTCAAAGCTTTGCAATATTCTCAGTGTTCCTCATAAGCTTCAAAAGTGTCAACTTGCAAGTGTTGGAGAAAGACGTAAAGACTTAGACATCACAGAAGGGAATGGGTGGTTTCCAGAAGACTGGGTGTTCTGTCAGTGTCCTGAAACACAGATTCACCAGGCTGCTGGTTACTGAAGTGTCAGCACAGCTAGATGACTTTACCTTTCTGTAGCAGCAGCAGAAAGTGCCATCATGAAGATTTCAGTCCTCCGTGCCATAGCAACAACAGCCCAGGAACTTTCTCCAGCAGACTGAAAAAGTAAGTGCTGGGTAGTCCTTTCCTTGCTTTCCTCCAACACTTCTTCCAACCTCTTCCTTGAGCAGCCCTCTGGGAGCAGCCTCTAGAGTCCAAGCAGAAATCTAAACTCCTTCACCCTCACATCAGCCAGACTGAAAATTAAATCCTGGTGACTCATTATGAAAGTACAGACTCCCTTGTGCCCAGGGCTCTGGCCACAATCGATCTGCTACCAACTCTTTGAAAACACAGCCAAAAAAGAAGCTTCTTTCTCTCTAATAATTCAGTCCTCAAGCTTTACTGCAACACATATGGCTGCCCTATACAAATGGCAGCCTAGCTGTGCTGGGGGCAAAGCTTTTGAAAGAAATAGAATAATTAAAGAGCTTCTTTCAGGCAAATTTTTTCTCTTGCTGCTATTTTTGTTCTCTGGGTTTGGAAGTCGTGTGCCTTCATGCATTGCACTCTTACTGCCAGATTCAATTTTTCCACTTGGTTTCTTCATGGTTCTGATAGCTGGACATAATAACCAGCTAAAAAAAAAGAGAGCTGGGATTTCTGGGGATGCTTTTCTTTTCAGGAAAGCAACAGCAGCCATTGTTTAATCTGCAGACATCAGCTAGAGGCTAGTGTAGCAAGGCAGTCTAGCGGCGTATTTCCTGCCAGAAGGTGGAGAGAGCATCTATAATTTCCTCCCCATTGTTATCATAACCTAAGAAAAGGAGTTGATATATTTGGACTCTGTGTGGAGGAGGAAGACATTTTGGTTCTGGTATCCGCTCAGGTATGAATACAACTGACTATGGCTATGAAAGCATGAAACCTGAGCTTTATATTTGGTGTACGGACTTGATATAAAAGGTTCCAAGTGTTTGATTTCAAGGACAATGATCTCGGGGACCTACTCAGTTCCAGGACTATAATGGAGTTCCAGCTTCATTACAGGAAGCACGGGTGAACATTTATCCATCCTTTCCAGTTACATGGTGCTTCTATATCTGAATGAAGTCCTTGGGGAGATGAATTATGAGGCCGAGACGTGGTTAGGGGTAGTGCAGCCATGCATTCATCTTGGATAAGCTGTATGTGGAAGATAAAAGGACCTCAGTCCTCAATCAAGTGCCTAACTCCTATCCTGCAGTGTCTTTTTCCCATACACCTGGTCTTGTTGGCCAGGGATTTTTCCTTCTGCAGCTCTGGCCCTCTGCTTCTTAGAAAGCAATGTAAGTTCTCTAAGGGCTGGGAGAAGGTTGGAGCAGAGCAGCAGTGTGCAAAACCAGAAGCAGCTCAAGTTCCCCCCTCTTCCCCGCCTTCTCCTCCTCCCTGACCAAACGATCTCACTGCAGGGTCTGCCATGTCAAGGAAGAAACCAGTGAGCAAAATCTAGAAGTAACAGGTGCTGACTCCCCTGCTCACAAACCCACCACTGTCCCTCCCCAGAATGATGTGCATGAATACCAGCGAACTCCATTATGATCTGTGCTATTCCAGTACACAGCAAACAAGCTGGTAATGAGCTAAAGCAGTGTTAACTGAGATCCTTCCTGACAGGGCCTGCTTCATACAGCCAGGACAGGCCCAGCACATGTGCTCCAAAGAGGTAGAAAGCTTGGGGAAAGAGATTATACCAGATTCTTTAACACCTGATTTCCCATCCTTCAAGGGTACAACATGCCTAAGCCCATCCCTGGGCTTTTGGGGTTCAAAATGTCCTTATCCTGCTCACTGATGAAGTTCCAGAGTCCACTGATCATGCTTCCCTAGAGAAATCACAGGTTTCAGTGCAACTGCTTACTGCAGAACGCAAACACTGGGCTAAATTTTCTGCCAATTTCATTCCCAAATTTAAATCCTCCCACTGTTCCACCAGTGTGGCATAGATAAAAGGCAAAACCCTTTCAGTTACACAAGCAAGCTGAGAACCTGGAGTAACTCCATAGGGATGAGTAATGCCACCTCAGCACTGCTGAGCTCCACCGCTCCATTCTGAAGGAATACAGAAGTGAGATGAACAGGCATGGCAAGTGGCACATATAATCCCTACTGAACCTACGTGCTTGCCACGTCCACAGCACTTGTGACTGCTGACACAAACAGAAAACCCCAGGCAAAGGCAGCAGCTGTAGTGTGTACACAGGGATGCTCAGCACTTAGGGCTCACACGCTCACCCATCTGGAGGCATGTGGCTAGGAAACCAAGTGATTCTGACAAGAATTGAATCCCTTCACCCAAAAAAGCGATGTCCCAATTGCTGGGCAGCTAAAAGCTGTGTAGTCATGTCCTGGCTGGGTGCCCTTCGTGTTTCCTGATGCTGTGCTCTTCCTGCTAATGCTTTTCCAGGCCTTGGGCTATTTCCGTCATGAGGGGAGAGAAAACAATCCACAACCTCATCTGCTAGTCGTTCAGTGCAAAGAGGAGCCCTTCCAACTACAGAGATGAGGCTTGAGTTTCCTTGCTCAGAGAAATCAGCAATTCCCCACAGTCCAGAGGGGTTTGCATTGTGAATTTTTCTTTGTCCTTTAACGAAGCCATTCAGACACATGATTTGTATGTGACAAAAATCTTCCCAGAAGCATTTTTATATCCCATGGGGACAGGAATAATAAGCTACACTGCTATTAGAGAACAGGGTCTGTGGCAAGAACACATCTGCCTTTCCCCTCTTGTGACTTGGTTCTACAAACTTTCATTAGATGGTCCTAGCTAAGCACCAAGAGAATAATCGCCCACATCCAAAATGAGATCAAAGCAAGAAAGTCCCACTGGCAAACTGATGCAGAAATCAAGTCATTGGCATCACTACGAGCTGAGGCTGAGTATAATTGTGTGGGTGCCTAGAACCGCATTTTATAAGCTATGCTTGGGGTGCAGTTAGAAGGCCAGAACTGGTAGAGGAGGACGGGCAAAACCAGAAGGGAAATGACATCCTGACCGAGGGGCACTGGCTGTGATAGGTCAACCACAAGGCCCCTTTTTTAGTTAGATTATCATTAGTCACCATCTGCTTCTGACTCTGCTGAGTAATAGTCTTACAAAAGAGATGGTTTATGATGACTGGAGCAATGAGCAGGACTAACAAAGCTGTTACTAGCTGCCACATAAGTCATCTCTTAGCCTTGACTTCCCCATTGCTAAATTGATAAACATTTGCTTCACAGTGACACTACAAGTATTCAGTGATTAATCCGTGTTTGGCAAGCTCTGGGGGATCCTCAGGTGACAAGCTGACTACAGCAAAGAACAGTCATTTATTCGATTAATAGACCTTAGCATTAAACAATATCATATTACTAACCAGCTTAGGCATGAAGTGATCAACAGACATTTCTCAGAGAGGCCTGTCTGCATTTTTCACATTTCTTTTTCTTCATGGTGGAATAGTGGTCATGGTTTTCTTGAAATTTTTTGTTCACTGAGTGCCTTTGACACAAACACACACGTGTTCTATATGAAGGCAAGTACGACAGAAATCCAACACCAAACTAGGTATTAAAAAGTAATAAAATGACCTAAAAATGCTTGGTTACCTCTGGCAACTATATGAAGAAGAGAACCAAAAGAACATAAAATGTAATTCCAAATTATTAGCTGCTATAATAGCAACTACTTATACTTGCAGCTGTCAAAGCAACTCACAAAGCTGACTTAATTAAACATGCCCTTCTTTTTCCTTGGTAAGCATTTGGTTCTCCTCACTTTTCTGGCAGGGAAACTGAGGCACAAGGATACAAAGACTAAGGGTTTTTTTCAGTATTGAAGTTCAGAAAAACACAGGGCTATTTTCTGCATGCGGTCACCAGATTACAGGTTGTTAAATTGGTCAAGTAAAGGGCTCATTTGTCCCTAAGGCACATTTATATACAAAGGCGGTCTCATTTACCAACTACAAAAAAAGCTGCATTTTTACAGTCAAGCATGTAAAAAGCACCTTAGAGGTTCTTGCTTTCAAAAGTGCCCACCAAACGTAGGCACATCTCTTTGGGGCCACACAGCTCTGCACTGCATGAGCTGATCCTGCTCCAAGTGATATCAGCAGGACACGTGGGGTCCAAGCCAACTCCCATTGCAGTCAACGTGAAGGCATCCCTTTAGCTCAGCAGGAACAGGAATGTTTCCGGAGAGCCTGCCTCCCTCCCTCTACCTCCATTGCTGCCAATTCTAACTCAGGCTGATTTGTGACTCTTACATATGTGATCTAACTGCTACATCGTGTTACCACTCCCTTACAAGCCGTCTGTATTGCTGTGCGTAAAACTCTCCCCCAGTTGGAGAGAAGGAGAAGCTGTAGCCCTTGAACTCTGAACAAAGCCCCACCTGCAGGCCAGCTGTTCCCAGCTGCTGGCTTGGATGCACGCACGCTTGCTCAGTTTCAAATCTCTCTTGCCTTGGATGAGTCGTACACGGAACAGGAGCGCCACATTCAAAGTAGTGCTTTTACACCTTGTGCTATACCTGATCAACATGTTGAGTGGGCTGGATAATTCCTAGAAACCCACCTTGCACCAGGAATAACTGCATGCACACGTGCATAAAACCCACTTTGCTAGCAGCAACAAGAATGACTGTCAAATCCAGGAAAATAGCTAATCCATGCCTTGCAGTGACAACTCCTCCACAGAAACATCTTCTGTGGCCAGGAAAAGCCTCATGAGCCTAATGTGTTTGGAAGTGAGCCACCGGCATATTCAGATCAAAGACAATGTTATTTAGCCACCTGGAGCATTCAGATCTCCGTTTAATATAGTTCCAAATCAGGCTGCTAAGGGCCCTACATTACATGTCACTCCAGTGATGTTCAGGGCCTCCCTTAGTTTAATGCTGCGGGACAGAGCGAAACATGGGCTTTCCAGAGCTCAGGACAGGAAACAGAACTCCTGGATCCTATTCCTGACAGCCACAGCATCCATGGGAGACCACTTACCACAGTCTCTGTCCCCATTATTGCTATTAAAACACTGAGAAAAATGAATCCTTCCCTCTCTCGCAGGATTGTTGGGAGGATTTAATGAATAGTAGTGGCAAAATGTTCAGAGAGTCAGGAGCTCTAGGTGTGCAAAGCAGAGTCATTATTATTTATTAAATCTGACTGTGTTCTATTTGAAATGGAGTGAAACCAGCATTTGCCTTGGTGAGATTAGCTCTGCCCCTAACTAGACAAGGATGTTTGGCACAGACGCAAGTCATTTCTCATTCAACTCCTTCTTCCAGAACCATCAGCAGCCTGACAAGGTCACTAACAGCTGCCAAACTACCTTCCAAAGGAGCACAGACTTTAGAAATTAAAATAAGGTGAGTGTGTTCCTTCAAGGAAAAGGAGCCTGCAGGGGTAGATGGGATTTTAAGTTCCACCTCCATATCCTCGTCTTCTGCAAGATACTGTATTTCTGGAGGTTTAAACTGAGATGAGGTAAAAGCAAAGCACTGATTACTAGTAGTAACTCTTTGGATTTTTTTTGCAAGAGAAAAGTGCTGCTTTCAGTGCATGGTGAAATACTGCTGTGGATGACCCTACAGCAAGTACATGAGTCTCACTTCCTTTTGCTGGCTGTTATTGTAAGATACAGAAGAGAAAAATAAGGAACCTGACATAGACAGACAGCAGAGTCAGCAAAACTCTAAAACAAAGTAGTTATTAACCTCCCTAAATACCTATCTGAAACCTTCTGTGCCCTCTAGTATCCACTGTTCTTCCTCCTTTCTTCAAAAGAATAAGTATACTTTGCATCTCTCTGTCAATGTGAGCAGACAGCACCATGGCAACAGCTCCATGGTGACTATATCCATGACAACCAGATCCTGCAATGGCTGTGGCTTCCCGTTCAAAATGAGAGCTTGATTTGCATGGCTTTTTGCATTTGCTATTTGCTTGGAAATAGCATGGGACCGGTTGCGAGATAGTTAAGCATAGTCAAAGGTTTCTGAGGATAATGAGCAGAGTATACAGGAGAGTGTTGGAGATGTAAGTTCTAAGGAGTAATGAAACTGGATAGTGTCATTAAATACCAGTTCAGCATCCCACCTCAGCTGGAGCGTGGACTGGAAAGCAAAGAGTCTAGGTGAGATGCCTTCTCAAGGCTACAGCCACAGCAAGTTTATAGTTCTTATACACAAGGCAGAAGAGCAGCCATGCCAAGTAAAGTGCCATTTCAGACACACACATCACTTGTTAAAATACTGGAGATTTGAATCACTTTGTTGCTGCTGGTTCTGCGAGGCTCAACAAGCACAATCCTACAGGAATACCTCCCAGAGGGATCTGAGAAGAGATTGAAGAGCATATGAGAACATATGCTCCCTCCATAATGCCAGCCATTCCTGAAATCAAAAGCTCTCTGAAAACACAAACGGAGCCTTATATGCTCCCATGCCTCACACATGTCATATCGCTTAGGTGGGAAAATTGAGACACAAAAAAGGCGACTCATCTTGCTGAACTTCAAAAAGCAAATAAGCACCAAGTCCCCTAAGTCCTGGTCCCAGTCTTAAACTGGACTCCTGTTGAAAGAGTCAACCTAGAAATGGGAAGAGGGATGGTTGGGAGTGAAACCGACCAGGAGCCAGGAAGAATATGTGGGAAACAGACTCCATCTACAGGAAACCTTCCCATCCCCAGCCCACTAAATCCTGTTGCTCTGTCAGCTAAGTGTGGCTTTTACTATATCCAGCACTAATCCGTCCCTGCCATGCACACCAGACAAAAGACACTGCCCTCCCCCAATAACACACACAGCAGTGGGATGCCTAGAGCTAAAGAGTGTTAATTTGGGATTAAGTCGCACCTGAGGCTTTAGTGGTTCCCTGGCTGATGGTCAGGATAGCAAGAACTGCTGCCATCTGCTTCTCCTTTGCTTCTTCTCTATTACTTCTCCTAACCAGCCCTTAACCCCAGCTACCCACATGTGGGCCAGGCTCAGCCCTATCACGCTGTCCATTTAAAAATCAGCAGCCACCACTTCTTTCAAGCTCCGTTGCATAACAATTTCTAATCAAACCAGACTTTCTCATCACACTCCCACCAATCCTGTGCATGCCCATCTTTAGCCCTTGCTCTTCCTTCCACACCTCCATTCATCCTCTTCAGAACACCTGGCTCTCCACATGGTGAGGAGCACAAAAAAAAAGGAGCAGCCTGGGTAATTGACAACTCTGCATACAACTGATGAAAGGCAGATCCAATGTATTACTATTCAATTGTTGCCTCGGTTTAAGTTTGCTGAAAGGAGCTGGCTTCATAGTCTTGAGTCTGATGTGCACAAATTAGTCACAACACATAAACAGCACTGTCCTCAGTTGTCTCTCACTGGTCCCTCTTTCCTTCCAGAGAGGAACCAGTTCAGCTGATGTTGACTCCCTTGGGCCTTAGAGTCTACTGTTCTTTTGTCAACAGCAAGATCAGGACAAACTAGATTAAAACTCAGCTGGATAGAAAACCAATTACTTCAGTAATGCTTAAATACTATTTCAGAGCAGCAAGTTCCCAAAATGGAAGCTTCATTTCTCTTTCTGTGGATCAATGGCAAAACTCTGCATTTACGCGAGGATGAAATCCCATCTTTTTTATCCTTTTGAGGGTTCCTAGTTTTACTGATGGCAGTCTGGATCAGGAGAAAGTGACATCAGGGAAAATGCCCCTCCACCAGCCCCTGAGCCTGCTGCTACCTGCTCTCACCCATCCTTACCAAGCTTCTGAGCAGGTTCATTTGCTTCCTCCAGATTCTTGGGAAATGCAGCTTGTTCCCTTGTCCCCTTGTTATTTATCCCCTTTTATCCCTCATTGCAAGCTCCCTGCCTTCTGTTTGTGTGCAGAGGGGGAGGAAGTTCCTGCAGTCCCTGCTGGCTGCAGCACTCTCACACAAAGGAAAAGTAAATGTTTATCTGGTTCTTTGGTATGTATATCACTGCTGTGCTTACAGCTCAGTAGAGGAGTCTTGCTGCAGCTGGAGTTAATGCCTCAGAATACATATTCCAAGGGTGGGTCTAACTAGGCTGGGGAGAGTGCTGTCTAGTGACTTGGAGCAGGAGTCTGAAAGCCAATGCTCCTGGGTTGTATCCTTACCTCTGGCAATGACTCAGTCATATCATCAGAAATAACTCATAATCGCTCCCTGACTTGGCTTCCCCATCTGTAAAATGGAGCTGCTTTCACAAAGCTGCACTGAGAACTCCACTTAATGACAACTGCACCACATTCAAAGACCTTCAGATCAAAGATACTGTGAAAAGATTACTGTTAATATTGCCAGAGATTTATTAACATACCCCTGGTGCTGACAAGTCAATAGCCTTCCCAAGCATAAATGTTCAAGACAGTGCAAACACTGACCTAGATTTTGAGTAATTATGCTGGAAACTAGCACATGTGATGCTTTTGCTCTCTGGCTTTCAAGTCAGCAGCATTCACGTAAGTAGAGAATATATAGCTACCTTTAGTTTCAGAGCTGTCCCTTTCCTACTGCCACTCAGTGTTTCAAAGTGCTAGCAAGATCAGACCAAAGATTATTCTCTCTTTTTCCATCCCCAAACTGAGGTCGCTGCTACTTGAGTGGAAGCAGAATGTTTGCTAGGTGCAAAACAAGGTTTGAAACACCCCATGACACTTCAACTTCCATCCAGGAAAGGGCAGTGTTGCTTGCAAATCCTAGGTGACTCACTGCAGTACAGAGTGAACATAGGGATCACTACACAGGGTGGCAAAGACCCGTCCTGTGATGCCAACAGTGACCTGTCTGCAAGCGAAAGAAATTCCCATAACGCATCAGTTCAATTGTCAATGGAGATGAGGAGAAAAGAGCTCCCTGACCTTTACAGTGAACAGGTGGTATGAACTATGGTGTTAGCGTACTTCATCTTACTGTGTCTGAGTGTAGGGATACGCATGTATTACTAATCATCTTGACAGTGAGAATTTTTACCCATTTTCCATCTCCTCGTTAAATCAGGATTTTTTAATATGTCCACCATTCATGCTAAATGTGTGAATTTCCAGTTTCTTGTCTTTCTGGTACAATAACCCCAAACAGCAGTGCACAGTGCAGCAAGAGGGAGCTCAGTCCTTCACAAGAGTCAAAACACGGAGTCACAGCTCAGTTCCGAATGGATAGCACATGCGTGAACCATACAAGGGAGCAGGCTTCAGAATGGGATGCAGGCTATATTGCTCCATCATGCTGATACGGACGAGGCTGCCAGCTTGCAGACAATAGCCAGGCTTGAAAGGTACAAAGGGCTGCGATCTAGGTCTTGTTATACTCAGTCATACAGTGCATGCCAAAGCTCATCTGGCCAAGTCACTAGTGACGTGTTCAGAACTGCTCTTGCTTACTCAGGTTAAGGAGAAAAGTCCAATTTTACATTGGAAAACACTGGTTTCCTTCTTGATTTCTGTCTGTATAAGGAACTGGCTTCTGGTGCTGAAATCTCATTAGATACTGGTCTTCACAGAACTGGGACTCTGCTTGCCTTGTCTGCACGGCTCGCTTAGAGCATCCACAAAGCTATTGCCCCAGACAGTACAGTTCTTGCAGTAGGCTGGCTCTGGCAGTGATAAAAATCACAAGGCACAGGCAAGTGACAAGATACTTGGCACAGCACCATGGAGGAGAGGAGGTCTCACCACACGGCTTCACTGCAGGTCAGTAAAGGCCTAAGAGACTGATGCTCCACGTGGAAAGACTAAAGGCAGGGAGAACAAATAATCACACGTGCTTACGCAGCAATTCAGTGAGAGTACTTGCTCCCAGGGCACTGTTTTATCCTCTGATGGCAATAGCTAGCCAGTGAGACAGCTACCAAGGGTGGGTTAACATCAAGGCCTTCACTGGCAAAGGCGTAGAGGAAAAGTCCTGGAGCCAGCTAGGTTTTAAAGGGCATGCATATGCAAAGTCCTCAAGCACATACTTGATTTTAAACCTGTCTCTCACTCCCACCAAATTAAATGGGATTTCACATACATGCCTAGTGCTAAGCACATGCTTCACCCAGCTTGCTAAATAGGAACACGAATCAGAGTGAAGAAATGTCTTTGTAAAACCAGTTGCACTGGTATAGCTAGTAGGATGAACTAGATCCAGAGATATACCCAGCAAGGAATAAACTTGGGAGTTAATGTTACATGCTGCTACACTTAAACCCCTGGGTGCCTCGCTGTCCCAAGCATGACAGATGGAAGACATGGAGTGCCTCTTGCTAAGCTGGGTATGTGAAGCACTCATAGTTTTTTGTAGGCTTGCTCCATCTGCATTGCTTTTAGCATTAAAGAGCAATTTGGTGCAGAGCACAAGAGGTGTGCACACTAACAAACTGAAGTCCCACAAAAATGCCAGCCACAAAGCAAGTGTTTTCGTCACAGCTGAGCATCCCAGGCTAGCCTAGACAAAGTGAGGAAAAGAGTTGTTGCCCCAAGCCACAGTAGGTCAAACTGCAGGTTGCTAAATTTCTCTAAATAAAAATATGTTCACTATGCTTTTATGCAAACAAACAAACAAACAGTGAAGCCAGGCACAAAACTGAGGGTGAGGTATTTTGGAGGTCTGCATGACCATTGTGTCTCTCATTTCTGGTACTGCCTAAAGCAAGGACACCACAGATGTCCTTGTCCATGGAACTACATTGCTCTGTGACTCCAGAAGACATACTTTCAAACACATGACATATCTTAAAATAAGAAGCATGAAATCCTTTTATTCGCCTGTGGCTACTGGGCTTTTCTCTGGAATCATTAAGTCTTTGATTTCTCTGGGTCCCATGTGGTCACTTGTTATCAGAAGCTGCAACTTTAAAAAGATTAAATATCACAAACTAATTATCAACTGCTAATCCTCAGCAACCTAATAGAATGACTGCTATACTGTGAGAGGTGAATTTGGCCAGCAAGTGAAAGGAGACAGGCTGGATCTTCTAGCATGAGACACTGAGACACCCCCCCTCCACTCCTGCCACAAGTATCATCCCTAATACTAAGCCAGAAGGGCAGGACATATGCAGAACTGGCATGTATAATGATAGTAGGTGGGTGATGAATTGCAGAATTGACAGTTAAATATCTACCTATTAAATGGAGGCCTTAAATCACATACTAAATGTTTACCTGCACAAGCGATGAATTAGACCCTGAAAACGAAGGCTGCGTACCTCGTCACTGATCTACATCAAATTCATAACATAAGAACATAGAGGAAAATCTTCTGACATCAGTAGGAATTAAACAGGGTTTTGGTTAGAAAACAGATCTGGTTTATGCAAAATAGTGCAGCCTTGCACCTTGCTGGTAAAGGTGTGGAGTGGCAGGTAGACTCAGGGCCTATGACTCACTAGAATTCCACAGAAAATTTGTTTTGGAAAAAAAACCACCACTGGCAGATGTTAGGTAGACTCTGCTATGCTGCACAAGCCTTCTGCCTCGAACCAGAAATAGCTGGACTGCAGATGTGTGCAAGATTTTGTTTAGTCTATCATGGTTATTGCTGCGGAGAAAACTTTGTTTTATTCCTAAATATTCATTCTCCCACACACATGCATAACCACAATGCACACACACACAGTTTGGCAGAAGATGCAGAGCCTGCTTGTTTGAAACCTAGACCTAGAATACAAAGGCATTTCAGAGAGATTGATGGGAGCCAGAGAACAAACAGTAAGGGGAAAAGACACATTGGCAATAACAGGAGACGCTGCAAGTCAGGGAGGAGGCCAGGAAAACGATGCAGAGAGGCAAGGGCAGATTAGCAAAAAGAAGTGCAAGAAAGTGGGAGAAAAGTGCTCTTCCTGTCTCTCAGGGGCAGAGTTTCGGTTCACACAAAGCCAATGTGAAGCACTGCTGCCTTACACCAGCTGGGAACCTAGCCTTCAGCACTGGTTCTGCACCCTTGCAGCCAAAAAGAGTTTTGCTATGAGGCTTCAGTAGATCAGGCCTTCGCTTCCTATGCCTCTTTGTGTTTCAGAACCGTGGGCGCTGATCGTGCACCTGGCCTGGTCTGGCTCTGAACCCTTGACAGTCTCTGAAGTGCCAAAAGAGAGAGAAAGAGGGACTGTGGCAAGAAATACACATACACAAATGCAGAGCAAGGCAAACGTTCCACTTTGCCAGTGGCAGGTGTCCCTTTGCTGTAATGGCAGTGATAAATGTCACCCTGACCTCCTAAACACAAACACACACACACACGCACACTTCATCTCTTGTTCCCATTAGCTCCGGAACAGACAACCACACAGGGCCTATTCTACAGGCACAGTATCATCTTGCACTGATTGCTACTTGTCCTCTGCCTTGATGGTGAATTTTGAACTCATTAGCTGCTAATGGCTCTGCACGTGGAGCACAGGCACACTCAGGCCCGTGGACAATGTCCTCCCTTGTGGCTGCCGCCACAGGAACTCCATTGTGTGCCCCAACACTGGAGCTGTGTTCCCCTTGGCCGGCTCTCCACGATTCTCCCTGCTGTGTGAGATTTCCCGACCCTCTGCCAAAGCTGAGCCTCACTGGCCTTTTCAGCGCTGGGCTTTTGCTTTTCAATTCCCAGCACGGCACTGTTGTGTCAGCGCAGCTCCATTGGCAGGGGCGACGTTCCCAGCTCTCGCTGGCACCTGAGCCCGCAGTCACCCCATTCTGCTGGAAGTACGGGGCCCAGACCCTCACAGAACCCCCAGAATTCTCCCCTGCGAACCCCAAAAGGAGTCCGGTTTGCAAGAGGTATTCGGCATTTGGCACGCCTCACTGTGATACTTGTGAAAGCGTTTCCTGCTCATCATGCTGAGTCATTTGGAAAATCTAGCTCCCAGAGGTTCGAGTGCCTTTGGCCCTGCTGCTCAAACCCTCCTGTAAGTGGAGAAGTGCTGTGATACTAGTAAACCAGGGAAATCTGAAGAAAAGCTGCTAGGATAAAGATAATCTTCAAAATCAATGGCAAAACAACACAGGAATTCACAGATTTGCAGTCTGCAGGCGGTAGGGACAGTTAGGACTGTCCAGTCATACTTGCGTTACCCAAACCAGAAACTTCCAGTTGGTCACTCCACGACCAGTTCCAGCTCACTGGGAACCCCTCTCATACAAATGGCAGCCACACGGAGATGGGGTGGCAGTCCCCACTCCCTCAGAGCACAGGTACGTCTAAAGCACTGCGCTGGTTTTGGCTCGGGTAGAGTTAATTATCTTCATAGTAGCCAGTATGGGGCTACATCTTGGATTTGTGCTGAAAACAGTGTTGATAACGCAGGGATGTTTTAGTTACTGCTGAGCAGTGCTTACACAGAGCCAAGGCCTTTTCTGCTCCTCATACCACCCCAGCAGTGAGCAGGCTGGGGGGGGCACAAGGAGTTGGGGAGGTACACAGCCAGGACAGCTGACCCCAACTGACCCAAGGGATATTCCTGTGGAGGGGGGACAGTGAGTGAGGGTCTCTGTGGTGCTTAGTTGCCAACCGGGGTTAAACCATGCCAAGCACATGACAGAGGAGGTCAGTGCATTCCTCCAGCCTGCAGACAGGGATACACATGGGGATGAAAGTCACACTGTCATCTCGGAAGAGCAGCAGAGCAGAGCACCCTCCTCCTCAGTCTCAAGCCACAAAACACAGATCCCATCCATTGATTCTACCTTGCCAACATTTGCCAATGTCAAATGTTTCTCTGTTTCCAGAAGGAAGGAACTCTTTTGCCCCTGAGAGCAGCGATATTCAGAACTACATTCTCCTCAGAACAAACTCTGATGATGCCCTTTTTATGTGCACCCTGCCTTACCATTCTTTTGACATCTCCTTTGCAGCAAAACTGAACTTCAAGTTTGTCTCAGCACAACAGCTTTTATTGAAAGAAGTGGACCCA
Organism: Aquila chrysaetos chrysaetos; assembly: GCF_900496995.4. Classification (NCBI taxonomy): domain Eukaryota; kingdom Metazoa; phylum Chordata; class Aves; order Accipitriformes; family Accipitridae; genus Aquila; species Aquila chrysaetos. The sequence continues at coordinate 3,365,637 of NC_044009.1, read as the reverse complement.
TGATGCATGGAAGACAACAGTAAATCTGACGTTAAAAAAACCCACAACCCACTAGGAGGTACTGCAGACTGGGAAGTGCTGCACAGCAGATCCAAACTACCCATGTTTCAACTCTGCATGACATGCCAGTCCCCTTGGCATATAGGCTTCCAGTTAAAACCACCAGTTTCAAAGCAAATTCCTGTCAGAGACACAGTCCTTGAATCTCTATCCCAGCCACACAAGGAGCAGTGTCCCATTATCTAAGGCAGAGAGAGCATCTTACCACTTTCATTGGATAATCCCTTAATTAGTGCGGCCTCCAAAATAATCCTATTGAATGGGTTTACACACAGCACAGTTTAAAACAAGCCATGCCACAGATCCCAGGGTAATGGACAGTATGTCATTCTTAGGTGTCTTTGTATTAGCCGATTGGCTTCCTTTTATATCTGCTAAAACAGGTTGTGCCCCAACCCTCCCAGTCTTCCCACAGGACTAATGGGCCTTTGCTTAATACATTATAGCTTGCTGGATTTAAAGGCCAATAAAGCTCTTTTGACTAACTCGTAAAACCACATAGACCATTTAAAAAAACATGCTGGCTGAAAGCTTATTTTCCAGAGTAGTCCCCAGCCTTGACGTGAAGCTCTCAAGACATGCAACATCAGTAGCTCCATGGGCACTGTCTTCTTACTGGCCCACACTTCGCTTTTAATGTGAATCTGTTGGGGAACATGTTCAGGCTGCAACATCTCAGCCCTCACCAAGCCCCGCTCTGCATGCTCAGAACAATCGGATTAGCCACGTTTCTCCACAAGTGCAATGTGCTCTATATGAACACTATACAGTGGCTGGCTGGCTCAAGGTATGTCCTGGATACATTCCAAGCTGGCACCTAAGAACAGCTTGCAGGCAGCACCCTTTGCAAGGAAAATCATTTCAATGCCAGAAGCTCCGTCCTCCCTGTCGAGGGTGAAGAAGTAGGATGGGGATTAAGAAATTAGCTTGGCCTCTCGTAGTAGAGTGGGAAGAAATGTTGTTACTGATTCATGAAGACAGATAAGAAAACAATTGCTCTTCTTATCCAATGTTTTTGGGACTCAGGAATACATGTGCAGCCCTAAAGCATTAAGAAATGAGTCCGCATCATGTCCTCCATCAACACAGAAATCAGGGTCACTGCACAAATTAACTGAGGGGGTCTGGTCCTTTAGGCAGTTAAAGCCCTGCAGATCAGGAAGTGCTCCATGAAATCAAACCTTGTATGTGATGCAGCGTGAACTCTTGGGGCCAAAAAAATAAAACAACCTGTCCTTTGTGTTACAATAACAGTTATTCTTTCTTCTTTCTCTTTCTTAATGCACACATTTATATGTGCACTGTCCTTTTAACTGCAAATACTGAGCAGTTCTCAGAGGACAATGTCTGGAAGGGTTTCCTCCTATTGCCAGAAGAAAAAAATATCTTATATGAGAGATATTGGCTGGGTGGAGAGAAGGGGCTTGGTTTTGGATTGGGTTCTGAACGTCTTTTCTCTCCCCTCCTCCCACTCCCTTTTTCTTCTCTGATTCACAAGGAAACCACAAAACAAACTTAAAACTGAATGAGACTTGTTTTTGTGAATGTTCTGGCTTTCTTTTAGGACATTCACTTCCACCCCCACTAGCCTAAATCTCCTCCATTTATACCAGCCCAATAAATTCAGCAAACTTCCACAACCGTAAACACAACCAAAAATCTGGCCTGGTATTTAATTACCATTGCAGAAGCCACTGGGAGTTACATGGATATACAAAGGCAAATTTTAATGCTCTCATTTGGTCCAACGCTGTTTAATTTGGTTTAACTTAAACTTCTCAAACTCTTTAAACACACTGACTTTTGTGTGAGGACAGACTTACATGACCAAAAGCCGAGAGTTATTCAGTGCTTTTAGCTGCATAGTACATGGAGTGCATCCCTCTGCCTCTCCAGATACCTATTCTGAAAGGCAACTAGCAAGACACCTATGCGACGCTACACTTCTGTAACTTGCTATCACCACATCATCAGAAGGCTCTACTCTGTTTCAGTGCAAAATCCAGCAGAACTAGCTAAAATTACCTTTGTTGTTGTTTTTATAAGATATTTTATATACTTCAGCCTGTGTCTACTCGATATTGGGATTTAAAGGATTTTTAAAAATTTCACAAGCCACCCATGTATTTCCAGAGGCACTTAGGTGCCTTTAAAATTCTAGCCTCAGATCATCAGCTCTAAAATGAGATTAATTCCCTATCTAACAAAGAACTGTAGGAAGAACTCTGTAATAGTTATTTACAAGGTCTGGATAATACAGCAATGCACTAATCTGGCAGGAAAGCCTGAAGAAAATTCTGAAAAGCACTGGATATAACTGATGTGTTTTAACAAATGCTTCCTTTCCCTGTGAAACAGGTTCTCCTGCTCAGGGCTGAGTAGGAGTGATTACACATCAAAGGCTTTGCTTATGCAATCATTAGGGCCAAGAGCTAACTCACTGCACTGCAGCCTGGCATGGCACAGAATTTGTGAATTGTTACACTAAATGTAGAGCTGCCTGGGAATTTTCTGGAGAAAAAAGTACTTTCTGAAAGAATGCCTTGGCATTGGGAAGTGCTGATTTATCAGAGTGAAACGTTTCATGGGACTGTGTTGAGACTGGGAATATTCCATTCTGGAAGGAAAAGGTGGACCAGTATGTTCTGCTTCCACTACTTTGAAACTGAGCTCCTTTGAGTTCCAAGTTTCACAGTAAGATCTGAACCCAGCTGCAAATGGAATGACAGTTTTCAAATGAAAAATTACTTTGGAATTTCATATCACAGGAGTTTCTTTGACCAACTTTTCAGCGCATTCCACTTCTGAAATAAAAACTGGAAAAAAATTACAGAAATTCCTGCAAACCTGCACTCCTAGCTCCTCACACAGCTCCAAAGAAAGCCCAGCCCTGCCCTATGAATTGGCTCCACATTGCAGACTAACCTGTCGCACAAATGGGGCTAATGACTGATTTCTGTAATAAGAGCTGGCAAGCATAAGAAAGATTTCACACCCTTCCTCCCATGAATGGGGAAGAAGCATTCAATTAGGAACACTGCCTATTCCTTAATCATTTCCTTTGTGTGAATAGTTATTAATATCTTTACATGACTAGTCAAGCCACAGGCTATGTTTTTCTATACTCGTTTTGGCTACTACTTGATGCTTACAAAATACATACAGAAGCCACACCCATAGAAAAATAAGGAAAGAAAAGGATGCTATTCTTGGCATTCCTTGCAGTAGCAACTGCATTCTCCAAGTGTACTGAAATCCCTATATATCTGATGTTATACAATGTCACAGAAAGAGACTGTCACACCTCCAGTGAGTTTAAGTGGATAAGGCAGGTAAAGAGCAAGAGAAGTAAAGAGAGGCACGGGAGAGGTAATGTGACCCAAGGAAGTCAAAACAGAAGGTCAACACCCAAACCAAGAATAGAATCAATCCACCTGATCCCTCATCCAGTACTTCGCACTGCCTGTCAGATAAATGTAACTCAAAACCTCTGTTAAAAAAATGAAAGGTAATCATCAAAAGCAAGCTGGAAGTAATACGTCTTGCAACAAGACTGGAAGTTGGGAAGAAAGCCAGATGTTCTCAAGCCTGCAGCTGGTCCACAACGGACCCAACAATAAGCATGCATTTCACTCATGTGGTGAAACGGTTCAGGCAATGCTGAGAAGCAGCCCATTCCCTGTCTACCTTGCGCCTAGCACATCTGGATTTTGGCCTTTACGTAAGAACACAAGAGAACAGGAGAAAAGTCAAAGGTGGGAGGAATTGTCAACCCCCCCTTAAAGTCAGATGATAGCACTGCATTGTCCTCTCTTCAGAAATGAGATAGCATTTAACCACATGCTTGCAAGTCCTTGCTGACCACTGAGCTCTCTTCTCTGCCCATATAGTAACAACTGGAGCCGAAACAGTCCAGATGCTGGCACTAATCCTGCAGACAGGGGTTCCCAGTTCACTGTGTGACACATCTTGGCCCACTTCTGCTCTCAACTGGCTGAGCACCTGGAATGAAAGGATGTCATCCCTGGCAGAGCAGCTGCCTCCTTCAGACAGGCATCCCCAAGCAGCAAGTTCACAGCACCTCTGAGATGCTCTGCACAGTCACTCACATTCTCCCATCAGAGAGCGAGCTTAATAAGTAGAGAGGCAGTGGGCAGAGTAATGCTATTTATATCAGCCATGATTTAAGTGAACATCTCTGTCCACTGGAATGGAGATTCAACTGCTTCTGATTTAATTAGTGAAGGCCTCATTTGCTTTGGGAAGCAGGACCACTGCCTATCAGTACATTGTTTAAAAAGGCCTTTTCTTCCATACATGAGCATTTCTGTTCTGAAAATTCTGTTACAGACTCACACAGCACATTAACAAAGGAAATATTTTACCATGTGCCTTGTTCAAAGAGAGGGAGTATAACTGTGCACTGAGTTAAATAAAACCACATCTGTGTTCAGCTAATACAAGCTGCTGGCAAGATGTAACTACAAACTGGGTATCAACCTGTCGTGCTAGCCATTATGGCCATCCAACAGTCACCCACAGACTAACCACATGCCAGCCCAAGGATGCTGTTCAAACACACACTTGCCACACTTTTGGGCTGTACTTAGCAAGGGATGAGTTTATGGTCTCTAATAGCTGGCAGGTTGTGTTCAGAGACCCTGACCCATGGCCAGCTCCTTGAGAAGTCTGTGAAGACCCCTGTTTGCAAGTATTCTCCACGCTTGCCCAAAAGACAGGGAGCCCAACAGGTCTGACAGATAGAGGTATCTAACAGCGGAAATCTTGTCAGCGTCCTCCGCGCAGCCAACATCCTCTCACTGCAAAGGGAAGATGAGAATGCAGAGCCCTGAATGAGATGTCCTGGAAAGAAACAGGCCAAGGAGACAGAGTTCATGTAGGGAGGAGTGCCTGGTTTTGATTTGAGGCTGAGTCAAGGCCAAGCCACGGCCCTGGATTCTCGATCACTGAGATCACGCAAGCCTGACTTGGAAAACAACTGACAAAACCTCCTCAGGAGAACTGGTGACTGTGACACACCAACCAACCCAAAAGGCACTAAATTCAGCCTTCCACCCAACCCAGAACCAAAGGGGCTTTGATCTGGTGGTTCGTATCCCAAACCATCTCACAGGCTAATGCTCTAACAGAACTGTGCCTCCGTCCCAGACACAGGGATGATCCAATGGCACTACAAAACCACCACATATTCCTGGAGGACATGCAGGAATAACACACAGTATCCTGGTTTCTGTGTTCTTTATCTTCACGTTTCTAAGGCTGTTTTTTGTGCAGTGACTAGTTTATCCTCCGATCTGCAGCAGAAGGGAAGGTTCACTCTGCTTGCTTGCCAAGTCTTAACCATGGCCTTTGCTCTACTTTGTGGAGGGTTTCTACACATTTAGATTATCTAAATTAAAAATCATCTGGAATAAGAAATAGATGGCTGCTCTGTATTTGGTAGCACCCATGTCTATGCTATTGCTAAATGAGAACAATGGCTGCAATGATTTCTGCCTGGTCTGTGGCTCACTGCGTTTTCAGCACTTCAGCAAGGCAGCCAGTCTCTGGCCTGTCACCACAGGGTAGCTCGGATTCTTCCTAAAGCTTTGCTATCAGCCTGCAAGCCTCCACAAAACCCAAGACCTGTTGCTACTAATCTCTGTTTCCCTTTCTGCTCAGAAGTGACAAAGCAGAACGCAACTCCTGCCTCACATTCCTCCAAGCCCACAGGAAACCATAAATCAGAAGAAAAGCATAACAACCAGGGAGAACTTGCAAAAGGCCAAACACTAGGATGGGCCGAGGGGCTGGGGAAAGGGAACAAGCAAAACCAGCCATAAGGTGAGCACTAACCCACACCTCCACCTTGGCTGGGAGAGGTCCTGCTCCAAAGAATGGAGGGAAATTGAGGGTCAGGGCAACTAAAAGTCTTCCCCTCTTTCAAGGGAATACATATATATATGTATACCTATCTTAATTTCCTTCCCCCCCCCCCCCCCGTTACCTCTTCTGCAATTAAATAATAATTGAAAAACTTTTAGCAGGAGCGGGTTTAACCTGCCCAAGTGTCACCCTGGGCAGAGCTCTCAGCTGGCTTCAGCTGCACGTAATGCCCCTGCTAGGAGACAGGCCAGCAGCAGGAGGGAAGGCTGGCTGTGGGGTGGGAGAAAAAGCTGAGAAAAGCTTGTGTTTGGAGGGAAGTGAGCGAGCAGTGCTTGGTCTGTGAGGTGCTAGCTTGCTTTGGCTCTTGAAACCTACAGTCTGGAGTGCCTTGAAGTGACCCTGCAAGGCCAGTGTGACCTGCTTGGCCACAAGAGCACGGCTACCATTGGCCTCTAAGAAACCGAGCTTGCTTGTTTGCACTCCTCCTGGGAGCATGGATGACACAGGGAACTGTGGTTGGTTCAGTTTTGCTTTGCAAAGAGTCTGTTACAGCTCTGCATCCTCAGTGTGATCAACCCGGTCTGCAGGCAGGTAATGGGAAGTGAATTGCCTGGCAAGTCTCCCTGGCTTTGTGATAGGACCTGCTCTATCTTCCTCCCATCAACCCCGAGGACTGTGGTTTAGGCTGAAGCACTTCTTTGTGGTTGAATGCAGCAATGACCTGCTTCATTTAGAGGTGACTCGTTGTTCTGGTCAAAATGGCTGAGATTTACTCTGGCCCAGATAAATCTATTTATAGTAAGTGTTATGCTAATTCCGTACGCTGGTCTGATCCACTTGTACTCACAGGAGCAATAATGCTTTCTGCTACCTGTTCCTTTTAACTATTTTTGTGCAGCCAGCAGCTGTTTTGTTCTTGGATCATCAGCTCTTTACTATAAGGTAGATGTGTACTTCCCCTTCCTTCTCTTTTCAGTGAACCATACAGTACTCCATTTCCTGCAGCCCTGCCGATCTCCCCCCCGTGGAAATTGCTGGCTCAATCCAAGATCTACACTGTGTTTTGAATAAGTGGGAGAAACCTAGGTAAAAACAGATTATGCAAGTAATTTTAAAGTCACCCACATTTAAGCCACTTAAAAAAAAAAAAGCTTTCATTACCTTACCTGAGGTTCATGTTATGTTTTCTAAAGACTAATTCATTTACTGTCACTCTTATGAACTAAGGAGTGTGGAGGGGATTTTACTCATCATTAAAATGCATCCATCTTTGAGATAAACTGTACCAATTGCTTAATGGAGAAATGGCAATAGAAGAGCTGTTTTTAGTGGTTTGAGTCTCCTATTTTTGTTCCAGGATAATGGAATAAGCTGTATTTCTAATCTTGACTAAAATCTCTCTACAGATGGCTATAAGCGTGATGCAGATGTGGAAGGCCGTGCCAATGCTTTTTGATCCTGGGAGCACGAGAGAGTATTCTGCAGTAAAAAACTGAGGTAAAACAGCAGAAGCTCGGATGATGTAAGTGACACTGAAATGATTCTGAGGCACGGGGTCCTCACCTCTCTCCTCGTTGTTTTATCCTCATTTGTTTTTTTCAAAGGCTCCGATGAAAAATTTCCTTTTCCGTTTTTGAGCCCAATGATTGCTCAAACACTTGAACTTGTCATCAAATCTATCAGCTTAAGCTCCTTTCTTGCTACAGAACTACAAGTAGCTAACAGACTCAACTCTTCGCTCCTTATAAAGCCCCAATGGGCAGTACAGTTAGAGACTGCTGGCTTGTCTTGCTGCAAGATGGGGTTTGGATTACTAGTTTGCTAAGAACAAGCTAGTACAGCCAGCAAGTGACATCAGCTTGCTGTTCCGCTGTTAAGAGCAGTCAGAGGTGGTCTCAGCACAGCTTTGAATGCTGCAAGAACCTCCAAGTAGATAAACAATTAAAATAGGGAAAGTACATCAAGACATGAAAAACAGATTGCCCGAATCTGTTTTTCACTGGCACATGAATACAGATGTTTTCCTGGTATTTGGTGTTCTATTTTCTCATGTTTTTCATGGTGGCTAGGTATAGGTATACAACCCCTAAAACTGCTTCCAGTATGTTTTCTCATGGGTGAAGAGATTCTGTGCTTAAACTTAGCTTAGCTCTAGCTTTGGTAAGTGTTCATAACGTTTTGCACATGTTTTGCACAGCTACAGAAATATCCAAGTCTTTGTCTGAAACGTGCTAAATGTCAGTTTATGGCTCTCATGCTTCTACTGAGAGGCTGGAGGTGTATGTTTAGACAGAGTTTTGAAGCAAGATGAATAAGACTTCACATTTTAGTTGCATGGTGCTCCATTGACTTTAAATCAGTACATTAATATTTAGCAAAAACTGACACCTCTCTTCAGGAGACATACAATGACAGGTATGGCTTTTATGCAGTCTGCTATATATACACAAGTACAGGGTTTTTCCAGTATTACTTCTCATTGATGTTCAAATTATAAAAAGGCCCATTGGAATTTATTAAAGTATTTGAGTTTACCAAGTATTTTTCCCATACACTGAATTCTCCATTACTACTTTCTGATAGCTAGTCTGAGCTCCTGTAGATCGAGGCACTAAGCAACCTGATCTAGTTGGACCTGCTTTGAGAAGGGCATGGGATTAGATGACCTCCAGAGGTCTCTTCCAACATAAATTACTCTAGGATTTAATGGCTTAAAGATGAAATCCTTCCTTAGCTCTTTTAATGCACTCCTTATGTAATGTATCTCATGATAACAGGTTTCCCCCAGCTTCTCTTTTGTAACCCACAGCCAAGTGTTCAAGGAGACAATAGCAACTTGAGCATCTGGATCTCTCACTGTCCAACCCCGATTGATCTACAGATCATAATGTGTACACAAAGCAGAGAGGAAATGCTATACAGAAGGCAGTTTACTTTTCACCACTCATCATTACGGCCTAGGGGGGAAATTCTGACAGAAGTTGCAGCAAACTATTTCCTACTTCTGCCCATAGTACTTGAGCAGCTTCTCAAATCTTGAGAGAAAAGAGAAGCAGCCCAACAATGTCATAGTACTGTTAATCTTCCAATACTGCTATTTCAGTGTGTGTGAAAAGGAAAATCCCATTAGAAAACTGACTTGGTGAGGACAGGTAGATCAGGTCAGGAAACAGCATTGAACTAGACTGCTTTGCTAGGGTAGTGTCTCTTCTCCACACAGCGGTTTTGGTGGTTTCAGATCAGCATTATGCAGATATCTGTGTAAACTATGGTAAAGCCAGTAAGGAACATCGACCTCTCAGGGATTCTACAGTCCGACTGACAGTAAATCAGACAGTTGACTTTAAAAAGGCAAAGGGGGTTTTCTGCTTGCCAGAGCAGTCAGGGCTACCCATTTCTTGTTCCACGTTGTTCTTGACCCCTTCAGTTCACTGGAAGCCATTTCTCAGCTAAAATGCTGAGCTGAGCACCTCAAAGTGATGGATTCTCCATGCGGACCATTTCACAGGCCAGCCATGTGCACTAATGCTGACGAACTGGCAGAGCAGCTGACAAAGATCATCTGGTAACCACCACACAGCAACTTCCATCTTTAGCTCATCAGAGCATAGCACTATACCTGCTGATAGCTAGTAATTTTTCTGGTTATCAAACTGAATGGATGTCTACCTTCCTTTCTGTTCTGAATATTTGTTTTGCAGAAGAATGACACAGCTGCAAGATTCAACCTCTCTGGTTCAACGTGCAGTAGATCTTAGCACCACATCTCTAATACACTTCAAGAAAAGTCCAGGAAGAGATACAGGTCTCTGCATCTGAAACCTGCATGGACAACTGAACTCCTGCAGTTCAGTATTCTCCAGGCCTCTCCGAGCATCACACTGTGCAGTTCGGTTCCTGGAACGTCACTCAGAAGAAGGATGCAAGAGAGGGCTTTGAGTTCTGGAGAAGAAAATATCATCCAGAGACTCATGATGAGCAAACTCGGTGAGGCAGCAGACACCACAACACACCTGTCAGTCCAGCTGCACTGTGCAGCCTGAAGGTGACTTCTCCTGAACCAAATTTCTGGCTCTTGCTTTGTGCTGACCTGGGCCTGCTGTGTTTCCAACAGAGAGAGGTAACTTGCCTTATTTGACCCTCTCGAGCTAGTTCATCCATCTGACAAGTTCCACAAACAGGACTCCAGTGAGACACATGCCCAGAAACAGGCATGCTAATGACCAAACATTCTCCACCCTGAAGACTTCATCAGGTGGGTCATTTGCACCATGAGTGATACTTTTTCTTTCCTACACACTTTGTTCCAGCTTGCTAAGTGACTTTAGAGCAGAGATTGCTTGTCTGCTCATCAGAAGGCATTTCCCTTCCTGGGTCGCAAGGATTGAGCTTTTGCAGTGGCAATATGGAAACTGCACAGCAAAGACTGAATACAGGAATATTCTTTTTTGAGCTGAAGAAAGAACCATTATGTGGGCATGCGACTCCTCAAATGACATTTGTTTGCTTTCTTTTACAAGCAAAATGGATTTATCAAAAAACTTGTATCAAACAGTTTTGTCTTCTCCCCAAGTGAACTCAGCGGCATCCATTTACCAACAGGGCTGGACAAGTTCCAGCAGGCTTTGTTGAGACTTCCCCTAGTCCATAGTTTAGCTCAGTCCACCCTCCCCCAGCAGGGATCTCTTTCAGCACTAAATGCTCCTTGTTTCTTTTTTCTCTCCCTCCCCTGGGCCTTGGCTCAGAACTGGAGCTCCCCAACCTCTATGCTCCCTTTGTCTCTGTCTGAAAGGCTTTTCCTGTGTCGTGTCCTGCCAAACACAGCAGAGGTCTTGCCCTCTCTGGCAGCAGAAATGCTGAAAGTGCTAACAGACCTGGGGGCAATCAGGGAGACTCCTTGCCCCTTCCTTTGCCCTGGGAGAGCTGGGTGTCGCTTGCGCCCTCCCGGAGATGCCAAATGTTTTTTGCTGTGTCCCGGTGCCACAAAACCACTGGGGTTTTTTTCCTGTAGAGTACTGATACCAGTAAGTAACACAACCCTTTCCTAAAGGGATGAGAATTTATGGCTGTGCTACTTCAGCTGGTGCTGCATGGAAGCTTGCTGGGGGAAATATGAGTAAGTGTCCTAGACACTACTCATCCCTTGCTTTTATTTATTACTCTCAAGAGTTTGGTATGGTCCCATTTTTTGAGCTCTGACTTCCTCTTACACCTCTCCAGAGGGAACAGAACTGTTGTGATGTGGCTGGGGTTGGGGAATTAATTCTCATGTAAAGGATTAGTGTCCCAGTCATCAAGCTTTAGAAAAGGACATTCTTCTGAGTGCAGCTAGCAGGACTTTTACCAGCTACAGATTGCTTATCTGCTTTCTGTGGCCATACGATGGACTGTCACATCCCTTTGAGCTAGTAAATCATGCCTGCAGGATGAACCTATGTCCTGCTGCATACCCGATGTTGTCTTGGACCCTGCTGGATGGTTAGGTTCATATACAAGGAGGAAATTCCCTAGCTTATACAAAAAGCCAAAATGTTGGGCTAGAGGGAATCATTGGGCAGGAAACAGGGACCAGTGCTGCCTGTAGGAAAAATTGATGTGTCCTCTCTACTGAATGATGTGGCCCAGGCAAAGGAGAACCAAGTTGGCATTGGAGTAACCTGGCCTCAGCAGCAGAAAAAGAATTGAAGCACAAAGTCAAGGGTCAGAACAACAGGGTTCAGCCCTGTAGGATTCACAGATACTCATCCTCCGTATTGAAAATTTAGCTAGAAACCTCCACTTCTTGATTTCTTGGCATCTCACACATCTCATCTCAACCCACACAGTTCAGAACTGCAGGTAAAAGAGAAGTATGGAGTACTAAACTATGAATAATTGTGGTGAACACAAGCAAAAAATAAAGTCCATGAGGCTAGATGCTATAGCATTTTGACTTCTGAGAGAAGCCTCTTCCCATCCCATCAACACATATCAGCTTGGAGTTTTCCAGTGTTTCAGTCCTGTTTACTAGTTTGGCATTGTCCCATAGTTTTATGCATTATCTCTGAATTCAGATGAGTCAGTGGTACATCAAGAGCTTGCGTTATTCCAAACTCCTAAACTCAATCTGGCAGAACTGGTTTTATTACACTCTTTGAAAACTTAAAGCAGGCGTCTTTCTACAAACGTCAGCTTGCTGCCTTCTCTTCCTCCAACCTTCAGGTAGGCTGTTCTCTGCAAATCTGAGCGCACCGTCTGAAGTGCCAGCCTCCAGATGGTGCAAGCAAAAAAAGCCGGGAAATGTGTGGGAAGAAAAGTATGTGGGAAGAGGTGTGTGGGGAAGCATGGGGAAGGGAAGGGAAGGGAAGGGAAGGGAAGGGAAGGGAAGGGAAGGGAAGGGAAGGGAAGCGTAGGGAAAGGAAGGGAAGCGTAGGGAAGGGAAGCGTAGGGAAGGGAAGCGTAGGGAAGGGAAGGGAAGGGAAAGGGGCCTCCTGCTATGTCAGTGCTATCACAGTGGCAGTTTCCTACATCCTGGGGCGAGGTCACGGTGTGGGGACAAATCCATACTTCCTGCCAAAACCTGGGTTTATCAGAGAGAACAAAGGGGTGATATTCTGAAAAGAAACCGAGCTGTGGGAAACAGCATTGTTTCACTGAGCTAGAATGGAGCAGGAACAACTGACACGCTTAAATAGCCATTCTTCAAAATAGTTATGGAGATTTCTGCATTAACCCAACATTGCAAATGTAGCAGGACCGTGCTGATGTTTAAGCTGGTATTCTTCTCAAGTGCATGGGCATAAAATGGCCTCAAAGCAAGCCACAAGTGTGTATCCTTGCATAACCTAACTTTCCTTTGTCATAGGAGTACAGATAAGTCTCCTTTAGCTGCTCCCTATGCCCATGGAGACACTTTACTGCAGCAATATCCATGGACGATGTCTGTAAAATCTATACACTTAGTATACTGCATTTTCAGCCCAATGGTCAGAGGTTTAGCAGTCTCTTCTACGTAATGTTAAACAAAGACTGGCACACCTGCCTAGAAAGGACTACAAGCTCTATGTCTGTATCTCTGTGCATCTGAATGCATGCACATGCAGGCCATACAGCTAAATTTTATTCCCATAAAGTATCCTCTTACCTTATCAACAGGCAGATGTATCCAACCCTTGGAAACACTGTATGTGCACATATGCATTTACACACATGTTCACACATGCTGTTTCTATTAGCAGTAGCATTTAATAAAGAGTATGGAAATTATTAAGCCCTGCTATAGTGTGATGAAGCAGACTGGGTATGCAGGGAACGGATTATCTCACTCTCTGATATTATATAATCTGTTTAGACTGTGCCACTTTATGCTTATTTAAGGAATGAATGAGCACTTCACTCTGGGATGTGCCACCCATGAGTTCTGACATCATCCCTTTAATCCACTGTAATGAATATACTGCTTTGCTTTTTACCCGTTCCCTTGCTATATCCAGTAAAAGTTCTGTATTAGAACGATTGCTCTCAGAGACCACGTACACGTGTGCATGTTATCCCACAGTGAATTAAGTGATGGTTAACTATATCAGAGCAACAGAATGTTCTCCGCCTCCCTCAAGAAGAGACCTGGCACATAAGAAAAGAAAACTTCTGCAGATTAGTTGAAGCAAGACAAGAACATAACGTGTGCATGGGCACACTCTGCTGTAAATATACCACACTGTATTTGGTTAACCTTGTGTTCAGTGGATTGGTATGGGCTGTTGAGAACACACATACGACCTTTCCATTATTTTTTTCTGGTCCTTTCTTCCTTCTTATAAATCAGTGTCTCTGAACTGAATTCCCTTCTTTACAAAATGAGAGGCCAGAGGAGAGAGCAACGTGCAAAAATGAAAAGATTTGTAGATGCACTGCTTTAAAACAAACCCTCTCCAGTAAGCCAAAACATGTACCCCACCAACTGAAAAGAATGGAACATTTTGCCAAGAGGTTTGTGTAGGGGCAATTATCTCGCCTCATTTTGTTCTTTTGGGAGCAGTGGCTCAGAGGAGTTCCTGCAGCTACATGTGTGGCTTACTCACTGCTTCTTTGACCTGTGTTGGTACTGTCTCACTAGTTTGTCAGGGCAGATACATGCATGCCTAGGCTCTGTTCATATGCACGGGACAGGTGGCAAAGCCATTTTCCTCACCACCAAGCATGTGCAGGAAGAAACACATAAAAACTCTTCTCCAAGCCTTCTAGAGGAATAGTCTCCAGCACACCCTGTCCTCTTTTCTAATCTGTTGCAATAGAAGCAGAAACACTTTTCCCTTTCTTCTAGCAGCTCACACAGCAATGGGCAGAACATTAAGCATGATGCTTTTCCCTTGTTGGTATTGTTGGTACATGGCCAGGCACGATGGGTGTTGTGACTGCAGTTGTGGGCAGCTCCTTGTGGGCTGAGGGCCAGTCTGGCTGCAGCTAGGCATGGATGCAGTGGAGTTGCAGGAAATCAGCCTCCACCCTCCTTGCAGTCCACACGAATAATTGTTCATTTTCCTCGTTCTGCTCCCTATCCTATGGGGTCTTACAGAGAGGAAGGCTGGCAGCTTACATTCTAGCTGCTGTGTATTGGGAAGCAGAGACACAATTCACGTCCATGCAGCCTGGAAGATATACACACCTCCCTGGGGCTGCAGTTAAGCCATGTAGTCCATCCCCTTGGCCTGGGACTGAGGCATACAGCTCCCCAGTGCTCCAACATACTCCATGCAGGGAATTCTGCAGCTCAAATTCCGTGTCTTGTCCATTCCAAGATCTTAACAGAGCAGGCTCTGCAGTGCCTCAGAGAAGATAAAGCAGCCATTAGAAAGCTACTGGCAGGTAAAAATCTCAGCCTTCCATACTGGCCGTGATGCCTGCTTCCCCCTCTCCCTCCAAGTCTGCAATTGCTGGTCAAAGAGGGAAAAAATTCTGCTCTTGGCTCCCCTTCTTTTCCCCACAGGAAGTCAGCATGGCATCGTGTTAGCACGGAGCCAAATCTACTTTCTTTTTTTCTACTTCCTTTCCTCCACCTTCATTTTTAAAGCAAGCTTTACATTAGACAGGAACCACATTAATTATGGGAAGAGCTAACGATCTGCGTGTGTAACAAACACTTGGGAAAGAGCAGTCAGGAATGACTGCAAATGTCTGAAATCAGAATACAGCCCTGATGTAGAGGAGAACTGCAAGCAAACAAGCAAGGAAGCACTCTTGGCTCCAGGGAAACATTCTGTCCTATCCCCAAAATTCAACCGAACTTGGATTACAGGTCCATTTCTAGGGCTCTTTTCTTTATCCCAGATAACCGAACTTACAAAGCTAGCAGTAGCCTGTTTTTTTAAGTAAAGCCAGTGCTTAGGAAGCCAGAAAAACTCATGGTTCCACTGGCCTTCCTGCTGCAAAAAAATTAATACTGTGGCTGAAATTTCATAGTGTTATGAAACCAGGTTTTAAAGGGACCGTCGCTTGGGATTCCGAAGCTCTTGTGGTTGATTTTCATTCCTCCCTCCCATCCCTGCTCTTCCACTGCCCCTTGAGAACAGAGAAGTTCAGGACACTTAGAGCCGAGGCTTTATGGGGTTAGCAGCTTCAGGTAGCTTTTAGGTAGTGGGGAAACTGGCTCACTCACCAGCCCCATGTATCTGAACAGGGGCTAGAGGTGCACGTTTGACCTGACAAACTATGTGAGACAGTACAGATGCAAACTAGAGGCAGCTGCATCCAGACCCAAAGTCACTCTTGTAGCTCTGATTACAGGTCTCAGCCTTCATGCTGTTCCTAACTTCAAATAATACAGCACGCACACACTTTCTATCCTGAATTCATCTGTTATCTTGTTGAGTCCTAATACCAAACTGAAAGTCTTCAGCCTGCTTATATGCATTATGACTTGAATAAGGTCTCTCAATTCACTATACCTGTGTTAGTAACCCCAGGATATGTGCCCTACAAATCAGAAAATACCATTTAACTGGAGAAAGGGACTTGCAAGATCCCCCAGCATGTATTTAACTAACTCAGAAGTCGTAGCAGACTTTACAATGCCCTGATCTGTGCATTAGCAGATGAGACAGTGCTTTATTACTTATCCAGTGATTATAGGTCAAAGCTGAACTGCCCTACTGACAGCGCAAAACTTTGCAAAAGCACCCAGATTAATAGAGGCTATGTCACAGATAACTATGATAACGTGCAACAGGTTCCCATCTCAGGATGTCTGGCATAGGGGAGGCCAGCCAGCGAAAGCTGCCAGACACGCAGTCCAAGCTCCTCCACGCAAAGGATTCTCCACCATCCTGTTGCATCCCTTCTCCCTAACCAGAATGGAGAGCAACCTTGATGATGCCACTGAGACCAAAAAATACCCACCCTGACTCCAGGAGTCTGCAATGCCTTCCTGTGTCTGGAAGGCATAATGAAATGAAGGTAAATGGATGGCTTCTCTCACACGGGCTGGGAGAGGTCCCTGGTGTGTGCAGCAGCAGTACATTGCCCTCCTTCCTAGCCCTCGTCCCCTCGGAGCCCAGTGCTGGAATGCCATACTTTCCTACCTAAAGGGATCACCAGAAATGAATGATTAATCAATCAGTGCTGATGCCATCACATTACTGAAGGTGCTTTGTCATGACAAACATCAATTATTTCACAGGGTCTTGATGCAGATACACAGTGTGACCCTTCCATCCTGTCCTTCTCCCTAAGCTAAGGAAAATGAAACACAGGAGCTGTTGAAATGAAAAAAAGGGATCTTCCTCAGTCACACAATCACCGAGTGCCAAAGCAAGCAGTAGCCCTCAGCCCCTGGACTCCCCATTCTCCACTCTAGCTAGCAGACAGCCTGGGTTCCTTCAGATGAAGGCTCTACATCATTGTTTCCCATCACCACGAAACTGGTTTTGTGGCACCTTTCCAGCTTCCTGAGCTTCAGCAGCGTGAGCGACAACGGACTCTGGCTTATCCCTAGAATGCAAAGCTCGCTGGCTTTGCAGTAACACACATTTCAACAGGATTCTGTCTAGAGTCCGCATGAATGAGGTTACGCCAAATAATGTTTCATTGAATTCTTACTCTACGTGCTCACTTGGCCATGCTGCAGTCCTTCGAGGACCAGGGTTGGAATCCAGAGACACTGCATGGTGCCAAGACAACCAGCAAAGCACAATTATCAAGACATGTGGCACTCTCTGAGGAGGAATGGATGACTCTCCCACAGATAATTTCAACAGCACAGATAAGCTAGCATCAGCATCTCTCAGCCGCATTACCTCTGGGTCTAATTACCCTCTTCCACCACAGGGTTATTGCTCTTTTGTTTTTTTTCCTTTTAGCAAGCTTTGTCATCTAACTTCCAACCCTTTTACATTCTTTATTACAGCTAGAAAACTAGCAACTACCAAAACCCTGACCTTGGCTTTCTCGGTGGCTTTTGGCCATCCTGATAGGACAAGGCCTACAGTTCCTTGTGGTGTTGCCCTCTGGAAGGCTTTGAGAGAAAGCAGTCGAGACTCACATCCTTAGCACGTGACAGCCAGAGTTTTACACTTCGCAAAACTTCTGCAAAATCATTCAGGTTGAACAGCTTTCTCCTTACACTTATCTCATGGCAACCAGAAGGAGAGCCATGGAGAAAGAAAAATGTGAGAAGGCTATCACTGACAAAAGAAATTATTTTCATCTCTGTGTAGCCACATACATTCCAGCCAGCAGAAAGACAACAGAGAGGAACAGCTACTGAAAATGAAAGCAAGCAACTACCAACTCAGAAACCGATCTGTTAGACAACTAGAAACACTTCAAAGTTTGCAGATGTTCTTACAGGGTACATACGATTACAAAGCAAGATGTATTACAGGAATGTTATTCCGGTAACAAAGTCAATCATCAAATTATGAAATACCAAAATTTCGCTTGTCTGTGTGCTACACCATGAAACTTATGAGCTATAGCTCTCATGAGCAGCCTGAGAGATTGTATTTCAGAGTTTAACATCATCCATTGCAAACTCACAGCTTCTAAGTATGGGCAGTTTTGTTTTGGGGAAAAAAAATAATTAAAAAATCCTTTTCTGATTTGGAGAATTTGGATGGATCAGTGGGGTTTCACCTTCAGAACCTTGGCCCTTTGGGATACCCTGCTTACACAGTTCACAATTCAAAGTTACTGAGGAAACTGCTTGCCAAAAATTTGGCCTAAAATACCATTTACGAAGCCAAGCCAGAGATCTCAAGTCAGTTGTCACCCAGTCAGTTCTCTCATACCAGGGGATCTTCCCTGACTACACATTGAATAAATACCTTCAGATCTGCCCACAGTAATGCAGGCTGAAGGACTGCAGCTTTTTCCTAAGTACTTCAGGATTCACATGGTAGTTTTGATGACAGGGAACCTCAGATTAAGGGACTTCTGCTTCCATGTACTTCTCTGATACCACCTATGGAGGAAAAGAAAACCATGCCATGCGAGGGTCCTGCTACGATCTGCTGTGAACGTGATTCACCTGACACAAGAGCAGCTGAAATGTAATGCAGCCTCGATCGCAAAGGAGGCCCCTTTGGGTGAAGTTGTCACAACTACAGTCTAGGTATGGCACGTCAGGTACAAACTGCCACAAATACGCATGTGGGGGGAGAAGCCAACCTAACAGATTAGGGATGGACTCTGCTATAAACCGTGCCCCAGTACAACCCCTGGAAAGGCCAGATTTGGTTCTGTATTACTGACCTGGGTTCACTTTAAAGGGATGCTTAAAAAGGGAGGCTGGAAGCCAGGAGAGGAAACAAAGCCTCACTGCCTTCGGAAAGCACCACACTGATGTATAGATATCTAGGGGCTGGATGGACAGGATGGACTGCTGTAACTGGGAGAGCATCTCGTGGCTGGTACTGTGAGAGGAAGTAACTATATGGTGACATCTTTGCTTTGACTTCTCCCTTTAGATACTTCAGACTCTTTGACTTTTCCCTTTAGATACTTCAGATTCTTTGACTTTAGAAGTGCAATGATAAAGAGATAAGAAATAGAATAAACAGATAAAGACAGGTATTATGATTGATATAGATAGTATCATGCTGCTTTTGTGATAATATCTTCTCTCTCGTGCAACTAAACCAGCAAGTGATGGCAATTGTACTCATTAGACTCTGATTCAAAAAGAAGTTCTCTATGTAGGCGTATCTTCACGCAACCGCAATATCAGGGATCTTGCTTACATAAGAAGTCTTGTGTAACAAAAAACAACTTCAAATCAATGCATGTGCTCTTTTTGTTAAACTGATTTAATTAAACGGATGAAGATTCTTTCTTTGGCCATTCTGGGTGTAATTTAAATTTGCTTTTAAGTAACTTAAGCTAGTAAGTTTGGCTTACCTCAAACTGCACATCAGTGGTGTGTAATGTCAACTGACACAAATCACAAAGAAGCCACTAAAGTTTTTTTCTGCAGAGGCCTTCACTAACACACATTCACAAGGCATGGATGCATTAAAACTGGTTATGCTAGCTTTAAACTTGTCTAATTCAATCTGTTATCAGACTTAGCAAGATCAGTTTGACTAAGGGTTTTAATTCTTCCCATTCTGTTTGAAACACCCTAGAAAGAGTTAGAAAATATTTTCTAAATGTACTTGTTTTTCCACTTTCTTCTGCTCTGGCAAATCACAATTTTTTTTTCTTGCATCTTTCATGGACCTAGAATTACATGCCTGCATTTTTTCTCTGCCTCATGAAAGCCGCAATAACGTGCAGACAGTGCTGCACACCGCTAGAACAAACATCTCGGCCTATGTCGCTGGGTCACTGCCTGATGACAGTGCTGCTCCAGGGAGTTGTGCGAGTTTCTGAACTACTGCGTTACAGCCAGCCAAGAGGCTGCAAGGCATGGGGGAGGTGAAGACTGGCACCCTTGAATCTGAGCATATACATGGTCTTGTGTAGCCTATGCCTCAATTGCAGGTCTCCCTTTCCTGCTGAGCAGCCCAGAGGTCCCTCAGTAGCCTGGGGCTTGGATGTATATGGAGGGATGTTGTTAGCTGTCTGTCGCCTGAGGTCGTGGTAGCTGTAAGGGCTCCTCGTGAGAAGATTCCAGCATCTGAGTCATTGCGCTACGCTCAGAGCGCAGCACCTCCTGGCTCACCCCACTGACATATGCAGCCCGCTCTGCAGTGGCTAACCCCGACCTCACAAGTCTGATTAATAAGGTTAGTTAATAGCAACAACTACAACAGCAATGTTAGTTAAAGAAATAACTGCTTATTTCCCTCCCTTGTGGGAATTACCACAGAGGTAGTTGGGGTTTTCTGTGACCCACAGAGTGCTACAGCCAGGTCCAACCTCTGCAATTTGTTCCCATTCTTCCCTCGTCCTCCTGATTGTTCCTAGAGTGCATTTACACCCAGAATGAGTAACAAAGTCCCTACCCGTCCCTTAGTACCAAGCGAGTCTTCCCTGAGAGAGGAGGGAATAAAGGTAGGGGGTAAGCCTTGGGAGCTGGCAGTACACCCAAGGACTTCCATTTTGCAAGAATGAGCCAAATTTACTCATCTAGCACTGTTGCTTAACGGGTCTGCAAGGCTAAGGGCAGTAATGGGTTCTTCTTTGCATCACTCCAGACCACGGGCTTCCGTGACTGAGTGGAACAAGTCAGAAACGTGTTCCTAGATTTCCCAGACTACTGCTAGTTAAACAGAAGGCACTGCATGTCAGGGAGATGAAAGCCACAGTATCTATTGGGGTTGCATTCAAATGTGCTAGAACTGGTCTTTCAAGGTAATTATACTTGTTTACAGGAATTGAATATACATGTCTCTACAAGATGCCTTACAGAAATAAGGCTTATCTACCAATCTAAAGATCTATACATATTTAAGTAACTTTTTTTTTTTAAATAGTTTTCTTCGTAGCAACTGGTCCCTATAAAGCAGGAAGCAATGATAGATTGAGTGTATATTGAGTATTGATTTGGAGTGTTTTGACACGTAATTGGATTTGATTGCTGAAGTAGACTAGTTTGGTAGCCTTATTATGGGATGCTTAATACAGTGTTTGTTTATGCCTGTGCAATATTTTTTTGAAGGTTTTTTTTCTCCCTGTGTAAAACAAACAGAAAACAATTTGATTATCTTGACGGCTCACTGTTGAGGAGAATAAGCCAACTGTAAAACATGGTACAACCCTTCGCTGGGAAGCGCAAAGGGGCTCTGTGCAGCAGTGGGTGCCAGCAAGAAAAGGAGGGTGATTCCTAGCTAAGGGACTGGTATGGGAAATCTGGATTAAATTTTTGCCTCTTCCACAGATGTTTCCTATGGCAAGTGACTTTACTTATTGCTGTCTCAGTCTCTGTTGAGAAAGTGGATTATATGCAACCTTCTCTCACCTCTTTTTTACCTATTTTTTGTATACAGTTTAGCTTGTATGGTATTTTACTTTTTTTATAGTGGTAAGATTTTAGGGACATGTTAGTAAGCATCTCAGCCATGCACTACGGAAGAAGTCCTGTCCCTCACAGGCATCTAAGGATTCTCTCGTATTACAAAAAAACAATTGTAATGGAAAAACTAATTAAAGAGCTGGGAGGAAGAAAAGCATACAAGGAGGCTAAAATCTGTACCCTTTGAGAAAGTCTGAAGAATTCTATTTTGTTCTTTTTTTTTTTTGCCATAGGCCAGCTAATGTCAGTATTTTCTCACTGTTTGAGGTGTTCGTAGTTTATATATTCCCCTGCTACATATATTTCAGCCCTCCTGAAATATACAGGCTTATTTCTCTAGTCTAATCTCTTGTTCTCCCTGTAACAGGCAGACTGTGTTCGGCCGTTTGGGAAATAGTTCATAATTCCATGCTTAAATAACTGGCTTTTGATAAAGGTCCAACATAGTGCTCTGAGAGCTGTTTTGTTTTTATGGATGGAGCAGACAGAGCAGAATGATGTTGCCTGCATACTAAGAAACTTGGCCTGAAGCCCACACACACCAAAGGCAAAATAAATAAATAAACATATCAATCAATCTTGACGTCACCAGGAAAAGGGTCACTGCCATGTGGAACGAGACATCTGGACAGTGAAGTCACTGCTCTGGAAGGATGCCACTGAACAGTTCACATGCTCTGCAGCACAATAGGATAAAATGACAGTCAAAAAAGAAAAAGAGGGGGTGGATAAATTCTAATTGGTGCTAAGTGAGCAGAGGTTTAAAGAAGGAGCTTCGTACCTTCTTGCAAACCTGCCCATGCATCTAACTTTCTCCTGATGAAAAGCTCCCATGATTCCAATGCCAACCAGGCACACAAATAAGACCAGCCTGTCATCTCGCATGACACTGTCCATTACACTTTCGGAACCAGCTTTGGAACAAGAAAGAGCAGGATCTTACCACGCAATTAAAATGAAAACGTGTGGAGAAGGACCCTTTCCACAGCCCTACATATTCCCATATGCAGGGATAAAGAAGATTGCACTTGCCCAGGTATTTGTGTTACCTGCAGCTGTACACAACCACATACACAAAATTACAATTGTTCAGAGTAGCCACAGCAACAGACCACTGCAGCCTTTCATATGAATCTAGCATTCCAAGAAATTATTTTTAAATGCACTTAAAGGGAAATGCAAACTGTCCTATTTAATAAACAAAAAGGTTTTGAGAAGGAGCAACCAGAAATGTCTGCAGGGAAGGAGAGACCCCGTGATAACTCTTTCCCCTGCACACACAGCCAACCAACTTGCTTCTGCAGGCTATTGTCTTTCTTTCTCTCTGTCCCCATCCGGCACAGTATTGAAAGCAGCAGGAGATTGTTAGCTATGGAAGCTCTGACCTTCCCTTTATAGCATCGGGACATCCTAGCCCATCCGGACACCTAGCCAGGATGCTCCTGGCACAATAGAGCACCTGTACCCAGAATGTGGAAGCTCCTCTCCAGCCCAGGGCATTTCTGAAACGGCCTGATTTAAATGCAGCACGGCCAAGCGGAGTCTTTGTTGTGATAGCCCGGATTCCTCCAAGACCGCTAAAAAAATCCACCCTCCGAGAGATGGGAATGTGACTGCATGGAAAATGCCTGTATTTCTTAGCACTGGCTCTTCGGGTGGTTTAAAAACAGCACCGTCCAGCCGATCCCCGTAGGGTGATGCCAGCTGCCTCTGTCACGACTGGGATCCGGCTCTGTCTGCTGAATGCCACGATTAGCACGTTTTTCATCTGCAAAGCGTCCGAACCGAGCGGTGCAACCAGGCGAGGAGGGCAGGATGCAGCAGCGCACGGGGTTTGGGGCGGCAGGGGGCAAAGCCTGCAGGCCGCCGGCATCCCCAGCAGCCGGCGGAGAGCGCTGGGCCGGCAGCCCCAGCCCCGGGGGTCGGCTGGGCCGGCTCCCCGCTTCCCGGGCGCGGCCCGGCGGTAGCGGGCAGCCGGTAAGGCCCTGCCCGTGTCCCGTGTCCCGTGTCCCGTGTCCCGTGTCCGTGACCCGTCCCTCCCGGCGCCTTACCGCGGCCCCCCCCCCCCCCCCCGCTACACCCCCCCGCGGTGCCCCGTCGCAGGGGCTGCGCGACCGGTGGAGGAGGGTCGAGGTGGGGGGGATCGGGGGTAGGACGGAACGCCGCTCTGCTTACCGGAACCGGGGCGAGTCCTTGATGCACTCCTCGAACTCCACCGTCATCCTGCCGGTTCAGCCCGCGGCGCGTTTCAGCGGAGGAAGCGCATCGCCCGCCGGCAGCCGAGGACGAGCGGGAGAAGCGCCCGCCCCCCCGCGCCCGGCGCACACACGCCGCCGCCGCCGCCGCCGCGGTGCGAAGGGCCGGGCTGACCCCGGCCCAGCGTGGGGACCGCCCGCTGGTAGAAGCGGAGGGGCAGGGCCGTCGAGCCGTCCGCCCGCCCGCCCGCCCGCGGGTCTCCCTCCCGGGGTCCCTGACCTCGTAGGCTGGCCTCGCTGCTCCGGTGGGCTGGGAAGCACGGTTTCCCTTCCCTTCTGCTCTCCTTTCTCCTGTTTCCAGGTGAGGGTGGGTTCTCGGAAGACAGGACGCGGTCGGATGCGTGGGTTTCTGGGCTGAGTTGGCTGTGACAGCGGCCACCGCCTCGTCCACCAGCTCAGGCTAATTGTGTGGTTGAGCGATTAGCTGGAGGTGCAGCCGGTCGTTTGCACGTAGGATTGCCACCAGGTTGTGTGCACTGCAGGGAGGGGGAGGAAAAAAAAAAAAAGCGTCCAGGATGCACAGTGCGATTCTATACCAGCAGTGTCAAAAGGATTGGCATCAATCCTGTTACTACTTAAGCTAGTTTTTAATTTTCTGTACGCAGTGGATTTGCAGCTGCCATCAGCCATGCAGTAAATCTGCAGTAACTCCTCTGAAGCCAATGTAATCACCCAAGGAAGGAAGACATCTGGGCTTGTGGGTCCAGCTGAACAGATCACGTTTGCTGCGGGACATAGCAATGTAATGTGGCATGGATAAATGAGGCCAATTACAATGGGCTTAGTTCTGATCCTCCACTCATCGAGCACCACACAGAAGAATAGTATAAACCGCATCATTCACTGCAAGTTTTATACGAATTTAGGACTGAGAGAAGGGCCTGAAGTGTAAATCTCCACGTTTTAAGAAAACGCATCCTGTGTAATATGGACCTAAACCAAAACCGAGAGTCAGATGAACACGAGGGCCAGGGACATCTGAATCCACGACAAAACGTCATGATGAGGCCTTACCTCAGCCATGAACAGAACCATGATGAAATAAGATGTTCAATGCCATTTCTGTACACAGACTACAGCTGCGATTCACTTCCAGTCCAGACCAGGCTCCCATTTCCATCTGAGTTCCCAGACCTGCTCGATTTATCAGCCACAGTCAAGAGTATCTTTGTGTGAGCAAAAGTCTGACTTACTTTTAACAGTGAGCAGATGCTGGAGGGTTCTGAGGAACGTAGGAAAAGGAATTAGCTCCGCGGATCGCCTCGGTCCAGGAGAAGGGGCAAGGTGACCTCTTGTGGCCTCTGTTCTATGTGGCTTCATAAAGGTCAAATCAACACGATTTTTATTTTCTTTGGTTCTTCCAGCATAGATGAAGGTGTGTAGATGTTTCTGCCTGCGTGTGTATGCACAGGCTCAGGGATTAGAAATTAACTGTCCTCTTTAAAGCTGAGATTCATCAGTTTCATTATAATAGAGTCTGGATGCCATTGTGTGAGTTGAAAGCTGGTTGGATTTTTCCATTCAAAACAGATTTCCGATTTGTATGAGAGGGCCAGGGATTTTTCTGTTGCTCTCCCTGTTTTGCTAATGAGTTGGGTGATTGTTTATACTGGTTTTAGGCTATCTATTGTACATACAGATATCGCAGTTCAGTATGTTAAAAGATGAATGAAGATTTTAAAATACAGAACATAGTCATGAAGAACATCTGCAGCTTTTATTACCAGTATCTTAGCCTATTTTTGTCCCTGTAGCTGTTATTTACCCTCGGCAAGTGGCAGCCTGCACGCATCTTTTCATAGGCAGGCTGAAATAGATGAACGCGGGCCCGCCTGAAATTCTTGTGCTGGTTTTTGCGGGGACGTTGACATGGCTATTGGCAGCGTCGGGAGCAGTTTCACGTGGGGTAAGGTTCGTTGCAGGTTGGGAACGTCGGAGCCCTTGAGTCAACAATCCCGAACTCACAAGTAACTCTAATGCAGGGAAGGAGAGCGTAGAGGGCCACTCGCCGCCCTAAGTGCCTCGCCCTGTAAACTTAAGGCCCCATTTTTTCTGTGGGAGCTACATCCCTGCTCTGGCACTTTTAAGTCTTAATTTTTTGACATGCCTGTCTGACTCACGGGGCAACTGAAGCCCCCGGAACTGTGCTAGGAATAGCCCAAGGGACCAATTCCCATCAGAAATTAACAAAAAAACCCAAACAAAGTGCAGCTCGGGTGGCTTCTAATGGCAAACAAAGCCAAAAGACGGCTGCCTGCAGTAAAACTTAAAGAGCTGAAGAGCAGTCGAGAAGGTAAAGGACAGGATTTGAGAGGGGTCTCTTCCCTCACGATCGCTGCCTCGGTCACCTTCACTCCGTCACTCGGGTTTCCCTCCAGGCTAAAGAAAAACCCGAGGCCCAGCTGAGGTGCCCCGGGGACAGGACAACGGAGGCGCTGGGCCCCGCCACAGCTCTCCCCGGCCAAAAAGGAGCGAGCCGCCTGGCAGAGAGCCGCCAGGGCCCTGAGGCCCTACGGGCGAGCGGAGCCAGGCCCCGCAACTACGCCTCGCCACGATTTCCACAGGCTCCCCCCCGCCGCCGCCGTCCCCTCAGCGGGGCCCGGCCCTCAGCAGGGCCCACCCAGCGCGGCGGCGGCGGCGGAAGCGGGCGGTGCTGGGCGGGAAGCCGGCTGAGGGAAGGCGGAGGCGGGCGGGGGGGGGGGAGAAGCGCGGCCCGGTCCTGACCTACGCCGTGCAGGAGGGGCGGGAAGGCCGCGGGGTCCGCGCCGGGGTCCGCGCCGGGGTCTGCGCCGGGGTCCCGCCGCCAACAGCGCGCTGGGGAGCTCAGGGAGCTCCGGCGAGGCGGAGGGGTAGCCGGATCTAGAGCCTCCGCCGTAGAGGCAGCAAAGATGGTTTCTCCCCCAACCCGATACCTAGTGTTCTTTCAGTACTTTGGCACTAGATATAGGTAGGTGCCTCCGCTGCCTCGTCGGCCCCGTGCGGTGGAAATAAACCAGCGCCTGTGGCGATCCTGGGGGGGGGGGGGGGGGGGGGTTTAGCCACGGGTGGTGAGGGAAGAGCTCCAGGGAGATGGCTGGGGAAAGGATGGGTGAGTGCAGTGGGTTCGGTGAGGGATAAATCCCTCGCTGAGGGATAAATCCCTCGCTGAGTAGGTGAGAGCGGACAGGGAGCTGGATTCTGCTGCCTGCTGTTGGCGTAGCAGTGTTGGGAAGGGGATGGTTTGGGCAAGAAGTGCATAAAATAGGCAAAGAGAAAACAATCAAAGGACAGAGAAGGCGGCAAACTTGTGATGTCAGGTTGGGGGGGGGGGGAAAGCTGCTGTATTTCCTGCAGTGGCGGTGGTGGTTTGTTGGGTGCCCGGTGGTGCGGCCGGTTCTCCGTGGTTCAGATACCTGTGCTGCAGGTGAAGTGATCTGTGGGCTGTGAGTCCTGCAGGAGGATAGCTGAGGTTGGGTTTCCCCAGGCCTTAAACATCCCACGTGTGTAGCTGTGCTTGTTTACGTAAAAAAAAAAAAAAAAAAAGTGTGTGGGAGAACTTGTGCGGCTCCAACTCATGGAATTGTGCCTATCTTCATGAGGATTTTACAGAATAATACCATCATGTGCCAAAACCCACAATTCTTTTGCAGTGCATGGTCTGTGTCGCTGTGGGTACTGACCTAAATTACTTGGAGTAGTTACAGGTAGGTTGGGTTTAGCCTCGGGACGTATCTCTCTGCACTTCAGCAGCTTTTGTGAATGGCTGTGACTTCTGTAGTAGAGAAGGAAGCTCATCACAGAAGCTCATGACAAACCATCTTCATGGTCTTTTAGTCCTTTTATGACATCCACAGGGCCTGCAAGAAAGGGACCTGCAACTGGCAACCAACTCCTGGCCCTGAAATGGTTTTATCTGCAAACTCTTTTCTGGTGTAATTTGTCTGCCTTCCCTTCCCGTCAGCCTCCATCTGAAGGGCTAGTCCAGAGAGCAGCGTTTGAAGGATGATTTTTATTTCCAGCCTCCTTTCTTGCAAATAACCGCTGCATCTGTTTTCCTGTCCATTCATCAAAGTGTTTGGTCCCTGCAAGTTCTGTAAAAATATCGGGTTCCTCAATAGCAAACAGTTTGATGACTGTCCCCCATTAACTTCTGGATGTGTTGGTGGACTCTGTATCAAGTTCTTGGGTCTTTATACATATCAATAACTATTGTATTTGTTTTGCTCTGCAGTGGGGTTATGGAGACTTCAAATGATCAGTCAGTGGTTGGAGTCCAGAATTATTTGGAGGTAGGTCCTTGCTAATCATATTGTCATTAAAATGAAACTTCTAGGGTCACATTGTTGAGCTACAGGTATTATCAAGGATAAATATTCTTTTTAGATTGACACTCAATTGAAGATGCTTGCATAGTGTTAAACACTATAATATTCAAAACAATCAAAGTGCTTTAGAAATAACGTCATTATACAGGCGGGAGAAATAGGTCAGGGTGAAGTCAGAGACATTAAGATCCTGAAAAAGATGTGAACCCTTCGATGAGACTTGAAATTGAGGCATCCAAGTCCAAAACTATGATTCTGAGAGCCTCTGCTCAGGTGCTGGCCCACCTGAAGGTACTTAAGCAGCATGTGAGTCTCATTAGCACTTGTGGCTCTGCCTCTACTTATTCTTTGAACTGCTGCAGTTCTGAGCAAGCTTAACTATGCTGCTTCTAGTTCATGTCTAAGGCCTTTATAGATTTAGAAACTAGATGCTGCATCCTCCTGAGAGAGGATGTCTCTGATAGACTTGTTCAGAACAAAGCCCAGCAGGATAACCATTGTTCCAAAGAAAAAATGCTTCGTTTCCATTCTTCTGGAGTTCTTCTAGTATGCTGGGGAAAAAAGGTACGATCCTGTCATCGCTGTTGTTCCTGTGCTGCTCCCAGGGCCTTTCCAGAATGTAAGAATGGCTTTGGGGACACAAGGGTGGTTTGGGTTTGGAGTGAGTGTGCAAAAGACCCACTGTTACACCAGCAAGTAGAAAGTGGGTCACTTGCATAGGGTAATTGCTAAGCACGCCTGGATGTTTGTGTAACCCAACTGCAATTTAACTACAAGCTGCTGTTGAGCTGCATTTATTTGAGCAGTGCTGGTGAATCCCATGTTCCTGTGCAGGGCAGGAATCAAAAGGAAGCTGCGTTATTTTTTCTCTCATCTTAGAAGCATTACGTAGTTAGAAATGAAACTTGTGCCCGTTTAGAAGATAAGAGATTGTTGGAGAGGTTGAAGCTGATTGCTTTAGTTCAGATCGTGCCTATGTATTAATAGCCAACCTTTTCGTTACTCGGTTCTCATTTACGGTCAGACTGTCTAACCTGAGATCACAAACTGTAGCAGTTTGAAGGTGGTGCGCCCACCATGCTTGTTTGTGATAGTCTGTGCTCTGCCTGCATTAGCTACAGTCCCTGTGGTGTGAAGGAACGGAGTTGTTGAAGACCTGGTCTGGGAGCAGGCTTGCTGTCCCACCCGGCCACTCTGTGACCATGGCCAAGACATTTCCACACTGTGCCTTGGTTTACTAAGTGAGGGTGATAGTTCTTGCATGCTCTTGCTAAGCAGTCTGCAGAAGGAAAGTGTGATGAATTATGGTTTGAGTAAGAGTTCTTAGGGTGCATTTGTATGGCTTCTTGCCTGAGACCATTGTGGAGAAAGTGCATAAATATTGTGCAGATCTTGAAAGAAGAGCCCCAAAGGACTTTCTGTCTCATTTATCTAATCTTCTGAACCATCCAGTGTCTCAGCCCTAGGCGCCGGACTTTGGGTGAGCCCAGCAGTTGTTTTGCATTATCCAAGTAACTTTGTTTTAACAGGCGAGTGGGTAGGATGGGTGATTAAAGGAGAAAAGAAGAAATAAAAAAGAAAAAGATAAACTTATTTGGTGTTGTCTTTTCACAATATCAGCACTTTGCAGGCCAGTTCTGGGATATGTGCTTTGCTTTCATGTGGTGGTATTGATGCTGGGCACTGCTGAGCAGGGCTGTGTCTATTAGAACCACATGGGAAGTCTTAAAGCAACTTTAATAGAAAACTTCTGGGGCCTGTAGGAATTTATCTTCCTTCCTCCAGTTCTGTGCAGCCTTGAACTTCACAACTGTCCAAAGCCAGGAAGGCAACTGAAGGGAAGGGCAAAATTAAATCTGTAACGAGATCCTTATTGTATTCTAAATATGTTCAGACATTTGTTTGCAGTTACAAGCAAGTAAATAACCTGTGAGGTGTAGACCTTGTGTTTCAACAACTGTGTCATTAAAAGTGTAACAGGCTGTTTTGTGTGTGTGTGTGTACTGCAGCCCTCTCTATGATAAGGTAAAATTGCTGGACTGGGGCTGAGTAGAAGGCCTGTCTGTCTGTAACCCTTTGTCACTGTAAAGCACTGTATCTATCATACAGGACATGGAAGCTTTTGTAGTCCTCAGTACTGCTATGTGATTACCTGGAGGAAATGGAGACTTGTTTTAGTTTGAGGACAGATGTGGGTATTTGAAGGAGCTTTTAATATATCTTTGAGGGGGATGAGCTTTGCAGACAACACTTTCTTTCTTGGAGACAACGTATTTGTTGTGAAGCCCTTGGAAGCCCAGCTTTCTGGTGATGGGTCCAAAACAAAATTCCAGACCTTGCTTCCCCAGATGGGGAAGTTTGAGTCGCGTGACTTGGCTCCCTCCAGTTCCTTGTGAAATCTTACAAGATGCAGGACTTCATGCTCTAGTCTCAATTCTTACCAATGTCCCTGCTATAAAGGAAGATCTCCTGCTGTGTAGCACCTTTTGCTGAAGTGAGTAGCTGTTGCTTGTACTAATGGGCACCATATGCAAGGCCTGGTAGGATCTACAGAACTGAGTTCCCTTTCATGTTTGGTTTGAACCATCTCCTGAGTGTGCTGTTTCCCATTGTGCTGGTGAACGCTGCCCAAAACTAATCGTCCCCACACGAAGCTCTGTTTTGGCCAGCAGCCTTGTGCTAAGGCCAGATATTATTCCTCATGAAAGGAAAAGGGGGAGTAGGAGAGGAGAGAAAGAGAACATACACAAACTCCTTACTATGCAAGGCAGCTTTGGTACAACCTCCTGCCCTCCACCCCCCACCTCCGCCAGAAAAAAAGGGAGAAAGAATGGAAAATGGACAGAGAGAGCTATCATCTTCAACCCCTGTTTGGATGATAATTTCAGTGGCATAGGAGGTTGCTTTGGAAACCCTTTCTTCTAGCAGAAGCTACTTTCTCAGCTTTTTCTTCCTGGCTTTCACTTCAACTTTTATCTATTCCACTAAAAATGAGTTAGATTTTTAATTAGTTTCAGTTGACATAGCACCCATTGAGTCAGCAAGGCTGTGATGACTTGCAACCAGAAGCTTGCATGTTATTATTTATTAGAACACAGCAACTTAGAAATTGTGCAGTGTCCCTGGCAATGCAGTGCAATCCCTTGTGTCTGTGCAACTAATGCCATTGTGCATGATAAAACCAGTAAGCAATCCAGCTGCTGTGAAAGAGAAATAGACACTTATGTTTCCAAAACATTCCTAATGCATAGTTTCTCTTGGACATGCCCATCCACAATTGATTTCACAGGTTCCTTTCATGGTTCCCAGACACTCTGTAGAGATAGATGGGTGAGTATCTTGAGGATTTTTTTATTTAGACTTCAGGGTGAGAAGTGGATGAGTTTTTGCTTCCCTGCCATAGGTGGTGTACATTAATGGGCCTGTTCTTCATCTTGCCTCTCCAGCATTTGTACAGAGTGAGAAGAGAACTGAGCTGTGAGTAATAATAGCAATCTGGAATGTGGATTCATATCATTCTGGCACACAACAGTGGAAATTTCAATATGATTCAAAATATGGAATTGCTTAGTGAATGAAACCTGTTATCAGAACAGACCTACTAAATGCAAGTAATACTTTCCCCTGCATCACTGGTATGCAGAGTGTTCAAGGTATAAACTCAGACCCTGGGATGCTTGTTGCTGCTCCAGGAATATGGTTGTCTGGAAAGACCATGTCTCGGGAAGTAAAGGTTAAATGAAAATGGATGAGATCTGGCTCAATGAAAGGTCTCCAGCAGGTGTCAAGCCAAGATTTCAGTGTTTGTAACACCTGCTAAAAAGAAGGGTATTTGCATGCTCTGTGGCTTAAAGAAGGGAGCAGAGACCTGTGAACTGAGAGCACATGGGAGGACAACCCAGCTCCTTTATTCCTGCATCTTCTATATTGCTTTTTAGCTGGGTGCCCATGGGTAAAGTGCTTAACTTCTGCCTCAGTTTCCCCCCATAGGAATCCATAGATGATACCCAACAGGCTAGGGATCTGGATTAATAGCAGTAAAGGCTTTTGAGTTTTTCAGATGAAAGGCCTGCTTGTTCTAGGGGCTTGTTTTTTCTGAAAGGGCAGGAAACACTGGTTGCTATCCAAGCAATTACTAAATGTAAATAATAGGTCTTTTCTGAAATTCAGTGTGGGTGATATTAACAGATTAAAGTATACAGGAACCAGAGGAGGAAACCCATCGGGTGCCTATAGGCTCAAAGGACGTCTGGATGGTACAGATATGAGACATTTGTATAGGTGAAGGGGTCATTTCTGAATTGCCTGCAAAGAAGTTCAGCAGTATAGAAATTCTCTTTTTTAAGGAGATTAATTAGGATGGGATATAAGTGAAATACTAAAATTGAAACTGGAGGCAGCAGTTGATAGTATATTATCAGCTGCATGCCTGTTAGGCTGGAGGAAGAATCCACAAACAAAGCTTTCACAAACTGAGATTTGTTGTTGATGGTGGTCACATTCCAGCTTGGATGCCCAGCACATATATCCTTCAGTCATCTCTCCAGAGAGGTGTGCCTGTGAGAAAATTGTGCTGGAGAATGGCAGCTGTGAAAATACCATTTGTTGAACCTGTCATTCAGTCCTGCACCTTTGTGGATTCATTGGCTGACCTGAGCAGGGGAAACAACCAGATTTGCCTTAGAGTCAGCAATCCTCTGTTCCTCTCCAGTAGGGCTCAACTCCTGCTGGCAGAGGAGAAGAGATCCAAACAGTGTTCTTATTATCCAGCTTTGTTAGATGCAGTGATTGAAATGAGATGCAGTGTGGGATCCAAAGGAGTGCTGCATCCAAACTTCTTCAAGCCCATAACAAGAAAGGAGGATATTTTCCATGTTCTCTCCTGTTCTCTCTCTCCCTCTCTCCCCAGTCAACTATGTTCCCACTGGCTGGTTTTTGCCTGGTGAGAAAGGAGAGGGAGAAGAGGGTGGAGGAAGGGAGGAGCCTGCAAAACCCAAACATATCTTTGCAGAAACTGCGCTCTTAAAATGCAGCTTCTGCTTTAAGACAAATTGCTGAGGCACAGGCCAAGGTCTACTGCAGAAAACTATTTAATTTCTGTCTGGTTCTCTGTGCTTAAGGGTGATAAATAAAGATTTTCATTGTTAATTGTAACCACATGTGAACTCCAAATAGAAGGATTAGGAAGGGGAAAAGGCTAGGGTCATTTTTGTTCTGTTTCCCAGGCCTTCCCCTGCAGCTTGGTTACATTTTTTTCCTTGCCTCCCTCTGCATTTTAACGTTATGTTTCTGAGAGCCCAGAATCCTGTCTGCTTAAATAGTAGGAGTCTGGAAAGTGTTTGTGAGTCAGCAGTTCAAGCTTTATTGACTCTTGGTACCAAATTAATATCTAATAAAGACCTCTGCTGGGTTCACTGCTCAGGAGCGGGGATGGGAAAGAGAAGGAAATTTCTAGTCATTCATCTGGTTTTCTGTTTTTTGTTGTTGTTGTTTTTCAGTCTTTCAGATATGCTTTACTCATTCCCTGTAACAAATTACATTGGATTTTCTGTCTAAGGGCCTGTCCTCACAAAGAAAAAAGTTGTATTTTGCAGTGCTCCAGCAACCTACTTTAAAACCTTCCTGTAGGTAGGACCTAGTATGCTCTTAACATTGCATTAGAAACGTTGGTATTCCAGTAACTTCCTGACCTACCAGTGTTTGTCCCTTACCGAAACCCACCCTGGCTTTGCTAAACTTAGGCCAGTCTAGACAGACCCTTAAGTATATAGCATCTAATTAACCGTGTTAGCATCTCTTTTGCTCTCTCTCTTGTGTGTGCACCTTGATTAAAAGACACCATATTAATGATTCATTTAGCAGGGTTTTATTTACTTTCTCAGCAGAAACCTGTAGTAATTCACCCAGTTGTTTTCCAGCCCTTTGTCAGTGGGCAGAATGGCAAGGCAGAAACAGGGAGGGGATAAAAGCCAGCTGTGTGGGGAGGAACAGTTGGGAAAGGGAAACAACAATCCTAGCCACAGGTGGATTCTGCAACAAATCTGTGCCAAAATCCATATGCAGAACTTAGAGGATGTCAATTGCTGTCCTTCCCCTTGCATTAAGAAAAGTAAGTTTCAGCTTGTTGCAATACAGTTTGCTAACTAATTTTTAAAGTGCATCTCGGCTGCAGTGTAATTTTAGGGCCTTTTGGCTCCAATAAGCTTGAACTCTGACTGTAAAACTTGGACTCTGTGATGGTGTAAATATTGTTTGTCGTTTTCTGCTTTAGTCTTGCTATGGCAGAGGTCTTAGTGTGAATGAGGTATTGCCTGAATATTAAGGCAACTCTAGCTCCTGAATAAAACAGTACTCTTGAGGATTAGCCAAGTCCTGCATTAATGCAACTGTGGAAGCAGTGAATGTAAGGAAATCCCATCTTGTGACTGCTGGTGGTGTGTGTTTGTCCTGTGGTTATTTGCACCTGCTGGGATAGCTCAGTGTTAGCTCCTCAACTACTGGTGTGTTTTATGAAAGCTGTGTCTTGATTCTTAGGTCTGTTTATATTTATATTTCTCAGTGGGACTAATAAATGCATTACATCAGTGCTATGCTACTACTCATCTGGTCCCCTGGCTTCTCCTCAGCTCCCAACACTTAATGGAAGCATGTTGCCCTCAGTAGCTGTGCTCCCGTTGTGGATGGAAAAGAACTTCTGCCTGCAGCAATAAGCCACAGTTGTTTTACACCATTCTGACCTGCACTGGAAGCAAAGGATGCAGCCTGAGCTCCTTCAGGCGTCTTGGCTGATGTCATTCAAGACATCCCTGCGTGCTGTTTCCATCCCTTTAAGGGCTGGGTTCTGCAGCTCTTTAAGAGCAGCTAAAGCAATCTGAGTCCAGTTCTTAGCAGTAAATTGCACGGGTGGTGTCTGGGTTTAAATGGGTAATTCTCTGTCCTCTTTCCCACTCTCTCAATGATATAAAGCAAAGGATAGGGAGATTAATTTTTTTTGCTTTACTTTTTACACGTAAGGAAGCTCGCATGGCGTTTTGGATATTCTGTTTGAGGTGATTTCAGGACAAAAGGTGAAAAGCCACTGGTGCTAGGAGAAGTCCCCCAAACAGGCTCCTCTCCATCCCTTTCTTTGCAGCCCACAGTAAAACTCTCAATTACTTCTCTGTGTGAGCAATAAGGAGACATGTGGTTAGCAAGGAGGAGGATGTTTTTTCCTAGCTAGCTCAAAGCGAGTCAGCTATTCATGAATCCATCTTGTGTTGGCTTTCAGAAGGCAGCGCAGAACCTAAAACCCGTTGTTCCCATCAAGTTCTGCATCTCCAGCCGAACAGATGCTGGCGTCCATGCACTCTGCAACTCTGCTCACCTTGACATCCAGAGGGCACCGGGGAAGCCAGCTTTTAATGAGAAACGGCTCATCTATTCTCTTAATTACCACCTGAAGCCTGAGCCAATCCGGTGAGTTGGTGGCAATTCAAAATTTTTATTTTGCCCTTGTAGAAAGGAAGAAATGCAGCAATGATCTCCCATCTTAACCCACAAGATATATTTTCCCCTGTTATATGTGTTGGCAAACCACTCCCTTGCACGTGTATTTCTGCTGCTGCCAGACCCTTGGCACATTAAAGATCAGTCTTGTTCCACCATTGTTGTTCTTAGGAGATCATCTATGCTGGTACCCCTAAGACAAGAGGAGTTGTGAGGCTGGGGTCATCACATAAGTATTGAATCCACTGGAATGACTCTAGTCTCACAGATGAGCCAGAACATTAGTATGTTAACTTTCAGTGCTGCTTTATTCGCCAAATGCCCTAACTTTCTTTGTTTATTGAATTAGCACTTAGCAAAAACTTGGCTGCAGTATTGCCTCTCACCTATATCTTTGCAAAAAGGTGAAGAACAAGCAAACAAAATTGCTGTTAGTGTTAGCATAGTCTACTCCTCCCTTCCCATGTGATCAGCCTTCTAGACCAA
This sequence comes from Aquila chrysaetos chrysaetos, assembly GCF_900496995.4. NCBI lineage: Eukaryota > Metazoa > Chordata > Aves > Accipitriformes > Accipitridae > Aquila > Aquila chrysaetos. Next base: position 3,329,731 of record NC_044009.1, on the reverse strand, counting down.
GGCTACCATTTGACGCAGTTTAGAGAAGTTACATCAAAAGCTCCGGTTTAATATTTTTGTAGCAAGACTTGATATTTTACTCAATGGGATAGATAAAGTCCTTTTCATACTATACACAACTGTTAATGAGTAGGGAGAGTCGCATATGAATGTAGTGAGGTACTCGATACAACAGTCTACAGAGAGCAGAACAGGCATTTCCTCTTCCTATTTTCTTCTTTCTTCTTGTTAGAGTTATTACTTCTTGCAGAATTTCCGAGTGAGCTTATTTTGCATGAGACCTAAGTCTAAATGCCTACCCTGAAAGGCAGAAAAAAATGGTCGTAAAACCAACAGTTTCTGTTAGGAATTTGCATCAATTACATAAGTAATTACTACACCCTGTGAATTTTTCAAAAAGTGGATTGAATTTCATGTTCTTTGCTTTTTTTCCCAAGCTGTTGTGCAGTTTCTCTGTCAGCTGTCAAACAGTTTCTCTGTTCTTCCCCAGACACAGGTGCGTTTTTATGGATAAAGTGTAAATTGAATGAAACATTGGGGTTTTTAGACCAAAAGCCAAATCTGTGCTATGTCATAGAATCAACATGCCATTTGCCAGCAGCTGCTTTGCTGCGCTCTATTCTTTCTTGTGTTACTTTGTCTTATTTGCATAAACTAAAAACTCTTCAAGGCACAGACTGTCTATACAGCATTTGGCACAATAGGACTTGAATGCCGGTGCGGTACCCCACTGAAGAGTGTGTCAAAGCACTTCAGAGTGTTGTGCAAGAAGATGGGTAATTTATAGGAGGTATTTAGGTGAGCAAAAGAACTTTGATGGAAGATGCCAATTGGTAATTACTCAGAGGCCAAGGTTGCTCTGTTTCATGTTACTGCAGTCTTTCTGATGTCTGGTGGCATGAACATAAAGGAAGATTATGAAGGCAAATTCCCCATGCCAGAGCAAGGGCCCAGGACAAAAAGGCACATCCCTCCCCACCCCAATGAAGGGATTGTTGTAAGAATAGCAACATTACTATGAAGTATACTTCCCCCTTCCCGCTTCACCCAGTCTGCTTTATTTTCTAATCTCTTTGTAAAACAGGGCCTGACCCAAATGCTGACATAGCAAGACCTGGGATTTGAGGACTGACATCATACTTGCATCTGTTCTTGGATTTGCAAGGGAGGATTCTAGTTCTTCAGGGCTTGGGGAACAGTGAATCCAGCTCTAAATGTGCAGGTGCTCAAATAGTTTGGGGTCTGAGGGAGGGAGGGATGAATGATGGTGTTAATTTTCTCCAGGAGGTCTTTCATGCATGGTCCACATGCTGTATAAAGTGAAGAGTGAGTTAGTACCAGTCGGTTGAAGGTGTGGCATGCTCTGCAGAAGGTGCTGATCTGCAATTCAATCAGCTGTTTTGACTTTTTCAAAGCACATTGCAAACACTCAAACCTTAAGCAAAGGAAGGAACCCGAGGAAAGCAATCCCAAGTGGCAGAGTCTTCTCTAGCTTTGACTACGCTGGTGGGCGTTCAGTACCTCTGGAAACTATGCCCCCAGGATCAGACTCTCCCAAGGTGTCTGCCACTCTTTTAGAAGCAAGTGAGCAGTTTGCCTGCCTCTGGTTGGCAGTGGAGATAGGCAGCTAATCCACAGATGTGAGCCATCAGAGGGTGAAGGCAAAGAGGAAGTAAAATCCTTGGAATCTGAGCTCAGGAAGGAGGGCAGGAAGGCACTGAGCATGCCTTATTACTAGAGGCACATAGTTCCTGTTAGTGGCTGTTTATTATATTGTTTTAACTGACCTTTTTCCCTGGATGTTTACAGTACCTTTGGGAGCCCTCAGACAGTTTTGGGAACAGCAAAAGGCCACACCGCTTTTCCCCTTTGATCCTAAGAGTCTTCTGTCTGTCCACGTTAGCTTAGCTGTTGCTGTCCCTCCATGAGACACTCTTGCAATGTCTTGGAGTGGGTGAGCTCAGTCTAAGGGCAGCGTGAAATGACTGTTATGCTGCTTGGGCTTTATATAGAGTGTGGCTGCCATTAGAAATGCATGACTGTCAGTCCCCAGAAATCTGTAAGGGAAATTTCTCTCCCCCCTCACCTCTTATTTGCAAAAATGTGTTTTAGCAGTTTGCAGAGTTGGTTGAGTCTTTCTCAGAAAGCAAAGGTTTCAAAGTGGGTACCTGAAAGAAAAGGAAATACTGATTTCACTACTTTACTACACAGCCCACGGACAGCCATCCAGTAACAAGTCAGATCATGCATCCCAAACCTGAGATTCAATATTAGCATGATAATACAGGATTGACAGTTTTGCATTTACAAATCCAGTTCCTCCATTGGCCTCTTAAAGTAGCAGCTAGATTCCTCTGCGGTGAGAGGCCAGAACACAAAGCAAATCTCTCTCTCAAGCTAGCTAAGTTGCATGGTTAACATCTGTGAGTTACTGTCCCTTGGTAGCTTTCACGTTCTTTGACATATGTGTAAAGAGTCTAATGCAGCTGCTGTGGGGTGGGGCTGGAGATGATTTCTTTTCAGACTGCTGTGTCAATTAAAAAAAAAAAAATTCTGAAATAGAATTTGACTTATGCAGGGTTTTGGTTGTTGGTTTTGCTCAGACTGAAAACTAGGTCAGAATCTATACACCCTGGAAATCAAATCCTTTCTGGATGTTCTAGCAGTAATGGGGAACATGAAGTAGGTCGTAGTTTTAATTTCCTTGCTTAAAAGACTAAAGCAGTTGTTTGGGAGTCAAAACTAGCTGATTTTACAGCCAGAGGGTACCACTGCAATAATCCGTCTGTTCTATGCGTCACCAGCCACTGAATCTTAGTCTCTCTGCCCTGAGTTCAAGCTTGTAACTTGTGAGTTGTGTTGTCTAGCTTTAATGGAGTAAGTTGTCCTAGAGAGCTAAAACTACTGTTGTGACCCGGCCACTTTCAATACTAGTAGTCATACAGATAGATAGTTACAGCTAGCTTTGTGATACCTTGACTAATCAGTCCAAGAGGAAACAGGATTGCTGCTGAAGAAAGTTTTAAGTTAGAGAGCATCTCCAAAAGGAGGCAGCAGTGGGATCTCACAGACAGGAAAGTTTTTTGTCTCGCACTAAGATGTGACAGGTATGTATTGGGAGGTGATACCTTCTGACAGAATGCAATACAGTCTTGGTCAGTTAGAGAATTTGAGTTTATCAGGAAGCAGTCAGCTCTACTTCTCCTTCCTCCCTTGGGCTGAACCTTTTAAAAATGGTTCAGCTGCTTTCCATTAAGGAGCTTGGTGATGGGCATGAGTGTAAGCGTATTCAGCAACCATCCCTTCCCTCTGTAAATATTACTTTGCCAAGAAGAATTCTCTCCTAATGCTAAAGAGAAAACTCAGCACTTTCATGTGGTTGCAAGCAGGGGGTGATGGAGAGAGGGATCTTTGTGAGAATACATTATTGTTGATAGAGCTTGGAAGGGAAACAAGATTCCAAGCTGGCTGACTGTATTATCAGCAATAATAACCTTCTTTGTAGCATGATGGGTCTCTTCTATCAACTGATATGTCTTTTAGATTTGCAAAGCATATTTGAAAGGATCTTGTCCACAAAGATCAGAGTGTATTTCATAGATGGGGTAACTTTAGGAGGACTTTGCTGTCCCTTAAGTAGGGATGGTAATACAGTAGACTCACACCTATGTGGTTTCAGTTTTGTAAGTGCACAATAAAAGCTGTCTGAGTGACAACAAGACAGAGCTGGGATTGCTCCCACCTCCTGCAAGGTGGCATTTAGTTTCTGTTGTCAGTGGAGAGAGAAGGATGTACTTCTGGAGGACATCTTTGTATCTGATACATTGCCATTTCTAGTTAGATGTCTTCAGGCTTTTTTTCCTTCAACCTCCTCTGAAATTCAGGCTCTGTTGAAAAGGTTAAGAATATCATAAGCTTTTATTTACCAACAGTCTTTCAAAAAATGGGTTCTTAACAAGGTCTGAAATGTAGCTGCTGGAATAAATGCTGGGAAGACATTCCTAGCTGGAAAGAGTGTATGGTAGCAATTGCATCTGCTAGGAGAGGCAGGAGAGGATGCCTGCATTGAAGAATCATGTGAGCATAAATAGGCTTTTCTGAAAGAATCACTCTATCGGAGGGAGTAAAAGGATGGTTATTTAATAAAAATCACATAAGTGTTAATGAGAGAAGCTGAAGATAGATGAAATACTTGTGGAGGCATGTAGACAGAGGAAAATAAATGTAATAATTATGTTACTGTGTTTAGAAGAGGCTGGAGGTCCTGGGTTCAAACTCCGTTGCAGGCCTGGAGGATGTACTTTGCATTTCTACTGAGAGTTTATAGCAGTGGAGCAATCTCCTGGGCTTGTTATTGCAAATCTTTGTGGAGGCCTGTGGCTCAGCTTTAATTTCTTCTTCTGTGGTCTGAGCCTTTGCAGTCAAGGGATGTGAGCTAGAGGCACTTGAGCTGGCAAAAATCCCTGAAGCACTAGCCTTTTTAAAGTAAATATATAGGTTTGTCTATTACTTGGTCTCAAATGGTATCGTATTTTTTGGTTGCCCTGGGTCCCTTCTCCTCACTGTGCCAAACTCCAAAGACAGAAGGGGACGCAGCAGGAGAAAAACTACCTTCTAAGGAGAGTTATCCTCTAAAGTAACACCTGCAGAGAGATTATGCCTGTGTAATAGTGACTCCTTGCTGCATGCTCCCTGCAGTGGTGAGTAGCCAGTACTCTGGGATAAGGGAAATTCAAATCCAGTAAAAACTGCTGCTGACATTTTCAAAGCAATGGTAATGCTTTGGGGGAGGTGTAGAAAGGGAGGGAAGCTCTGTTTTCTCCCTTGCAGAGAGAAGGGTGTTTTCCTCTCTGACAGCCTTCATACCCTCCCTCCTGGCTACCAAGCTGTCTGTGTTTGATGGTAATGGTGGCATTGGCTTAGAGAAACAAGGCAATTTTCTCCCTGTTGCTTATAGAAGAAGATGGGGGAGATTGGCTGCCTAGAAAGCTGCTTCTTGAGTTAACTGCCCGGAATCAGTGGAAGACAAGTAGACGTGAACATTCCCAAAAGCCATTTTCTGCACATATGAAATGTGAGGGTTCCCAGGAGGTGTCCTGCATGCAGCATTCTGCTGTTTGCAGATGTTTTCAATCTAGGTGCTGGTGGGATGCACCTTTATTTTCATTGCTGCAGCAAAGTCCTATTTGTCTTGGAGGTTGTGGGGGGAGGTGGGAGGGAAGTGACCTAGTTTCAACTATTTCCATCTGCTACAGTGAGCTGCCTGTGACAGCACAGAGGTATCTGTTGTTGGGGGAGTTCTTCCAACTCGCATTTGGGACCATGGTTCTGCAAAAGCAGAACGGTATGGTGTTTGTAAGGTGTGCTCCTCAGCTGGAGATGGAGGGAGTCAGCTTGCATTGGGAAATTGCTGCCTCTTACCTTAAGCATGGCTAGGAACACAGGAGCCCTCAGCCAAATATGCAGTACAATTTGATGGGCTGGGTGAGGTGTTTGGTTTCACTGGACAGCCAAGAACACACACTATCGGTTGCCATTTCTCAACTGAAGGACTTAGCCTCTTGTGATGGTGTGAGCGTCCCCAAAATGTGTTGATAGATGACCCAAACTCAGTTTCACTGTGTATTTGATGACAGGGGTGATGCCAAGGCTCTTCTGCCGCCTTCTAGTTGACAGATGCCTGCAGCAGCCTACAGGTGCAAATCCTTGGTCACTGGTTAACCATTGGCTGTCCAGAGAGAATGATATTTAATTAATTGTAAGTGCAGTTTCTCAGAATCCATTGCATGTTTCAGTTCACATCTCCATGGTGACCAGGCAAAAGTTTTTGAATTAGTGCATGACATCTTTCTCCATTTCACTCATTCTCTTCTGTCCTAACAGCATTTTGAATGCCTATCGAGTGACCAATAGCTTCCATGCACGCTTCTCTGCGCTGTCAAGAACCTACATTTATCGTCTGTTGATGGGCTGCACTCATTATTCTGAAATACCAGTGTTCGAAAGGGATCTCTGCTGGGCTCCTGCTGGAGGGTAAGTATGTTCCATTAAAGCTCCCTGGGGAGCTACCTCATCGATACTCTGGAAACGGTTGGCTTTTGCGGGAAGCAGGGAGGGGTTAACTTCCACATGTGAGACCAGATTCCCCAGTTGTATTGACAAGATTTCCCTCTTGAAATCGGTGCAACTGCACTGAGTTATGTTCACTGAGACTTGCAGTTCTTTTTAATTGTACTGTCAGTTGTACCTGTGATAAATATGCTTAGCACTATTGAAATACTCAATGACTCTGGGTAGAGTCCATCAACAACTTTCTGTGTCCCTCCCTATGGAAGTAATGAGCATTTCCTCAGATGACCTTGCCAATTCATACAGCAAACCCATTTGGACAGCTGGCTGAAGGAGCAGTGCTCTGATATGATGCAGACAGGCAGAAATGCATTGTGCAGCAGATCTGAGAGTTTTAGGTGTGACCATACAGGCAGGCAAGAATGAAGGCTGAGAATTCTCCCCCCCCCCTCCCCAGTAGTCCTATTTCTGGTTGGGACTGCATGTAAATCTGCTCTCTCATTCCCTGTCCGAGTGCTTGTATGTTTGAATAGTGAGAGCCAATGACTCTGAGCAGCCCTACAATAACAAACCAGTGTATCTAGCTCAGTATTCACTTGTCATCTTGGAGTAGCCACTGAGTCATAACAAATCAGTGCTTGTATATGCAAGGGAAGAAAACCAAATTCAGTACCATTAAAAAAACCCAAACAAACAAAACACCAACAAAACCAAAAAAACCCATGATAAACAGTGGGTGAGGAAAAAAACAAACAAAACCCAGAAGATAATTTGTTATTGTCCTTTTAGTTTATGTTGTACTGAGATAAACATGCATTCAAGAAAACTGGAGTTTTCCACAATATAGAAAAACAGGTTTGTAGTCAGTTGTGGTTATTTCATCGCCGCTATTGGAATAAAAATTGTGGGTAATGGAAAAAAGTGCAATCTCAGTTGTCCTAGCAGAGGAATGAAGATGACATTGTCCTAACATTAAATTGCTGACTTTGTTTTCTGTGGGCTGTGGAAGGGAAAAATAAATATGAAATTGTAAAATTAGATGTGATGTGCCTTATGTGCCTTGATCTCGGGCTTTACGAAATAGCATTTAGTTTAGTCCAGACACTGCAGTTAATTTTCTCAAATGGCAATACCACATAAAGGCTAGGGTGAGCATATTACAAATTCTGAATGGGAGGTGTCTTACTAAAAGGTGGGATATTTGGACTGCTAGTAGTGGAGAAGCTCCTAGTGTGTACGCTACCGAGCACATCTGGTATGTAAAACACGTAATACAACATTAAACTTCTATAGGCATCTGAATTGCCTACTGGCTGTCATCAGTGCTTCTCAGTGTGACCAGGATTCGGTAAGTGCTAGTCATTTTTCTTGAACACAGTGAAAAAATTTAATGATGTTGGAAAATCTTCGATTTTTTGTTTGTTTGTTTGTTCTCTTCAGAAACATTTTTACTTCTATTGAGACCTGAAAAACTTAAGCCTTAGATCACGTATGCTTCCTCAGGCTTTTCTTAGGAGAAATTTACAAAAATAGAATAAAAATAAGCATCTGTTCAGCAAATACATCAGTAAATCTGTCTAAATTCCTTTGCTTGAGACTATTTTGAACAGACCTAGATACTTCAAATGAAGAAATCTGAATGACACACGACATTCTGAGTTTTACCCTTGGCCCTTTCTTCTGTATCTCCACCTTGGGTTTACACTGGCTTCATGTCTGACAGTTTGCTCACTCGTTCCATTTCTGTTACTTCCTAATTTCATCTTCTGGCTGTTGCAAATCTAAGGCTTGGAAAACCATCATAGTGTTTGATATTTTCTTACCTGGCAACATCTTTTTCAGTTTATAAGATCCAGATACTGCAAAGGATTTTGGTTCTCTTGCCCTATGCTCTAGCCAGCAAGTTGAATAAAGTTATTTGAATTAAACCGTTATAAGAAGCACAGCAGGATAAAGGTTTGTATAAAAGCATGTGCCTGCCAACCCTTCATCTAGCCTGGGGTTTTGAATACCTTCAGACCTCAGGTCACTTGGCATCTTGGTTTGTGGTTTGAGCCATTACAAGACAAACTCCATCTTGCAAAATGTGTTTCCACAACGCTGCAATGTTAAATCTGTGTACCAGGTTTAAACCTCTCATCAGTTAATTGGACTTTGACCCACCTAACATACTTGTCCCACCTGATGCTCCTTTCCTTATGCTCTGCGTGTTTAATTTCAGCTACCTGAATGTGCCTGCCATGCAGGATGCAGCACAGTTCCTGCTGGGAACCCACGACTTCAGCACCTTTCGCTCACTTAACTCTGAAACGCCTTTTCAGTCTCCAGTCAGAACCCTCCTCCAGGCAGACATCCGACCTTCTTCTGGTTTTCTGTCCCACCACTATGAACACAGGTGAGAGCCTAGATACTCAGCTGAGGAGCTGCTCTGATCAGCTAGCGCTTACTTTGCCTGGAAAGCTGCTTTCCAGCACTGCTTTGAGAATTGACCTCCTGTTTGCTGTGCATTGCCTTCACAGTCCTGTGATGGTGTCAGCAGGGTTCTGCCTAGTGACAGCTTGGAAAGGACATTTCTTTCCCTCTCCTCCCAAATGTCCTCAGGGAGAAAGATGGGCAGGAATGAGGGCAGGGAAACTGGTCCAGTTTTTTGTACATTAAAAGGCAGGATGTTATAAACTGGTGTATGGAATCTGGCACAGAGTAATTCCTATGAGGTGCTTCCAGCATTTGCTCTCATTTTGGTTGCTAAAGACCAGCTCTGCCAGGGGATGAGATTTTTCTTTCCCCCCCCGCTGCTATCCTAGCTTTGCTTAAAGGCTGCAAATAGAAGGAAGAAAACCCCACCCAACACCTAGGTCACTGCTGTAGCTATGCAGATCTTCTCAGTTCACACCAGTAACTCCTACTGTCTTCCCAGGGGATGTTGATGAAGGAAAGTCCAATATTCCTCAGTTGTTACATAAACAAAAGATTGTTGAGTGTCAGGTTCTTTCAGGACCAGGTCTTGCAAGTATTGAAATTAAGTGGCTGGATGTATTCTCTCTCTAGCAGAAACTGATTTTTTTTTTTTTTTTTCCCAGAAAGATCATGGGTATTTATCATCTGAACATGGCTTTTGCTTTCCTGCCGGCTTCTTTCACAGATACATGGCTGTTGTGTTTCAGCTTGAAAGCAAACCTTGCTGTTGTCTGTCTCCAAACCACATTTTCCTGTTTTCTGGTTAGGAGAAAACCCTTTTCTTTGTAGTTTTCCCTGACAACCCTCCGTTAGATTTTAATACCTACTGAGCTGTCTGTAACAATAAGTGCCATGCTCCAAGCTTTGGTAGAGCCTCACTGCGGTTTGCAAATAGCCCACTGTTTCTTTCCCTGTGTCTTAGAATGGTGTATTTTGCCAGCAGTAGCGTAAGATAAAAACTGAAAGGGAGCTGAAAAAACAGAGAGATCTGTATGCTCTGAGTAACACTGGTCTTTCAGTTCCTCCCATCTTCTCCAATTCCTGCTTTTCCTGCTCAGCGTTGGTGCCTGTCAATACATAGCCAAGTTAACAAAGAGTCACGCAGTTGGGTATGGCACTTCCAGGCGCGAAGACATGGGCAGTTAGTGCCAGATGTAAATGGTTACTTCCCACCTTCTTGCAGCTAAGAAACACCATTCCCATGGGAAAAGGAAGGCTGGAGGGGAAAATGGGTGCTGTCATGTGGCTGCATTCCTGTTGTTTATTACTGGGTTGCCATTGTTGAATGGAGAGCTTGGCTTCCCTCCGTCAAGTGGGGTTATGCTTAGGGACACAAGTAACAGTGAAATGCTTCATCCACAAGATTATCTTGTCCTTTATGAGGAGTAGCATTTTAAGTGGCGGAGTCCTGAGCTAACCTGAAAATAACTGTTAATAGTCTTGTCGAGATCACCTGTAAGTGTATATGGACCAGGTTACCTTCCAAATCCAGACCTGCTGTTGTCAGCTGACTGATCTAAGATTTAATACGAATCAGCTCTTCTTTTACATCTTTGATTTTAATGCAAAAAAGGGAAATTGCCATTCTTTGCATAACTTGCTGCATAAACCCATCCCACATGAGGCCAAAAACAGCTCATGAGAGAGCGAACAAACCTAAAAACTGGATCAAAAGCATCAAGCTAGTTGCTGATGGAATATTTTTGCTTTTGGCGACACAGGCAGCCAAACTTGTGTTTTATAGCGAGTCATTTTTATAATGTGTTGATATTAATTGATTTAATGAATATTTAGGCTGAAGGGGATGGCTTTGAGAAGCCTAGTTTCCATGCATCAAAATGGCATTTAACTCTCTTAGAATATGTTGTTAGTAATAATCATGACCATGAGTTTTCTGATCTAGAGAAAAAAGTTGTGGGGTTTGGGTCTTTGTGACAGGCTAGGTGGTGTTGGGGTTTTTTTTTGTTTGTTTGTTTGTTCAGGTTTTTTTAATTACAGTGTCCTAGTTAGTTTTAATCTGTAGAACTTTCCCTATGGGAACAGTTGCAGTCATGGAGCTTAGCATTTGTTTGCCCATTCTGTAAATAAGACAGCATATATGCTTGAAGTGCATGTGTATTTCTTCACTGCAGTAGCAGGATGAACTGCTCCTGCAGTGAAAGGCCTGGGATAGCAGTAAAAGCTTATAAATAGTTTTTTTTTTTTAATTTTTTTTTTTTTTTTAGCCTAATCTAAGGAGGTTTATTTTCTGTTTCAGAGGGAGGAATCTGTAGAATGATAAACGGTGGTCTCTTAGTCAAATAATGCAGCTTTTCTTTCTCATTCTTTCCTTCCTTTCTGAACTTAAACCAATCTTCTGAATTGACTGTTTGTCTGTTTAAAAGGCTAACTGTTAAAATGATTCCTTCCATCAAACTCAGTTGCTCAGCAACAGTGGAAGTGGAGTTAGTGTCCCATCCATACAAAATGCTTTTGAATGCTAAGTAAGGATGTGTTCAGAGACTTAGCCCCATCACTTATTCCTAAGGAGTGATGGCTCTGTCACCTGTTTTCGAGCAGAATACGTATTAGTCATTGCAAGGTGCTGGCTTCTGCTGCCAAGTGGAAAAAGACAGCTGGATTTTTTTTTGCTGGTAAGCAAAATTATCTGTGAGATTGACAAGAAAAACAAAGTTTCCCTCTTAAAGAAAATTACCTTGCTGGCTTTCAGCGTCTACAAGATACTTCTCCTGCGTATCTCAACCCATCTTTTGTAGCTTAATATATCTTGTCAAGATAACTGAGACAGGAGAATCCTGGCTAAAGAAGGTGCATGCAATTTGATGAGAGTGGGATTTGCCCCTATTTGAAAAAATTCTCTTGTGCTTTGCTAAAGAGCTGAGCTGAATTATGACCTCGATGTGCTGGGTATTTGTGCATGTGTGTAGCAACACACATGTCTGTGTGCCATGTGCATTGAGCTGGGGGGAGAGCAGACCGTACGTAAGTGATAGAAAGATTGTCATTTCCTGACATAAAGAGGAATCTGGGGGCAGGAGCTGCCTTTGCATATGCCAACATATACGACAGGGAGGGCTAAAAGCAGTGATTTATCTGTAAATCCAGTGAGAAAACAGCTTGTGGCTGCTCCCTACAATGACTGTTTCACAGTTTCTCTTCCTGCTAGCCCTGCCCTGATGCCCTGCGTGGGCCTGTGAATCATGATGTCCCTTCTTCACCTTTCTTCTATGGCTCGCAAGAGCTGTCTCCTCTCCCAGGGAGTGGGCAGCCCCTTCCTTGATATTCAGGTTTTCCAGCAAACCCAGCCTGTCCCTGTGAACCCTCCAGCCAAATATGTTGCAGCTGTGCTTTTCTCACAGCTGATTCAAATCTCCATAGCCCTTTGCTACCTGGTTACTGGGCTCATTGCAGGGGAGGAGAGGAGAGGGTTTGCATGTAAATATCTGCTTTTCTGGATTATGCAAGGTAAGCTCTGCCTCTTTTTGCTGTAGGAATGCTATGGGATAACCGGAGCACTTATAAACTGTTAGTGAGTTTGTTTAGTTTTTATTGTTATGTTATTGTTGCTGTTATCAAAGTGACTTCTAGGATTGCTTGGTAGCATGGAAGTTTGGGGATGCAGGTCCTGAAGTGAAAACCTGCTCATTTTTGTGCTCAGTTGGCATATCTGATGTATGATACACATGTGTGAGTTTGTTTTTATGTATGTCTAATATGCATATCAGATTTTTTTTTTATTTGTAGGAAGGAAATGTGCATACAGGTTCTTCCCCACAGGACTATTCCTGAGAATGGGTTTGCTTTGGGTTTTAGTGTTAGAGCTGGTACTTGGAACATCAGCAAAAACATAAAAATATTTAGAAAGCAACTTGTAAAGATTTAGCAGAGGATGCGAGTGTCAGTGAAGTGTTGGAATAGTTAGCCTCAGTAGAGTTCTGATAAGGAATATTGGTTACTACAATAAAACGTTCTGGAAAATGGTATCTAAATGAACAGACAGATTTGGTGAGGGGAAAGGATGTCTTTTTGCTTAGTAGCATCCATCCATCCCCAAATATTCATCTGCCGTTTCCTGCTCTGCTCACTCTTAGCCTGGAGTGCTTCCTTGTCTGCCATTACCTGTGTTCTGATGCTGCAGCTGAATTCCTCAGGCATGTCTGTGTCCTGACTTGCTTGTCCTGGCCTTTCCAGTAGCATGTGAATGTTGCAGCAGGCATTGCAGAGTGTTGAAATTCATTCTGCAAAGCCTGTAAGGACCACATGACTCTCTCAAGCCAGCTCCAAATGAAATGGTAGAGTTGCTTTGCTATGGTTGGTTGTTTCTTCCTTTCTCCAGGAGGCATCGGGCTGTATTCCTCAAATCAGTAGTACCTTTAGCAGACTGCTGAGTTGCATCTTGTTTTATGTTGCCCTTTTATTTGAATGGTTATATACTTAGGTGTAAGGCAAAAGGAATATCGTGCCCCATAAAACTAGGTACATACAAAACAGGCAGGAACTGTTTTACCCTGGAAAATGTCTGCATCTGAGTAGCAAATGAGCAGTCTGGTGTTTGAAAGCTCATGATGCTGTTTCAGGTTAATTGGGGGCTGTGCAGCTTCTTACTCATTCTACTTGCATTCACCTGTGGTATATACTTCTGTGGGTAAGAAAGCCATTTGAAATGTGATTTTAAACACTTTTTTTTTTTGTTGTTCCTTTCTTTAGGGGACTGGAGTTTTGGGAGTTGAAGTTCAGGAGCAGATCATTTCTTTACCGACAGGTACTGTTTGGTGCTGTGTTCAGCACACACTTTGCCTCCAAAAACCAAAGTGCTGCTATCACTGCAACTATTGATCAGTTTAGCAATGTTGCGTCCTTGCGTAGTGCCATCTGTGTTGCAGAGCTGGTGTTACAGCTGCGTGACACACACAGGGACCTAGCGTCAGAGAAGAAAGGTTCTGTATTCTTTCTTTGATCCAGTAGAACCAGAATCTCTTAAGTTTGTGTCTAAAATATATGTCCAAAGTCACAGAATCGTGTGGGAGGATGGAAAGTTTTGTTTTCCGCAATCTTTGTCCTTGCAGTCTGAGTGGTAAAAACCAACAGACATATGTTCTTGCTCTGCTGAATGGCACTGGGCCCAGCAAAGACTGCCTGGAATTTTACTTTCTGGCTTTGGAGCATGAAGTAATTCTCAGTGTTGCACAAAGGAGAGATGGGAAGACCTGATTCAGCTATGCAGGCATAACTGCAGGATCTTTTCCCTCTGCCATGCTGTCTAGCCTCCACTGGGTTTTCTTTGAAATAACTCCAGTGGGGTTTTTGCTGCTATCCTCAGGGGAGACAGCTCTCTCCACAACTTAATGGATCACCTCATTAGGAAAGAGTTGGCTGTTCTCAGTCTGTCTATCCTGGCCATGGTCGCACTGGAGACAGAGAACAGGCAAGAAAGGGCTTGTTTTTTGGAGGAGAGAGGGGGTGTTTTGTGGGAACAGCAAGCAGCTATTTGTTATTCTGTTTTGACAAACCAAATTTGTTTTTATCCTGTGCCAAGTAATGCTCTGTAAGCTCACTGACAGTGGGTGTCTGGATATCAGCAAGGGAAGAACAGCAACATGCTTGAGAAGGGCTTGATATACAGCAGGGATTTGCTTCATCAGATGCTCTTGTGACAAGGAGAAAATGCTGGTAACCCATTTAGTGCATTAGAACGGAAATGCTACTTAGTGACGTTGTGCAGAGAGAACAGTTACCCTAATACTCAGTTCAGCCTAATGCCCTCCCTGAACCTTGTTCACAGCAGCTGCCTTACAGCGAAGTGACAGGCAGTAGTGAAGCAGGAACAGGCTGTACGTGCTGAACTTGCACTCTTCTACCTGAGCATCTTCTGCCCTCCATCATAAAGAGGAGACTAGGCTAGATGGACCTCATATCTCGTATAGCTGCTATGATAAGTATTGACATCTGGATGGTTTTATTAGAGAAAAGGCTTGAACAGCCCCAGAAGCTGTATGTATGTATTTTTGTGGAACAGCATGCAGAAGGGGGAAGACACCAAGCACATGGCTATTTCAGATGCGAACCATTAGTCTGCATTTACACTAGCTAACTCCAAGTGTGGAGACATCAAAGCTAAAGTCACAGCATACAATGACCTCTAGTGAGGGATGGATAAAATAACATATGCCAAGGATCTGTGCTGCTTCTCTGTGCCATCTGCTTAAAGGCAGGCTCTTGGCACTCCACAGTGCAGTTTAAGATCAGAGCGCATAAGGAGAGACAGCGCTTGCCTTTGGATAAATATGTCTTGGCTTGTTGGACCTTTCTTCTTAATGGTAATAAACACGATCAGGTTGCTTAGTGGGCTTTGGTTTATTCTTTTGTAAATGTTAATGGATCAGAAACTTGACCAATGCTTCATCACAGCACTACATTTAAGTTTTTGGAGAGCTTGGTGTGCTTTGAAAGGTCATGAATAGAATGAATGTTTATTTAGGCCAAATGACTAATCATGCCTGCACACGTGGGGATGTGTTCTGGCAGCAGCATGAGAAGGTGAATCAGACAGGACAGTGTCTGCTTGACCAGTTTCCCCCACATGGGCTGGTACTGCTGTTGCCTGTAAAATTTGAGACTGGAGGACAGTTCTTCCAGTGTGGACAGAGAAGAGTGACTAGGAAATGGTGAAAGTGCAGTGGCTTAGGATCAGCCCATTGCAAGGGCTGGGTTTCAGTGCGGCTCCTCTATGTCAGATAAGACTCGGACCCAGAAAATCTGTGGCATGTTCCCTTAGGCTGCGTGAGCTCTCCTGTGAAAATGAGTATAGGCAAGCCCAAGCAAAGTGCTGGCAGCTTCTGGAAGGGGGTTCAGCTCCTGCCTTGCTGGACACCACCAAGCTGGTTAAGTTCATTGCGTTGTGCTATTTTTCCCCTCGGAGAGGCATTTCTCACGATGGGACTGTTCACACAAGCCTGTTTTCTCCAGGAGCACTGGGACAGGGCCTAGCTTTCCTTGAGATTTATCTCTTGCTGAACAAAAAGTCTGAAAAGGACGGCCCTTGTCTGTTTCGTCCTTTGTTTCCCCAGGGAAATAGAAGTTTCCCTGAACCGTCCCCAGATGTTTCTTGCTCAAGCTTTCTTGATGCCTATGGGAAGTAGGTAATTGCCTGTATACTAGTCTCTGGATAAAAGTGTCTCTAAGAGTGCCTTGCTGAGAGTACTTCTGGCACGAGTTGAGGGGCTCTTACTTGTCAGTTATTCCTCAACAGCAGCTTCATGCGGCTGCCTTGACATAAGAAGTACCAGGAAGATTAGTGGGCAGTACTCTGCCTTCAGAAGGATGCCTTCAGCTCGTGAAAGGGGTGGAGAGAAATTTAGCCACCACACAGGGATGTAAGAGATAGCTAGCCATAGGGAGCTAGCTTTTGGTGTGCAGGTGTCATTGGCAGATACAAGTCTCGGCCCTCCTGGAACAGCATGTCTTCTAGGGATATAGAAGGAAAGAGTGCCCTTTAGCCAAAGGGATGCTGAAGTGTGAGGGGTGTTCACACAGGAGGTGAGCATTGTGGTGTGAAATTTGTGCTAACTAGGTCTGGAATTGCTGAGTGTGGAGGGGAGGGAAGGGAAGCTGTGACATGCGGAGGTGTTTGAAATACCAGTTTGCTGCACTGGGCGGGTGTTGTCTTATGGGCTGTCCTGCTTAGTTGGTTTTTTTTCCTCTTACTTTTTGGCTTTCTGAGAGAGAAGCAAGCCCCTACGTAGTCCCCCACCTGCAAACAGTGTTGCTTATGTATTAAGAACCACCTGTGAGCTCAGCTCTCCCAGCAAGCATGTGAGCTTCCTGCCACAGACGGACGTGTGGGTGCTGCTGCTGTTTCTGAAATGGAAACCATCCTCTGCTCAGCTTGCTTCCCACGTGTGACGAGACCAAGCCTTGCTCCAAGGCAGTGTTGTGTAGCTGGAGGTCATTATATTACAGGTCCTCATCTCATTCTTACTAATGCCTTTAGTTGTAGGGAGGGAAGACTTAGAGGAAGCAAGGTAATTTTGCTAGTTCTTTTCCCTTCCCTACCACCAGCTTTGGTCACTAGAAGATGCTGTGCCTCTGCGTGTTGCAGACAAGCTTAGCTGCTGCATGTTGTCATGTCACCTCGATCAGTGCAGAACCTAGGCAGCCCTTGGAATCCCTGCTAAAAGTGGAAAGAACACCTTTCCTCCGTAGGCTGTGGGGTGACTGTGACTGCTGGGGCGTGCTCGGGGACTAAGGGAGTACGATCTTTCCCAAGAAATAAAGTGAGCACTGGAAATGCTCCCTGAAGGTATGTGATACCAAAGGCATACAAAGGGCAGCCAGGACTGGCTTGAACCCTCGTGAGTGAGTCTGGGGCATGACTTGGGATACTTCAGTGGCACCTAAAACAAGGGTCAAAGCATTCTTTATGTGGGGAGATGCTTGCTTCTTTCTTAATACCCAGCTGGACTAGGAGCAAAGTGCATGGCACTGATGGTACTAGGAACTGATGGTACTAGGAGCGGTAGAGGAACACCAGAAATTAGGCTTTCTAGGAACTATGGGTTTAATAATAATGATGTACCTATATTCAGGAGCAGGCTTATATTAAGAAATCATGGTGATATCGTTCCTTCCTGAGTGACAGGCACTGAACTCTCTGATTAGGTTTCTAACTTGACTCGCCATCAATGGTAACTGAGGGCTGCTATAATACTGGTGATAGCCCAAGTGTAGGACTCTGGACAGAATTTCCTAACCTCTTTAAGTTTTACAAGGGCAGCTCCTAAGCTGTGTTCTCTGGTTTTCCAGGTCCGAAGAATGGTTGGGGCTTTAGTTGCAGTCGGCCAGGGAAAGTTAACGCCTCTTCATATAAAGAATTTACTGGAAATAAAAGATTCACGGGCTTTTCCACCAAATGCCATGGCTCCGCCATCTGGACTCTTTCTAAAATCAGTGGAATATGATGAAGCAGGTAGGTGAATGCAGGGAATGGCGTTCTTTTTGTAGGAGTCAGATCTAATACTGAAGGGAGTAGTAACACCCACAGTCTTCCTTTATGTGCCATCTGACCTATGGCTCACAGTGTTATTCATTGACACCCACATCACAGTGAATGCCCTGGACTGTAGAGGTGTTTACAGCAGTTGCTATGGAAAAAAATTGTGTATTTTGTTTTTTTCCTAGTAGATTTCCTCCTCTTACTTGCAGGGTAGTAAAAGAGAAGTTCTGTTGACAATGACTTTGAGATCTCACATGAATGATACTTTCAGTTCTCATAAATGCTTGTTCTGTCCCTAACCATGTTTAAAGACCAGATTGTCTGTGGTATCTAGGTGTCTACAGATCCACTTCTGTTCCCTCGCTTCTCCCTTGGTATTTATGAGAGGATTGTACAGACTGGAGAACAGATCATCCTTTTGCTTATATGGTGGCTCTCTTAATTTAACAGCATCTCATCTAAACTATTGAAGTTTTCTAGCTTAGGGAAAAAAAAAGGGGGGGGGGGGTTGGCAAATTTGCAGAAGATAGCAAATGGATGTCATGGAATTTTGACGTCCCTGCTAGGAATAGCAGGTATTTAAAGCTGCAAGGATTAATCTGTCTCTGATTAATCCAGCACTTGTGAAATGTGGATACAGAGGACTTTGCACCACACTGCAGACCTTCTCCAGGCTGCCTTGTCTCAGCCAGACCACAGACTTCCTACAGGTGGGCTTAGAGCATGCTCTCCTGTGCAGCAGCAGTGCACACACTGGGGCTTAAAGAAGACAGAAGGGGAAGGGAAGCACCAAAGAGCGGTGCAAGGAGCTTGAATGTAGTTCTGAGCACTTGGCGTAGCCTTGAAAAGGCAGCTGCTGCTTCCTGGTGCTGGCCCTCTCCAGTGGTGCTTTTTCTGATAGTGCTGGCTGTGGAGCTGTCTGTGCCAGTGGGGAGGGAGCCCAGGTGGGAAATGAAGACCACAGATTAAGTGCTTTCAGGTGGTTTCAGTGCCATCTTTTTTTCCCTAATTCAGTGTGTTCTTTTTTTTTCCTTTCAGATTTGGATGCTACAGTTGGCCCAGGAGAATAGCAGCTCTGTGAGATACAGCCATGTCTGAAAGGACTGTTGTGGATATGTGATGGAGGTTTGCCAAGCGCACTACACAATACGCAGTCTTGTCTCAATAAAAATCATTGACGGTGACTGTAGGCATCTTCCTACCATTTGTTCTTGACATCTGAGACTGCCAAGGGGAAAAGAAGACCAACTCCGTGCTGCTTTCAGATAACTGCTTTTTCTTCTTCTGAAATTCTGGTGCCTGTCTCAAACAGGAGGAGGAAGGAGTGGGGCTTGGGTTTTTTGGTGTTTGGTGGGTTTGTTTTTTTTCTTTCTGTGGTGTGTGTGTGGGAGGGATACAGGCTTAGAACGGGGGAGAATGTAGCATTTCCTCTCTGCCCCTCTCCTCTGTAACCCTGCCTTTGTGCAACATAGTGCAAGGGACAACTGTTACTCTTTCATGCAGTGACTTACAGAAACAGCCTTTGAAAGTACTTGCCATTTCCTCTCCTCATCAACAGTCACTCTCTTACTGAACTATATTGCCTTTTACATTATCCTGTTCCCTGGTACAAAGTCATGTCTGTTGCACTTAGGATGTGGCATATTACAGAGCAAAGTTCCTTTGAGGTCACTTAAAACCTGTTTTAATCGTCACAGCCTGGGCTAGTAGCACAGGAACAACTGTATGAGCGAGTCAGCCTAATCATGAAATGATTAGCACTTTTGGCAGTGGAGGCTCTGTAGCCGGAAGGTGGCTGCCCCACTGTTGCTGGGCTCCAATTTGCTTGTTGCTGCCTTCTGCTCTTCCATAGTTGTTGGTGCAGCGGTGCTGCAGAGCATGCTAGTCTGTCAGTGATCTAAGGGTGTGTGAATCGTAGCACAGAGCAGGGAACAGAGATAACTCTTATTTATTTATTTATTTATTTAATTTTTAAATGACACTAATCTCAGGTTTTGCCTGCTTGCCCAATCAATAAAATACACATTGGGTAACTTGTGGGTTTCTTTTCTCATGAATGACACCAGAATCTCTGTCTGTTTTGGTTATAAAATCGTTGTTAGAGTGCCAGGTTACAGCAAAGAGGATGAAAATTTTGATTTCTGAAGTTCACAGAGGAAACAATACCTAGTTTAAACACTGCTGCAGTGGAAGTAACATCCAGCTGAGATGGCTGGTACCACCATAATTAATCTCCCCTTTGTGAGAGGAGGAGAAGAATTACAGACAAAGCCAGTTTCTCAGAGCAGACAGCCGACTTGATCTGGTAAGAGGATGTTCTTTTTCTTTTTTATGTGGCAATTCAAAGTGATATAGACTATTGCATTCAGATAAATAAAGGAAGAATCTTCATAGCCTCTCGAGAGACTGTAGAGTTTCCAATCTCTGTTTGCATGGTGGAGAGCCATGAGGTAGGCAGAGGGGGAGGCAGCAGTTCTTTTTCACCTCTCTTAAGGCCACCCTTGCCTTTGGCTGTGGGGATCGAGTTAGTGAGTGGTTCTGATACAGAATATGAGGACAGCCCATTTCTGGATGTCCTCTCATGAGAAGTGATACATCTCTTCCCCACTCTGTTCCAGGTAGCGGTTTTGCTAGAGACCTACTTTTGACAGCATGGGAAGGAAAGGCAAGATACTTCTGGTTACTCCCTTCCTTCCTGTGGGGTATGCCGACTGTTACCTGCTTTGTTCCCTTAGGGACTCATTCCCAAAGAAGACGACAGAACTTTGGAGGAGTCCTGGGTCTCTACCATGGAAAAGGACAGTTGAAGCTGCTGTGTTGCTAGTGTGGTACCTGTTTGTGCTTTTCTGGTACAGCCTTGCTGGATAAGTACCCAGAGGTAGGGATGCTGTAACATGCTGCAGTGATTTTTTTTTTCAACACAAACAGTGGGCTTGTCCATCTGTGTTCCAAACCATAATGTGCCCATATGTTTTTGGGCAGCGGTTTGCCTGAAAGGGAACAGCAGCAAAGTCTTGCTCTTCCTCCCTTTGAGGAGAAGTGAGAGTGCAGCTACAGGCCTATTTCAAAGTGTCTCGGACTGAAGCACTGGTACCTGGTTCCAGAGAGGCAAGTTTTGCCCTGCAGACTGCTGGGACTGGAGGGCAGGGCAGACTGGAGGTGATCAAGGGTGGCTTTGGGTGGGAGCATCGTGCCTCCCTCGTGCAGTGGATACATGGAGAGAATTAAAGCGTGCACTAGTGCTGGCTGTGTGCTGTGCGCTCTCCCCAGTTCTGTTGGGGGGACAGTTCACTAGTGGGGCAAGTGCTTTGTCTTGGATCTGAGCGACAGCTTTTCATCTTCACTTCCTGTGGTTTCTCTCTGTAGAACAGTGTGGGAGAGCTCTGCAGTGTGTCTTACAGGGCAGTTTGCTCTGGTGTTAAAACTCTGTGCAGAAGAGCTTAGCAGTGACCTCGTAGTTGTGAGGACTCTTTGGAGAGGCCAGCGTACTCATCTGCAGCTTTTGCACGAGATGATGATCTGAGCTCTGGTAAGTTAACTTTCTAACCAAATTTATTATGAGTCTTTACAGGACAGAAAACCGAACCAAATACTAATGCTGTTTGGGTGTTAATCAAGCTAACTGCCCCTGCAGGCTCAGGTATCGCTTTTTTTTTTTAACAGTCACAGTGCAAAAATACCTGCTATTGATGTTTCTGCAAATGTTTCCCAACTTCTGGTTACAATAAAAACCTATCGCGTTGATGGGCTTGTTATCAAATCCAGTAACTGAGCAACCCAGGTTCAGCTATCCAGGCAGTAGTCTAGAAGTAGGCTAGCTGGCTAACTCTGCAATTAGCACAAAGAACTGTGGTGGGTTTTTGCTTTGTTTTTTAAATCCCAGAGCAACTGTTAAAAAGAACCTAAAGACATCTAATTAAAGAACATGCTCTCTTAGCATCATAAAATGTACTGTCAGTAGAGAACTTCTGTACAAACTCCTAGTCTGAATCTTCTTTTGATGTCCATTATTAACACTTGTTACTTATTATCAATGAGTATTTAGCATTCTTTTCCTTCTTATGATGTCGCATTACTAATTTGTTTCAGTTGATTCACTTTGGACATCCAATACATAGGGAGATGTGTCTTTCTGATTGTTTGATAGTGATGATTTAAAACTAAAGCCAGAAAAACCTCACACCTGACCAGAATTCAAAGACTCAAGCTTGGTTTTATATGAAAGCATTTCTAATAGTTTAATGAACTCAAAATCCAGTGGAAACTTTGATGTATGCTTTTCTGCGTTTTTGTAAATCAAATAACTTTGTACAGAAACAGAAGTTCAGTGGTGCTTTTTGGTTCTGGAAGAAATAACAGCCCTCCCCCCAAAAAAGAAAACCCAAACAACAAAAAAAAACCCACCCCAAAACAAAACAAATCTGGGGAAGTAAAGCTGAATCTGGAATTTGATCAGACTCTGTATTTTTTAAAATGGTTGATAAGTAAATGGTACATTATTATATGAGATGGAAGTGGCTATATACTTGGAAAATACATGTTTAGTTGTAGACTCTTGTCATGTCTATTACCTGTCACAGGGAATGAAAATATTTTCACAGATCAATGTACGTGGTGGGGTCCTGCAGTGCTTATATAACTGGAACTGGGTAGCAGACCGACTTGTGAGACTTGTAAAATACTCCGTGTCAGTGTTGTGTTATTTCCACCCTCCCTTCCACTGTTCCTGACTTCTGCTGTAGTTAAGCTTAAATGGGTTCACGTTACTTGATGGGCCACATCTCTAGGGATGGTGAGCGCTAGCGGGTACGAGCATCTCTGTCAGGAGCTTCACTTGTTACTTCCCAGCAATTGAGGTATTAGCATCGCTCACCGTCCACTGCAAGAGTGTGAGATATAATGTGGGTTCCTATTTCAGATGGGGAGGAATTTAGGGGATTAAATGAGACTACAGGTGCTGAAAGGAAACGATATTAGTGTAGTATTGTGGTGCAAGCAGCTTCTGTGCCTTTGTAAGGCCTTGTAACCGTGCTGCTGGGGATCTGAGTGGAATCAGTTCTTTAGGCAGTCCTTTAGCAAGACTCGTTTTGCTGTCCCACAGCAGTCAATCAGTATTAAGCATACAGAAACTCTTGTGTCTGGCTTCTACAAAATCTTGGGACAATATATGTGCTGTTTGGAAAAATTCCTTTTGTTTGTTCTGGAGCTGTTACCTGGTAGTGTCTACAGATGTCCTTACTGTGCTAGTCTTGTGAGAAGCAGTAGCTAATCAGTCTCCTTTGCCTGTCCTACCCCTTTAATGGCTTTACAGGCCTCTGCCTTATCTTTCCTCAGTTGCAACACTATACTCCGATCCTAGAAAAGATAGATGTTTGGGGGCTCTTGCTCTGGCAAAAGTCAGATATAAAGGTTGTTTCCAGTCCTATGCCGCTTAAAGTTATGGCGTAGCCATGCCTGGTTTTGTATTAACTTTCCCGTGTGTGTACAAACCCTTTGCTATTAGGTGAAAGACCTATGTAAGCAGATAGGTATACTTGCCTACTTAAAGTGAAACCATTTTTTTTCCTTTCTAATCTTCCAGTTATCTTGGGTGCTTTTGACTTCATTAGATAAACAACTATTGGGAGGAAGTGTGATTTCAGAGTTTCCTTTGGAAAGTACCCAACGACCTTTGTGTTTTTGTGCTTTCAATGGCTCCACTTCAGGAACGTCATGCATATTGTAGCTGGGTTTAATTTCTCCACTGCCTTTAAAGGCCTCTGTTTAGGTGTCTATGTTTGGCTTAGTTGCTCAGATTTCTTTTGTATTTGATGGAGAGGATCTGCACTGTGGGAGTGCAGTTTATTGCTTACGTGACACGACTGACCTAGATGAGGAGTCCTACTTGCACAGTGCCTCTTTCCTGAATTTCGAACACATAAACTAGTCCTTTAGCCTTCCTTTGTATCTGAGGTGAGTGGTGGTTTCCCTCTGCAGTGTGCCTGCAGAGTAGGTTTAGGGTGCTGTAAATTCACCCAACAGCTTACACTGAGCCTTCCCACTTGTATATGAATGTCAGCTAAGGTGTAAAAGTGTGAGTGAGAAGGGTGGAAAAACCCCTGTTTCTCTCAGATTGTCTGCATGCATGTCACCAGGTCTTACGATGACTGAGGACTGTGTCCATACTCCCCTGCAAATGAATGTTTGTTCCAAGAGACCTGGCGCATCTTGTCTGAAGTGCTGAACCCTTCCATTTACTGTTACGTTAACAGTTGTTGTCTATACTACTGACTATCCACCCTGAACCACTCATAAACGCGGGTGGGGATAGGTGCTGCTGCTTTATGATTTGGTTAACAGCTTGGTATGGATGCCAGCTACCTGTTTCAGTCCTGTGCTTTAAACAATATTTCTTAGTTTTAACAGGAGGGTTCCACGCATGCTCTTTATAAAACTGCAGCAGCAAGGTTATAAAACAGTTCAGTCATACAGAGTACTGGGTTAACTGTCACACTGGAGTAACTGAAAAAGCAGTCCTGCTTCTATTTTTGCCTCTACTGCTTTTCTTTTTTCCTGGGAAGCCTGCACAATCCATCACTGCAAATTTTTAAGGACAGGGTAACAACATCATACATCTCAGCAGTGACACAGGAATTTTGGTAGGGCTTAGGAATGGGAAATTAATTAGAGGACCTCCAAAGGTATATCACTGCTGAAGTTCTCCTGCACTGCTTCAATTGCTGGCCTGTCCTTAGCCAAAGCTATAGCCTTCTATGCGTCTTTTTTTTTTTTTTTTTTTTTTGGGGGGGGGGGGGGGGAATTCCTACCTCTATTATTTCAGTATTGTCACCTTGTGATGATTTTAGTGCCAGTAAATACTCTGTCTACTGTGTAAACTTCAAATGCTTGTGTTTTAAATGATTTATTCTCCCTTACAGCAACACCGCCTTCCATCTAAATATACCAAGCCCAGACCTCTGAACCGCAGACCTCACCAGATGGAACTTTGCTCAGTTGTGTAGCTTTAGCTCCTGCCCACTCAAGATGAAGTTAAAACTCAAGAACCTCCTGAGGTAAGGGATGGCTTAAGACTTCTATCCCACATTGGATATCCCTACACTCCAGCAGAAATCATGGCAGATATTTCCTGGACTGAAGGAGTCTCCAGCGAGACAGTTGCCAATGCCAGTTCAGAATTCAGTTTGGAAGCAGACTTCCAGTATTCCCTGTTTACTGTCATCTACAGCATTGTCTTTGTGCTGGGACTGGTAGAAAATGTCTTGGCTCTGTACCTCCTGTCCTGCAAAGTAAAGCACACTTCTCATTCCTATGTATACCTCATTAATCTAGCTGTGGCAGACACCTTGTTTGTTTGCGTGTTGCCTTTTAAAATTCATTACCACCTGAATCGGAACAATTGGATCTTTGGTGACGTGGCTTGTAGGATAACTGGGACTCTGTACTATATCAACATCTATCTCAGCATTGCCTTTTTCACCTGCATTTGTGTCGATCGTTACATTGCAGTGTTGCACCCCTTCACGTACATCCAGATCAAAGTCATCCATTACGTGACGGTGGTCACAATCCTTTGGGTGGTCGCTCTAAGTGTCATGGTTCCGCTTATCCTTGGAGGTCCCCTCCACAACAGTGGTGTGGGGAACATGACAGCATGTTTTGAGAACTTTGCTACGAGTAG
This sequence comes from Aquila chrysaetos chrysaetos, assembly GCF_900496995.4. Lineage (NCBI taxonomy): Eukaryota > Metazoa > Chordata > Aves > Accipitriformes > Accipitridae > Aquila > Aquila chrysaetos. The sequence goes on along the minus strand of NC_044009.1, from coordinate 3,304,535 downwards.
CTGGACTTACCGCATGGCACCTTACAACGTCCTGGCCTTAGTTTTTGGGTTTGTGATCCCGTTCTCCATCATTCTAATCAGCTATCCTCTCATTGCTAAGAGGATCTCCCAGATCAAACACAGCATTCGCAAGAGGAAGGCCCTGAGCACTATCTACATCATCTTGGTCATTTGTATTTTGTGCTTTCTCCCGTATCATCTCACTCACTTGCTCCACTTTTTAATGAGAATCCAGGTCATCCAGAATGAGTCATTTACCAGCTTGATCTACAAAATGCGAAGAGTCACCTTAGCCCTAGTGAGCTTCAACTGTTGCCTTAACCCACTCTTGTACTACTTCACCTCTTCCAGCAAGCATTGGTACTTCAACTTCAAGCTCAGATTCAGGTCTAAAATGGTGTACACCATTTGTGACCAGAAATGCGGGGAGTCCTCCTATGTTTATAAACTACAACAGAGACATGGAAATAAAAAAGACAGAGATGGAATCAACTGATCTACTTAAAGTAAGTAGAGTATTCGTCTTTGCAACTGTTTCTTTGAAAACAAACCTGTGAAACCTACCATTTTTTCATACAGTGGCTTTTATATCAAGGGAATGCTGGAGGGAAGTGCCTAACAGCTATATATTTTTATTAGCCAACTAGGACAGTACCTGGGGGAGCTGTATTCTCTGACAGTCCTAGATAGCACAGGGCAAAACATGCTGTGTTCACGTACATTGATGTTTTGGTCTCCTTTCGTTTAATTTTGGGCTTGGTAGGAGAACACAGGGCTCTTCTGGAAAGCAGTTACAGCCCAGGAAAGGGTTACTTGAAAGAAACCAGCCTTCTAATTGACACTAACTAGCTGAAAGCTGAGTGGATTGGGGCAGTCCTGCTTGGCTTTTCCCTATTTTGGAGGGATCCTGTGTTTTTCTCCCTGGGGGCACCCTGTAGCCAGCTGGGTTCACAAACTGCTTTCTGCCTACATTCCACAGCCAAATAAGGGCATCTCGTCCCTTCTTGTGAATCAATTGATTGGCTTCCTGAGGAGTATTTCAGTACAGGATTTCTAGCATTGCATGCCTATGGATTCAAGCTGGACATCTATTAATGCAAGTTTGGAAGATCATAGATCCACAGTGTTTATCAGTCAGTTAACCCTGCGCAGGACCAGTGGCAAACAAGCTCCTCTGGCCACACAGTCATTGAGGGAAGCTACTGTAGGAGCTGGCACAACTCCTTACACGGGCCAGTCCTGTTCAAATGTTAAAGCTCTCTTTTCAGTCACCTTTTGTGATATCATATTTATATCTGACCTATTCCACCCCTTCTCTTGTATTAACAGAACCACACAGCTTCTGAAAACTGCTGAGTTTCCCACCCTGTGAAACGTGAGACTTTGGAGAGAAATTATCATTTGTGGGTTATCGGAGTCACCAGAAAACCACTGGCCCGGCTGATAAACTGCTTCAAAGCCAAGGGTTTACTTAAAAGAATGTGATTTTGGTAACAGATAGACTGTTCCTTCCCACGCTGCCCCCGAACTTTATGAAGTGTGTACATGCTGTTGGCCTGTAGGCATGCAAGACTGCTGAGCAGATGAGAACAGAAGGGAAATGGTGATGGGGTTTGTTTAAGGGGGAACAAGGTATGCCGAACTGTGGCAACGTGCTAAATCTGTATTTCCATTTCCAAATGTGCAGAAGGGAGGCTAAAAGTCATGCTTTGACCTGGCAGGCTGCAGCAGATGGTTGGGGTTCCCAGGTTATGCGGTGCTGTTGGACTTGGAACAAGAATGGCCGTGGACCTTACAAGAGGGAGGGAGTAGGATTGCTGTGGCAGAATGGTGTGTGAGATAAATGATTGTGTGTCTCGAGATGATGTGTAAGTTTTCTTTGCATAACAATGGATGTTGCAGCATCTGCCCATATTCGGCCAATCTTCTGATGGCAGCTGATGCCAGAGTCTATGCTCTGGTTAAGGACAGGAGGTAAGAGGTTTGGAAAAGAAGCAGCATTAGTGTAGGGGTATGTTGGGGTTTTGGTTTGGAGAAAAAAAACCCATGCATTATGATGATAAGCAAGGGTCTTGGATTTGGGACGCTGTAGCTTATCAGTTAAAGCCAATCAATAAACCACTTCAGCAGTCTGAGATGGATGCAGCAAGCAAACCGTGAGCAAATCTGAAATTATTATAACAGAGGTAAAGCTTTGTAACAGATGGTGTTTGTGGGTGTAGTGTTGCATTTGTTAGGATGGGCCTGACCTGCATTAGTTACTGCTATGTGCAGTTTGAGTTGTGTTGAATGGATACCTGTTAGTAATGATGGGTCAGCCGCTGACCTCTCCCTTTCTGTATTTTGCTTTTAGCTTGGAGGAATTTTTAAGTATCAGTGAGAAAACCTGCTCAAACTTTTCTAAAATATTGAAAATAATGATTCCTGTGTTCTGCTTGAGTGGGCTTGGTAAGACAAGTGCAAATCCTTGCGCTTGTAAAATGGAGAGACAAGGAGAGCCTCTGAGGGAGTATTAGGACAAATTAATCTTTTACCTTTCATGAGAGACTGCTATTTTTGTCCCAGTTATAGGCTATGGAAACACTTCCCAGCACTGGAGGGACTATTCTTTCCAACTAAACTAAGCACAATTTTTATGTTCTGGACAAAGGAAGAAAAATTTTTATTAGAGACTCCATCTGCAAGTGCAGCTTTCTTGCAGCCTCGTCAGCTGTTGTTGAGGGAAGTGTGGATAATTTAAAAAGTTATGCTGCTAGGTAAATAGCACACATTTAGGGCTTTATCTGCTTGCCTCCATTTATGCTTATACTTTGCATTTTAATTGCGAAGCTTTGAAAGCTCCTTGTTTCACTCAAAACTTCAGCAGTGCTGAGGGGAAGAATGCTGAATATCTTTTACCTTACCAGGTAAGCAACTCAAAGCTTGTTCCTCAGGACTCTTTAAAAACAGGCTGTAATGACTCCCTGGACAGGTTTCCAGTGGGGAAGATCGCAGTACTGTTGAACGGTATACACTATCACTGCAGTAATTGGACAAACACTGTAATTCCTTTATTAAAACGAAAGCAGGAAAAAAACATTGACAACGTAAACAAAATAAAATCTAAATCTGTCTGAAACACCACTGTGCCTGCTGCTCTGTTGCTCACGATGTACTCTGTGGCAGTCCTTTTTTCAGAAGGGATGTGAGATAGCTGCCCAGTTCTTCATCCTACAGAGAATAAAGAGAAACAGGATGAAAGCAACCTTCTACTTGCCCTTCTGATTTGGGGCAGTAAATTCAACTCTGGTAAGTAGAAATAGACTGAAATAATTCTTGGGCCCAGCAAATTCTAATATTAGCAGTGTTCAAAAATGGAAACCAATCCAGTTAGCACAAATGCATTTCTGGTGTTCTTTTGAAATACCTGTGTAAAACTACCATTTGTCAAAGTAGGTGTCTGGACCTGAGGTTGTCTCTTTTGACAAAAATGACCATTTTTCTTGAAAGCAAAGAATAAAGGACCACTGATTTTTTTTTTTTTTTTTGCTTTGTCCTCAAGAAGGCATTTCCTTGCTGTAAAGAAAACATTTAAAAATACAGCCATGGAAAGTATACTTTGGAAAGGGAGAAAACATAATGACTAGGTCTACTCTTAGCCCAATTTTGTATTGGCTAGATTTCTGCTTGTTTGTGGTTTGAAGTTTTACACCTAAGAAATACAATATAAAATACCTCCACACACTGTATGGCAGTAGTGATACAGCTGAGAGTTCAAAATATAGACATAATTGTAATTAACTGTAATTGTATTAAGTGTAATTACTCCAGATCATTTGCCTTGAGTTCAGTGGCCCCAGCGAAAACTGACTCAGTAGAGCTCCTGTAAAATGATTTGTACTAAACCTAAAATGGTAAAGAAAAGGGCAGCGACTCACCTCATCTTCTTCCGGTCAAACTACCTCAAAAAGAGTGATGAAGACTCACCCTTACAATAGCAACCCACATTGTAGGACGGTTTTGGACTGTAAGGAGTTAAGATCAGAGTTGCTTGAAAAGTACATCTTCAAGTATTCCTACCTGGTAAGTCCAGGATACGAGCAGAACTTTGGTTCCTTGATCCTCCGAGTGTGCTGTGGCTTGGATAAGAATGGACTCTACTGTTATAGAACCATCAGGGAGATGCTGCACTGAATAATCTTTCAGGATCCTGGTAAGAGAGAAGATATGTGATTGATTTTTTTGGGTGGGAAATGCGTATGAGCTGAAGGGTGGGTCATCCCCTGTATCTTTGAATCCCAAACACCAGCAGGTACTACTTTTAGCTGTGTCTCTGAGCCAGCATGCACTGCCCAAGGAAGGGAGAACGGGGCTGATGCAGGGCTTGCTTATTTTGGTGCTTATATTGATCATACAGGTTTTCCTACAGAATTTATTTCTGGCTTTCATGATAGCAGCTCCAGTCTGAACCCCATTCATCTGAGCAAAGGACTACTCACAGAATTGACCAGCTGCCTCGAGGAAGAAAACAGCTTTTAAGGTTCATCTGCTGCTAGCTTTTGAATAGCTTTAAGAGGTGTCTTGACCCTATGCTTTAGGGTCTCGCTCCAAACAATTGTACTAACTTCAGCTAGAAGCAATAGTGACAACAGCAAACCAACAGGAACAAAGATTTCGGGTGGACTGCTCTAGCTTCGTAAAGACCATGAGCTTGTAGGCTGGTTACCAGCCTCTGCTACTGCAGTGTAACCACTACTCTGGTTACGTTGGCTGTACAGACTAAAATCTAGAGCAGTTGTGTGTCTTTGGGGCTGCAGAGAATTTTCTCTTAATTACTCTATGGGGCTGGTCTGGAAGGCCAGAAAGGAGGGAGCACTTGTACTACCTATATTGAGCTTATCATTCTTAAGTCCATCCCTAGGGGGGAAGAAAACAAGCACAACTAAGAATGGACTTACCCTTTGAGATGGTTATATACACGAAGCACCGTCTCGTGTTCTTTCCGCGGATCCTGAATGTGAACACGGCAGGTGAAACGCAACTGGTGTTCTGCAAGGCCCAGCTCCTTCAAAGCCTGCTCAGGAGAAACCAGACGGAAGCTCTGCAGAGGAAAAGTACAGATCCATTATAAGCTATTTCTTTGTGCTGTCTGAAGTTTTATTCCTCCTCTGTGGTCAGCTGCACACAGGTGTGTGTTCATCACTGCAAAACTCTAGCAGGTAAGATGGTTTCTTTTCAATCTCTGAAACATCTCGGCACACTTCAGTTACTATTGCAAGCAGTAACAGCTAGGCATGAGCATACAATGGACAGTAAAGGTAGAGGTAAGATGTGGCAAAATGTCCACCAAAATACCATACCAATTCTTTATTTCCCCAAATTAAAGTTTCTCTTTGAATGGGAGTTGGTTTAATGTCTTTATCAGGGGGAATGATTTGTTTAAATATAAACATGAGGTTACAGAGTAAGAACTCCTCCCCTGGCACCTCTCCATCTCTGTCCAACAAACTGAGGTCTACCAACCACAGGCTGCTTCTTGATTCTTTTGACTTTTACAGGCACAGTGAATCAGAAACACCTTGGATTCACAAGCTGAAAACCAGTCTCCTCAGAATGTCTGTAGCTGCACACGGTAGGTTGCAGGGGGCCAGGGCAAAAACCAGACTTTGAACAGAAGCAGCTCTTCAAATGTATCCATTCCCTGCGACTCTGAGCATTCATGAGCCTGACCAGTAAAAATTCTACCACAACACCCTGCTCATGAATAGCAAGATACTAATTCTGAAGCTGTGGGACTAGTGAAGACTATCAGTCAAGACAACTGACAAGCTAAAGAGGCTGTCTTACAGATTAATCTTCCCAGGTATGGTGTCACTGGGCTCCTTCCAAGAAACTAGGACTGCTTATCTTTATTTCAGTTCCTTGTTCACGCAGAACTCACGTATGAGTGATGACAACGCACTCATACAGAGGACACAAGACAAACACAAGAACTTTTAAACTTACATTATCCTTCATAATTAATGTGCCATGCATTAGCTTTGGCTTCTTGACATCTGGTAAGAGACCTAAACCAAAGCAAATGGAAGAGAAAGACAACATTGTTAATGGTGATGTGCTTGCTTTTCACATAAGATGACTGCTATAGGACGTAATAGATTGGATTTCTGAGTCCCTGCTGAGGGATTTTACATCTTTGTTCTCCTGTCCATTAAAGTGCATGGTGCTTAAACCATTATCAGAAATCTAGGCACATTAAAAAAACATGCTTAGTAATACAGAACAACTGCCTCTCTTCCCCTATCACTTCCTGATGTGAGAGGTTTTGATTTTTCTTAAATTGGGTTTATAAAAGTAATTCCAGTTTTCACAGACCTAGCTAGTAAGCATACATGGATTTTGTTTTCATAGTGAATAGGCAACGAGTAGCAAACAAGGTAGTGTGTGTTTGTTTTTAAACATTATTGAATATACATTCACAGCATCGTAGCTGCTTCATTTCACAGGAAGCCTTCTCAACCACTAAATAAATGCTGATAAAATCTGTTCTTTTACAGGAAGCACTGCTTCTAAGTCACCATTGTGACACTGCTTCCACTTAATACATGTACTATACAAAACAGCTGCTGGGCCCAAGAGGTGAAATTCTTGGTTCAAAATGTCTCACCTATTGCTGTTTCCCTCTTCAAGAGTCCCAGGGATATGTCCACTGGAATGCTGGGATTGGTGAATATTGTTGTGGTCTCTCCGTTTGCGGGCATGTAACAGCTGACATCTGCAATGTAAACAACCAGACTGTCATTTCACCCACCAGCAGTCTGCAAGCATCCCTTGAGATGGTGCTGTGATTCTGGCAGAAGCCTGCTGCAGCTGTTCGGGACAGGACAGGAACTGAGTTTAATAGCAATTTGTTGAAACTTAATACCAGGGATTTGAAAGAGGCTGAAAAGTAGAACTGCTGCTCAGACTTAAGGGTAACAACCTTGCAAGAACCATCAAAACCCCAATGGGGCAATACCGACTAGCCCAGCTATCCGTAACTCCTTGTGAGGGGTAAAAAGAGACTGCAACAAAACTGCCTGCACTCTGATGTTGGTAACAAGTTACTGCAAAGAAATATGCAGACAGTAAGTAACCATCCCATGTGAATTCTGTGCTTTCTCCACTCATCATTTAAGAGCTAGCTGTTTCCAAGGAATTAACTTTTTTTTTTTCCTGGAGCTCATTCCTCTCTATGTAGTTGCTAACTTACTTACAGTTTCAGATGTACCCTGCCTGCATCGGCCTCTTTTAGGAGTCTAAAGAAATATAAATTCAGTAAGTGCTGAACTATGACGATACAAACATAACAAAATAACTTTTACTTCAAGTCCAAATGGGCATTAAAATTACATAGGCTTAACATGTTAAGTAAGATATGTTACAGATACTAGTTTCTTGAGGGTGACTGGTCCTGTAAATTACATTATGCCTAACTCTGTCCTGAGGTCCAGTGGATGAAGTATGTGAACTTTAATGCCTTCCTTCTACCACCACTCCCTCTTCAGTACCAATACTATACATACGAAATTCCTGTTCTATTTTCTGCTTCAGAAACTCCATTTTCTTTGCTTCACCATGGACCAGGAGAACATTTCGTGGCTCAGCCTGGCGAATCAGCTGCATTATTCCCTTGGCATCTGCATGGGCGCTGAAGGACATGTACTCCACCTGCATCTTTACTTCCAACTGTGGAGGAGCAGAAAGCACAGGCTTTGTGAATCAGGAATTGTTTTGGCTCACTACAGCTTGTACACCGCACACAAACAGACCCAACTTCTCTGTGTTTAGTTTAAAAAAGGAAGCTGAACACCTGAATTGGAAAATGAGGTTAGAGAGAGAGCTGCTCATCAGCACAGACTGAATATGATGCTGTACAGGAACGCTTTCAGTAACTTACAGGATCAAATTGCCCCATTTCAGAGCTCAATACTGGCTGCACGTTTGCCAAAACAAATCAATACTTAAAGACCCCTGGTATCATTTTTTTAATATCCCCATCTGCTTAAAAATGTATCATTTTTACCTGAGTAGTGGGGACTAGTTATTAAACATTACAAATATGCCCCTGACAAAGTCTTACAACAGAAGACGACATGCTATTGCCAATGCAAACTGGAAAAAAAACTCCAAAGAAAATGTTAGTTGGGTATTTTCAACGTTCTGTGCGGTATAGTGCCATTACAAGTACATGGTGTCTAACTACTACCTAAAGTTCTGAAGAACTTCCCCCAAATGATCCTCCTTCTTGAAAATAAGACTTACTATTTGTCTTCCTTCCATTTCCAGCTTGCGCTGTCCACTCAGAATCTTATGGCCTACAGTTCCCTGCACGCAGTAGCCAGGCATAATGACCTGAGAAGGAAACCAGAAAAATCTACAAACTCTGCACATGGACTGTGCAGAGCGTAGCTGCTGTTGTTAACATAAAAATAGCCACAAATGCATAATGCTGATGTAAGATTGTGTTCTTCCGATCTTACATGTGACCGTCCTTCACTGGAAAGGTGTTTACTTTGTGCTGCAGCTTGCAAATACCCAACTCCAGAAAACACATGAAAATTAAATTAGAAAGCAAGCTGCTGAAATCTACACACCACTAAATAAGAATTAATGCAGGTTACAAATGTCTTTCTTTGAAAATGCTTCAATTAATGAAAGCACTTCTGAAAGTCTCCCACAACCTCTTAAGACATGTACCTCCTCTGCTCGCCCTGTCACACACCAAAAAAAAAACACCTCAGAGCATGCAAGAGCTCTGCCCAGGGTTGGTTCACTAGAGGACTTGTGTAATTTAACCCTAGATGTTCAGGAAGAGCTTTCCTGTAACCTTTGTTCTTATGACTGTATCAGTATCACTATCACATTAACACAACACATCACGTGAGGAAACAGAATTTCTTACCATATTCTTTTCATTTCCTGCCCATTTCCTGAAGATTTGAAGGGACTGTCCTGCATGAAGCATACCAGGGGTTGCAAACACAACCTAGAATTGAAAGGTGTGCCAAGAATCACCACAGAAAACACATTTCTTTCCATTACTTATAATATATAAATACCCTAAAACTGGGCAGAGTATCCACTAATACACAATTACAGCATACGTACTACATCAAAGCTCTAATGGGGATTTTTGCTATTTTATTTTTCCCAGCTTGTCTAATTTTCACATAAGTTCAACTACTGATAGAGGAGATTTCTGTGAGCATCCGTAGTGTCTGATAAAAACTTTGAATGGTTTTACAATGGTACAATCATACTCAACAGATTCCTCTTTCAGCTGCTGCCCAATAAACCACTCAGAAATAAAATCAGCAAGAAGAGGTTGTGTTGTAAAGCACCTGCCTCCTGAACAAGTCAGAAGAATATACTGTAAAAATTATGGTTTGAATCAGGTCCAGAGTTATAGATTATACGAACATACAATCAATTTTTTTATTTTCTCTGGGCATTTTACCTTTACTGAAATAAAGATAGAAGCATTCACATGGCCTGGCTGCAAAAGGGTTTTAGATGGGATGCTGATATTAATGGGGTAGAAGATGCTGAGCTTTTGCAGACTGCCCGTTTGCCTTCACCATGAACACAGTGGTATAAAAATAGCTCCTTGACACTACACATCTGCTCTGTTACCTTATTAGCGCCCACCTACCATAGGCCCTGGATTGTCCGCAAAGGCCCGATCAAATGCTTTGATGTGTTTGAATTCAAACATGTTCCTCTGCACAAATGTTTTCCGAATTTTCTGATTAGTCCAGGTGATGAAGAGCTTGTAATAATGATTGGCCTTCTCTGTCAGTCCCGTGGAAAAATAAATTGGAGCCTTCAAATTCATTCTTTCCCTGTAGAGAGAAGCGTTCCAGAGACCTGTGAGGGCCAGATTAGGATCCTGGCTATCCATGCTCAAAGTCCATAAATCTATGTAGTCTCCAAAGATTTTTTTTCCACACATACCCTACTCTCAATGAGATATAAATCAGTATTATAACAATGCTACATCACTATGCATTAACTTAATACAAAGTAGGCTTTAATCCAATTCTCACCCACTACAGAAAATTTCCTTCCATTACAAATATTAATCATTCTGCTATGGGAAATAATTAAAAGCAGCATCATTGGGTATTATCAAAAACATTTCCACACAATGCTTATACGTAAGTTTAATACTTGGTCATCCCTCCTCCCCCTCCCATGAAAACAGTTTTACAATGTGGGAAAGACACAATCAAACTTTTTAAAGGACAGTTGATCCTGAGTGTTTGGGAGAGGAGTGGAGAAAGAGTCTGGTTAGTTTACTACTTAGAGTCAGGAACAATGGAAAATAGATGGAAAGAAGTAATTCCACAACTGCCAACATGGGCTGACATGCAGAGGAATACTTATGAGAATACTTGTACTAAACAGACATGAAAGAATCACAGAAACCTGCCAGGACCACAACATGAGGAGGACGAAAAGGAGGTCGTACTTGCACAGAAGACTGCACTCACCAGAAGGTTTCCAATAAAATGCAAAGTTCCTGGGCACGTCCAAGGGCAAAAACTGGGATAAGAACCTGCAATTGAGGCATGATTTACAGTCTCTAAAACCCAAACAGCATGTAAATGGCACTGCAGCATTATCATTTCTGAACAAGTCCCTCGGTTCCCTCTTGCTTTCAGATCTCTTTTGCTGACCTTTCTTTCCACAGGAACGCGGTGTTCTGCAGTTTTGGAATGAAAGGCACTGATATTGGACAAGCACCTATCTGCTTGGCTAAGACCTCAGTTTGTACATACTGAGGACTAAGTCTCTGGTGGGGCATGGTACTTGTGAACATATTCAGTTCTGTTCTCTCCTGGATAATATGAAAGCAAGTTGTTGAGAGCAACAATTCTGGCATTATTTATGGAAATGGACACTAAGATGAGTGTTTCTGTCCTTGATCGCTTTGTCTGTGCTGTGGTAATTATGACCTTCCTCCCCTCCCAAATTAAGACAACACTGGAGGAAGGAACATACAGCTGTTTTGATTTCCAGTGTTCTCTTCAGTTAGGTGCTGTCAGTTGGCAGCAAAGAGTTTACTGCTACTCATTTGTTTTCCAGATTCAGTGGGAAAGCCATCATCTACTTCTTAATGGAACTGTTTAGCAAACCACATCCATTAACAAGAGACTTGCTCTCTCTTCCACAAGCAAGCCTACATTTTGTCCCTAGTAAGACAAGAACAGCAAATAAAATACAGGGCTTGAGGTCGCAGGTGACAAACTACTATAACTTTTAACCAAAATGCAGTTCAAGCTCTACACCAAAATGCAGTTCAAGCGCTACACATATTGTCAACAGCCAGACTAACTTTCCATTTAATCGAGTTAAATGAACTAAGTCCTAGGAACCTAGAACTAGATCCTTAGCTACAGTGAAATCAGTCAAACTTTCCTGTGTTCCCAATTTCTACTTCTAGTTCCATTTTCTGAGGGGTTAAAATGTCTCTTTTTTATAATGTCTTTTCCTAGGCGTGCTCTAAATGTGGTATTAATGAAAAAGAGAATCTCAAAATAAAGCTTTATATTAGCAAAGATAGGGGCTAAGGTCTGAGAAACAGAAAAGACTGAAATTCTAAGACAACAATGGACTGATAAAACTAATGGCCACGTTACGACGCTATCCTTGTACGTTCCATGTGCTTCGTGACTAGCTGAAGTTGTTCACATCAAATCACGCTGGACTGTAACAGGCTTACCCAAGCAAAAAAGCCAGGCAAGTGAAAGCCACAAACAAGGTACTGAAGCATCGTTTACTGCATGGTAAGCACCTATCTTCCGTGCACTTAGAGGGGTTTTATGGTAACAGACAGCACAGTGCTGAACAGCACAAAGTAGGATACTGAACAGACAGACCTGGCTACACTGAAAATCATTTCTGATCGAGTTTAAAAAGCAGTAATTGAACAGTCAGTTTCTTAATTTACATGACTAAGAGGATGCTTCAGTATAGAAGATGCAAATCAAGTTAATTTTGCCTTTATCCTCCATATTTACAGACTGTAAGCACAGCATTTACCTTACTGTCTCATTAATTCATGGTCTGGTTTTCTTCTTGGCATAATTGAAGTGTTTAATATTCTGTCTTTTGAAGTACAGATGGAGGAATATAAAAATGCCTTCAGTTTCATGTAGTGGTCATACATAGGTGCCCGAGTTTATTAATAGTTACACAGCACTACAGAGCCAACAAGAGCTGCACAGAGGAAAAACCACATCACTTAGGATTATCAAAATGCCATACCTTCCCTCCTCTTTCTACAGTCTCATGAACTTTCTTCAAGAAGTCTCTTTCTCTGCAACGTTTGGAATCTCTGATAGTTGTGGCATAGGTGGATTCACTTATTAATAAATCCGGGCGACACTTATCAATCCAGGCAGCACTAAAACAAAAGGAATTTTAAAAAAAAACAATCAAATTAACAGACGGTATCTAGCATTTCTGATCTGCAGGTCTCAAAGATGGGTGGCGAATGTTGCTGTCTCCATTTGCAGATAAGAAAACAGGTACACAGATGTACATCGGCTTGCCCAAAGTCACCTAGGAGTTCTGTGGCAGCATCAGAACCCCGCTCTTTGCAGGCCATGCTTTCTTTAAATTAATCCTGGTCAGAATAGAGACTACAGATTTTGAAAAGCAGTTATTCTCCAGCCTATTACTTTTTTTTAAAGGCATTAAAATATTCTAAATAGCAGGAATATTACAAATCTCTCATATATGCTAGTAAAAATAAAATGAACATTAGAAGTTTGTGACTGGCACTCTCTTAGAAAGTAAATACATTTAGAAGATACCATGACAATAAACATTTCCGTTATTCCACGGCCTTCAAAATAGATTCATATGAGTATACAGAAGATGATTACATTAAGGTCTATCTGGAAGAATCAATGTAAATCTGTTCATTCTCATAATTCAAAATTGCATTTATCTTTCCAGCAAAGACATCATTAAGTGTTCCAGTCTCCTAACAAAGAATCAATGCTGATAAGCCCCTAGTATTAACAGAAGCTGTGCTAAAATCTTCCCGTCAGAAATATATACAATTCATAGAAACTCAGCTTCCTACTTACCCTAGATGTCTGTCTGGTGTCATGTTATAATCACCCTAATGACAGAAGAGAAATCCATTAATATTCTCAAGGTAACGGGACAGGCCATTAACAGGAGATGGAGGTATCTATAAATGTTGTTGTGCGATACTTACAGTATACACAACGGACTCGCATCCAACCTTAATCTGGAACATGGCTGCTCCTAGCACATGGCCTGCATAGTACGCCTTGATCTCCAGCTCCTCATCCACCTACACAAACAGGCAAACGCTGCCTTAGCGCACACATTTTAAAAAACTAAAATTGCTCTGCCTTCTACAATGATCCAGTTGGTCTGAGCCAAGAGTATGCAGAAATGATCGTTTACCTGAACTGTCTGGTGAAGATGCACAGCAACCACCTTCTTCATACAGTCTTTAATCATTTGGGAAGTGAAGAAGTTAGTTTCCCCTTTCTTATCTACAGTTATTTTCCTATAGTCCTCCAGGAGGATGGGACAGATAGCCTTGGTAGGATGTGTCATGTAAATGGGCCCATCATAACCGACCATTTCACTGAAATACGGTAAAGCTCCACAATGGTCCAAATGAAAGTGGCTGCAAAAAGACACAAAGGATAAAGGAGATGCGGCGCAGGAACTTAGCTTGCCTGGTTCTCAGACCTTGCTTCAGATTGTTAAAGCACTGCATGACATAGAGGAACTAGCCAAAATATGAATGATGAACTTACAACATGTTTGGGTTGCTAGGGACAGTATACAAAGATTTCCTGTTTCCCATTTGAGCTCTGACAAGGAAGGAAGCTTCCTCACCTGATGATCACGCAGTCTAGAAAGTCAGTCAACCTTCCATTCTGAGTGATATAGGAAAAGTCAGGAAAGCGTCTCTGCAAAGGCATGAAAAAACAGACTATATGTTACAAAACACAGCCAGTTAATACTACATTACTTATCCAACAAGCCAATGGTGTGAACAACCTGCAACACTGGAAACGTGCTGTAACCCACCTTGAGGCAAAACTGCAATAAGGCAGCAAGAGAGCACCAGTGTCAGCAATGCAGTAAGAGCTGCAGGCAACACCATCAGCACTCATGTGCGGAATGAGTCAAAGAGAAAAAGGATGGGAGGGCTGCCAGAGGACAGACAGGGAAACTGACCTTGCAAATAAATAAATTACAGCCAATTTTATCTTCAAAGTAGAACAGGTGACCAACGTGTTTTAGCTTACCCACAGGCATTAAAGGCAGAAAAGCCTCAAAACCTTTTCTGTAATGGCACAGTTGCTCCGTGTCACGCTGTAACTCCTTCTATCTTACAGAGTATTTTTGACGTTATTTCCTTCCTACTAGTATCGGGTGACCAAACATCACGAGCGTTTCCTAGCTCTCTCTCTAAAGCATCTCTAGATGCGTGGTATGGATCCCACAAGTAATTAACTGCCCCAAACGAAGCATCATGTCAAGAACAGTCTAGCTAATGACAGGATTAATGCTTTAAAGCATAGAAGATACCTGCCTATATGAAATACAGAAAGCCCAAAACCACCAGGAATGGAGCATTCACAGCTTGCTTAATACTTTTTTGGAGTCCACAACTCAGGGAAAGGATGGCTGGATGGTGGCACTTCATAGACCAGGAATACTAGAAGGGATGTACCTCTTGCACAGGAAGGCAAGATTTTGAATGGGCAATAGTAGTTCATTCTCTGCCATAATCCGGCTCCAGCAGTGGTTGATACAGCTGCCCAGTAATGCACACCTAGCTCATATTACCCCTATGTCACATAAGATGAGTCAGGCAAAATTCAAATAAAAGGGAACAGAGCAGAACAATGAAGCAGGAGCCCTGCTAGGAAAGGCCAGGCAGATGCACCTTGAAACCTCTACACAGCATTCAGGGCTTCTCCACCATACTCACATCATCGTTGTAGCCCATGTGCATCCCACAGTCAAGCATTACGTTTTTCCCAGCAATAGACACAAGGATACAGCTGCGCCCCACATCCTGGCCAGCTCCTGGACCCAAGCAAAAAAAAGACAAGTAAGACATCTCTGGCAATATTTACAATCACTTCAAAAGAGAAGCATTTAAAGGTCCGTAAAAACTGCCTAGCCCTTTTCTGATGCAGGAAAAGACTACGTCCTTTCTTCCAAGCAAGCAGGTCTGTTAGAGGGTGAGCAAATGTGAACTGACTTACCCCATTCCCTGAGCTTATGAGAGGGCCTTCCAGCTGCAGTTGTAAAACTGCAGTAAATACAGCACTGCGTCCAAACCCATAAGCAGTTCAGATGCAGGGCATGTTTGTTCTCTGCCTGCTGCTGTGCAATCACAGCTACACAGTTTCAAGTAAGAGCAAAATAATCGCTTATCTGGAAAGGATTAGCAAGGAACTCAGAGTTCCCAGGGCCCTGCACCTCCCCAAGTACTCTGCCTCTCACTGAAAGCACAGACCTTCAATAAGCTCTAGTTAAGTCCATACCAAGGCAGAAAACTATCCATCAGGATATAACAGTTCTGCTCGGCACATCCTCTGCCCTCTCAGTACATAAACGCACCTCGACAGTTTCTGTGCAACCCAGAAAAAAAAAAAAAAAAAAAAAAAAAAGAAAAATTTGCTTTCTGTGGCTCTTTAGCACTGTTAAGTGAACTAATACTTTAGCTGTACTGTACAATACTACAAAGCCTTTACCAGTATGTATTAATGAATCCTGTAATCAAAACAGAGTTATCAAGAGTGTTTGAGTCTTACTTGCTTGAAAGACAAACGGAGGACAATGACATACTGACATGAATCAAGTTAGGATGCTGCACAACTGCAACACGTATCGCAGTATACCACCATGGCCAGTTTCTGTGGCATGGAAAGGCACGTACATCTCCAGCAGTCTAACACATATTACGTTGAATTCTCAATTCCAAAGTTTTTCAGTGTGTCTATGTGAGGACGATTTTAGATTGGACTTACCCAAGGGAGTGACTTTTATTTCAGGCATTTTAACAAACACTAAATCTCAAACCGCATGGCAAATTATTTCAGAAGCAGTCTAATGGGGGCCACAAAAAGAAGAGAAGATTTAGCCGCTTTTGCAGCTGCCATTCCAATTCTTTTTCAGTATCAGGCAGAAGACTTAAGCACAGGCGTAACTTCTTCCTAGAGGGAAGACAGTCAGAAAACACAAGTCAGATCAACACGTGGACGATTAACAACGGTTGGAAATTCAGGCCTGCTTAGTGTCGGTCATCACCGTCGCCACAAAGAACCAGTAAACACGGGCCAGTCTGCAGACGGGAAGGCAGGGAGAGGAAGGGGGGCTCCTGCTCCACAGCGGGTGCGCGCCCAAGCCCTCCGGCCGGCGGTATTTATTTATTTATTCACTCACACCACCAGATTTCCAAGTACGCCCTCCCAGCGCCCGCCGATCGCAGTCCTGACCGCAGACGACGCTGCCCTCCCTCAGGGGAAAAAAAAAACAAACCAAAACTAAAACCTACGTGAGGGCCCCGGCTCTCCCGACGGCCTTCGGACCCGCAGGGCCCCGACCCCCTGGCCGCCCCCCTTTCAGCGGAGCACCCCGGTCCCGGCAGCGGGGTCTCCTCCCGCCCACCGCGGCCTTAGCAACGCCCGCCCGGGCCCGCCCGCTCTCACCGTCGCGCCGGGCCTTCTACCTCAGCGCCTCAGCGCACGCGTAACCGCCCGGGGCCCGCCCCCCCCTTCCCTCAGCGGGCCCTGCGATTGGTCGCGTTGCGGGTGACTGGCAGCGGCGGCGGAGGAGGCGGGAGGAGGAGGGAGATGGCGGCGGGGCAGGGCGCGTTCAGCCTGCGGGAGGTCCTCGCCGCCTTCCAGACGTGCGTGACGGAGCGGCGGGAGGTGCTGCTGGGCCCTTACCTCAGCGGTTGGCGGGGGCTCATCCGGTGAGTGCCCTCGGCGGCCGGCCCGGGGGCCCGGGGCCGGTTGCCGTTCGCTAACGGGAGCGTGTCTTCCCCGCGCGCAGGTTCCTTCACAGCCTGGGCGCCATCTTCTCCTTCGTCTCCAAGGACGCGGTGGCCAAGGTACAGATCATGGAGAACTACTGCCGCGGCGAGCAGCGGGAGAAGTACGTGTCGCTGCAGTCCATGGTGGAGTACGAGCTGGCCAACGGGCTGGTGGATATCCAGAAGCGGTCGGGACGGCCCGACTCCGGCTGCCGCACCGTCCTGCGTCTCCACAGGGCCCTGCGCTGGCTGCAGCTCTTCCTGGAGGGGCTGAGAACCGGCCGGGAGGACTCCCGGACGTCTGTCATCTGCACGGACTCCTACAACGCTTCCCTGGCGACCTACCACCCCTGGGTTGTTCGCAAAGCTGCCACGGTGGCCTTCTGCACGTTACCCTCCCGAAACGCCTTCCTTGAAATCATGAACGTGGGCACGACCGAGGAAGCCGTCACCATGCTGGGTGAGGCCTTACCCTATATCTGCGACGTCTACGGCATCACCCAGGAGCTCTTTGCCCGCCACAAGCTGCTTGACCTTCCTTGACGGGAGGGATGCTCAAGAGCTGTGCCACGTTCTGACAGAAGTAGGGTGAAGCGGGTGAAAACCGTGTGTTTTCTTCTCTGTCCGTGGTCACCCTCCCTTTCCTTTCCCAGTAGGGAGCTGACAAGTCGGCAAAGCTATTCAGGATGCCTCACTTTATAAGAGAAAAAAATGTACCAATTTTTTTTATATGTATGTATATTTGTCTGTGTGTGTGTAGAGCCTCGGCTCTACAGTAAGAAAAACACCGCCACTATTAGCATGCTTAAGGGATTTTTTTTTCTACCTGGATTCACCTTCAACTCTCCAGCTAGGCTGGGGAGAGGGGGGGTTGGTTTCTTTTTTAAGCCAAACTCTGCAACTTCAGCAGCACCTCTGTGTTTACACCAATAGTTAGGACCTGGTGAGACAGCACAACTTTCCAATGTGGTGTCTGAACACACTTAACACTACAGTGAGCTCACTTTGCCACTTTTGTTTACAAGCTGTTCCCTTGAATAGATCTGGGGGGTTTTGCCCTCTGTTGTGCTTCAGCCTTGAAACTATAATCCTGAGTAATGCGTGTCTGAAAGGAAGCTCTTTTCCTTGTGGTCACAGACTCATTTGATTACTGCTGCTAATTCTGTGGCCCCTAGAATTAAAGGAGGAAATGTTGGTGTATGTCATTACTGTAAGAACCTGTTCTTCCTTTGTGCATGGATCCATTAAGCAGGACCTTCCTTCTGTGTAGCTTCCCCTACCCATTAATCTGTTGGTTTTAGCATGTACTGCACAATCCTATACATCCAGCTAAGGCTGCAGACTGTACCTTACCTGTTTTCCAGCCATGCTTCTAAACTGTGTTCTCATTATTATTTTTTTTTTAATTAATATGTCAAATGCCTACAAAAATGACTTCTCTGATTGTCTGGGGAGAAATCTGAACTTGTACTGTAAGTCACTACTTTGTGAGGCTTATTGCTTCTATTGCAAATCACTGTATATAACAGCCAGTTGTGTGTGTGTGTATGCATGTGTATATACACACACACCCCCCCAAAGTATGTAAAATGGAGTTTACTTAGCTTTTTGAAAGCTGAAAAAGCACTACCTTGTTAGTTCAGGATGACATGAATATTTGGGGGAGGAGGGAGAATCCCAGAGGCTGTAACATGTTTTGATTTTATCTCAGATAAGAGGCACTTTGGCCTAATGTAACACTGCGTGATGCAGGAAATCGCTATTACCTCATGGAGATTAACTGGACATTAAATTATGTGACTAACATGCTTCTGAAGAGTATCCTTTATAGGAATGCTATCTGGTTTTGTGGTGTTGGCAGGAACACCACTTATAGTGTTATCTGTTTCTATCTTGTCTTTCACTAGCAGAGTCTTTCGTTTACCTAGTGATCAGATGTGAAACCAGCTGTCAGGAGTAACCCAGATGAAGTTAGATGCTGTGCAGTGATTACTGCATGTGATT
Organism: Aquila chrysaetos chrysaetos; assembly: GCF_900496995.4. Classification (NCBI taxonomy): domain Eukaryota; kingdom Metazoa; phylum Chordata; class Aves; order Accipitriformes; family Accipitridae; genus Aquila; species Aquila chrysaetos. The sequence continues at coordinate 3,285,457 of NC_044009.1, read as the reverse complement.
ACTCGCATCTCTCAACACTATCTTTTGCCTGAAGACAGGAAATGGAATTTCCTTGAACATCCTAAATGGAGGTTTAGTTGCTATGCTGTGAAAACACAAATATAATTCCCTTCTTGCTAAGACCACCTTAAATGATTACATAGTTACATAGGATAAATCCATATATTAAAATGGAGCAGTTCCATGTTACAAACAACAAAGTGCTGGGCCTCCCTTGCTGTCTGATATAGATACAGCTGGTATTTAATCTATGTAGTGTATTAAATGCCTTAAATTACATCAAATAGTATTGTGTGTCAAGTGAAAAAATGTTAACAGATCTCTTGAGGTTTAATGCAGAAATGGTAGTATGACCCCATGGGAGGATTACTTTTTGTCCCTTGTCACATCCATTCTCAACTATTCCTCCTATGAGATAAACATTAATGTTGAAGATGAACTTGATTTTTACCATTAAAGAATCAAACTTTCTCAGTAGGGAGAAAACTTTGTTCTAAGTTTATAACCGATCATTTTGTGCAAAGTATGCTTCAAGTAAAATACAGCTTTCCATCAGTCTGCATGCTCTCATTTAAACAAGATATTGCCTAATGGTAATTTTATTTTCCTGGTGTCCTGCTCTGTCTCCAAACAATGGGAACCTTTTTAACAGCCCCAGTTAGTTACCACTGAGTAAAACTAAGGTCCTGCACTTGGCTTTGGGCAAGTTCAGAGTCTGGCAGCTTTCACTAATGGGGCCAAATACAGAAGTGTAAAACCTTCAGCTACAGTGACTGGTGTACTTGAAAGCTGCAACAACATACAGATTCGCTAGAGGGAGTTTGAGTATTTTGCACAAAAGTCCATCACATAAACTATCTCCTATGCCACAGTAAGCATACTTGATTTCACGTAAAAGTATGGATGGGAGTAAATAAGTGCATATGTGTGACTTCTACACCATTCAAACAGCCTTTTTTTTTTTTTTCCTCTCCCTCTGTGAAGCTGAATTTGTATTTAGAACTTTTTAAGAGAAGTTATATAGTTAAAGCTAACACTAAGTATTCCATTAAGGGGAAGGTATCCTTAAAAGGATGTTAGTATAAACATATCTATATAACATAGCTATAGAAGTCTACAACTGTTGCTTGCCTGAAGTACTTATATACTTAGCTTTCTACAGTGTACCTGCTTCTCTTCATACTGGAAAAATATTCTAGCCTTGTAGGAAAAGTGGTGTATCACTTTGGCAGTATAAGCAGTTTTTATGATACAGTACAAATACATAATAAGCCAATAACATGCAGTAAGTTGAACTTTCCAATTCAGAGCTACCCTGTTTTCTAAAATTCAAACCTGACAGAAAAAATGCAAACCATGACGCAACCGAAATTACTATGTTGTGGAACTTGTACCTAAACCAAAGTTTTTCAACTGAAGTTAACATCATAGCTCAGTGTGAGAAAAATTTAGATCCGCCAATAACAACTTCCTAAAAATAACAGTATAGCTGAGTAATAGCTTACCAACCTTGCAATCCAGGAATGGCTTGCTCCAGACAAGTTCTTGCAATGCACTAAGGAAGACCTGGTTATCTCCTGATGAGGTGACCTTGAATTTAAAAAAAAAATAATAAAAAAAATTACCACAGTGCAAGTCTCTCACCACTACCCTTTAGTTCAGGCAATTCAACATATTATTCTGAAGTTCATTTAAAAATAAACTATGTGACATTCTTTCAGCACAGGCCACTTCTAAGTAGGGAGCACGCAAGCCAGGGAGAACCTCAGGTAAGAGCAGGAAGCAACGCTGGTGAGCAAGTCAATTTTTTCCTCCTCAGCCTCCGTATGGGTAATGGTTGTGTTACGGTAACAGGCACCATTCTCCACAAGGCACAACTTCGGCTTGTTGGATTCCCCTCCTATCAAAGCGCATTCTACTTGGCGATGCTTTTAGATGAGCAGCCTGCACTGATTAAGATCTGCTCCCAGCATTAGACAAGTCACAAATCCAGCTGTTTGTGAAAACTGTAAACAGGGACGGTTTCTACAAACACATTCCATTAAAGATGATGTTTCTTCCTTGGTTGGGGCAGGGGGCAGTTAATGCAAAAGACGTGTCCAAATTAAAGGTGGGCACCTGAGTTTACCACCTATCCTCCAGGAAGTCCAATTTCTAGAGCTGCGACAATGAATTCAGTAAGTCACTGCTTGAGTAAAGGCTACTCGTGGAGCAAAGGAAACCAGGATTAGGCCAGTGGTTTGCAACTAAGTACACTCATAGGGTATTGATGTGTATTTGACTATTGTCCACTAAGCATAGAGTTACACATTTAACGTATTTTGCTAAACAAATTCTTCCCCGTTATTTTCATCTCTCCGAGTTCTATTTAAAGAGACTTCCCAGGAACTGATGAGACTGGATCCCCTGCCCCTGTTCCCTCTCCCACATTCACCTGGAGATTTCTTTGAAACATTTTCCCCAAAACAGACAAATAATGGTCCCTGACCTGCTGCTGTGCTTGAGCTTCGGTTATGCAGCAGCCCTCAAACCCACATGCCTATCGGCCCAGTTTAGAAGGCCTGGTGATTATATCATAGGAGGCTTGTTCCCTTTTGGAACGGACACCGTAAACCTGACGGCGCGATCAGAGCCCACGTTAGTTGTGTGTGAAAGGTAAGAGGAACATTAGCTTCATTAGTACACTTTAAGTTTGGTCACTTGGGCTGGGAAGAGAAAGGAAAAGAAAGTAATCCTTCTGATAACAACTGACAGTCTCACAGCTGAACATTAAAGGTGAGATAGAGACAAAGATTAGCTCTAAGGTGCTGGAGCGCTGGTGTACTGTGCCATCAATTTCTGATCCTGAAATGGAAAATGTTTTTGTCTTTTCTTGATGCTACTATGCAGTCAAACTTCGGATGCAACCAACCCCATTTGGATGAAAGCTTTTAGTGGCACTGGCTTTCTTAGTGTTTGGAATCTAACGCTTACACAAAGGTGTAAATGTTGCTTTTGCTTCCAGATGGAATGAGAAGCATGCACTGCACTCTGCAGGCAGATGACACACGTTAAGATGGCGCATTGCCTTTTACAAGGTAAAAGGACACTCGGTACGAAAAGACATGCTAGTGTCCTACCTGCTTCTTCGGCAGCAACAAAGCACGGAAAAGCACGGTCCAGATTCTTTCCATCTTCACAGGTCATGAGGCAGGGAATATGCCCAGTGCACTGGGCTATACAGCGGAGGAAAATCCCAGGAAGAAGGACATCTCTCCTGAATTAGCACGCACAGCACTTTGGTAACCACTGGCTTCATGGCTGAAGTACACAAACCTAAGAGCAGAAGGTCACCTGAACATTGACCCTCCTCACAGCTGAACATACTGGTCTCTCTATACCTCTGTTTCTTCTCCTGTGAAGCACAGAGAATACATTTGCTGACAGACAAGATTAATTAGATTTGAAAGGTGCTCAGCGCCTCTCTACTTACGGTACAAAATTTGCAAAGGCTATGTATAGGTACAGGGATGCTCTGCTGACAGTGCCACGTATATCTGGCTTGGCAACACACAGGATGCTAAGAATGTGGAAGAATGTCAAAGAATGTGGAATAAGCAAATCACCATTGTAACAGCACTGATAGACCACATAATTCCCTGTCTCCTCTTATTACAGGTTATTTGTAGATGGGCTAATATGGGCTCTTGGGATGAAGTTTGCTATTGATCAGATCAACAATTCCACTTCACTTCTCCCGGGAGTAAAGCTGGGCTATGACATGTATGACACCTGCTTTGAGCCAGTGGTGGCCTTACAGCCCAGCTTGCTATTTTTGACCCGAAACGGCACAACAGGCATCGGAGTCCTGTGCAACTACACCGACTACCAGCCTCGTGTGACTGCCGTGATTGGACCACATAAGTCAGATCTCAGCCTGGTAACAGCCAAACTATTCAGCTTCTTCTTGATCCCACAGGTAAAGAAACTCTCTGGAGAAGCAAGAATTCTCCTTTTCGGTGGGGGAAGGGTTTGGATCAACAACGCTCTCTAGGTCTTTGAACCAGGACTGTTAACGTGCAGATTCCAGTCTCTCCTCTGCCACAGACTTCCTGAGTGATCTTGGGCAGGTCATTAAACTTCCCTCCTGGAACACACTCCAGTGTCTAAGTTCCCGGAGAGAAGAGGGATAACTCAGGCTGCTCTGTGATCAATGTAAAATGGGAATAAACAGAGTTCCCAGCATAAACTGCGAGGATCCCATGAACATACATCTGTGACTAAGTACTCAGTTACCACAACAGAGCGCGCTAAAATGGTCAGGTAAATTTAGCCCTGAGCTAAGATATTACTGAATCTTGGGTGTGTCACCCTTTGTAGAAAGTAGCTAATTATCATTGTCATTAACGATAAGGGCTGGTGCTGTGATGATGGACACAAATGGCAGTGGAAGGAGATAGCCACGTGGGACAGTGCTAGCAGAGGCAAATGACGGGCCAGTTTATGGTTCTCTTGGTAAATGCAGCCATGATGGACCTATCCCTTTAGACGAGTTCTTCCTTTCCACTATCCTAACACAGCAGTTTTGAAAATCTAGTGCACTGAGACTAAGCAAAGAAGGTGGAGAGTGATCTGGACCGTGAACACTTCTCTCAGCTTTACTCTTTGCCTCACTTTCTCTCGTCCTCTAACTTGCAGGTCAGCTACGGAGCCAGCAGTGAGAAGCTCAGCAAAACAGAGTTGTACCCATCCTTCTACCGTACTGTTCCCAGTGATAAGAACTTGGTGGAAGCTGTGGTCCTGCTACTGAACCAGTTTGGATGGAACTGGATTGCCATCATTGGAAGCGATGATGAATATGGCCAAGGAGCTCAGAGGCTCTTCTTAAGCATAGCTGGAAATCACAGCATCTGCATTGCGTTCGAGGGACTAATTCCTACAGACCTTGCAGACCCCAAAGCCAAAAACCAACTGGAAGATACCATTAAGTTAATTAACAAGACCAAAGTCAACATCATTGTCCTTTTTGCCTTTAGTCAGTCAGCCCAGGCCCTGCTGGAACACAGCATCAGGATGGGACTGAGCAAGAAAGTCTGGATTGGCACTGAAGCCTGGATGTTGTCTGACATAGCTGCCTCCATCCCAAATATTCAGAGCATTGGGACAGTCTTAGGCTTTATTATGAAAGCAGGCACAGTCCCTGGCTTCCAGAAATATGTTGCCGACCTCTTTACCTCTGTTCAGCAGGATGAATTTTGCCAGGAGTCTAGAAAATTCAACCAGCTCATGAACTCTGACATGCTGGACACACATTGCAAACAGTGTGACCACATCTCACTGCATGACATCTCATCCATGCTAAACCGCCCACAAATACAACCAGTGTACATCGCAGTCTACAGCGTGGCTTATGCACTGCACAGAGCGCTGGGGTGCACCCGCCAAGCGTGTCCCAAAGCATCCATCAGATCTTGGCAGGTGAGTAAAGGTCAGGGGGACAAAAATTTTTCATCCCATCTATGCATCGGAGCTGCACACAGCCAGGGAGGGAGGAGGGTAACATTGCACCGTGCTCCTGCCCTGGTAGGGATACAACCTTGGCAATTCCCTTAGCCAGTCAACCCCTACCCCGGCACACCGCACCTTCTCTGCCGCTGGCTAGGGCTGCATCCCCCTCTCTAGGGCTATGTTTTGGCTCCCACTAGTTGGGCTTGGCACAATAGATAGAGCAGTTGATAATACAGCCAGAAGGCTAATAGTAGCAATCTTAGCCCACGCAAGGGACAATTGATTTCAGCCAGAAATTAGCTTACTGCATTATCATCCTCCAAGCAAGAACATCAACTGTACCAATATTTACTGTTAATTTTCATTTTCTCCTCAGCTGCTGCATTTCATGAATACCCTCCCATTCAAGGTGAATGGCCAAAGTTTCAGCTTTGATCAATTCCACGGCACAAACACTGGCTACAAGCTTATATTCTGGTCCTGGAAAAATGGCACCCTTACGTATCTGCCTGTAGGCAACTATGAAGAGTCCTTGTACATCAATAAGTCCCAGATTCAGTTTCACACTGCAGATCAAAAGGTAAAGATGGTGGGCAAAAGCATAAACAATCACAAAATGAAGTAAACATTTTTGCCGCTTCATCAGGACTGTTCATAAGGAGCTTTTAGCCTGCGTGCTACTCCTACGAGATTTGCGTGGGACCCAGTTCTTGCTCCTCTGCAAACATGTAATCCATCTCCATTGTGCAGAACTAGAAGAAGGTATTCCCAGCACTGTTTAAGATTCAGACACAGGTTTGATCCCAGCACAGCACAGCCAGTTTCTTCTCGTTCGTTTGGTGATACGGTGCTTCTCCTGCAAGTATCTGGCTGACATTCATTCTTCCTTTTATCTAGGAGCCTACATCAGAGTGCTTCAGACATTGTAAACCAGGACAATTCAGACGAATAAAAGGATTCCAGCTCTGCTGCTATGACTGCACAGATTGTCCAGAAAACACCTTCTGGAGCACTAAAGGTGAGGTCTGAGAAATTCAATGGCTTTAACTGCCTGTATTATGTCTACCTACTGCTTAAGGCCACACAGGTTCACAGAACTGGTAACGACCAGTTGCGAGCTCTTCCTCCATGAAGCACTGCCAGTGCAGAGTATTTGCCTCCATTTTGTTCTGCCGTGCATTGCTCAGTCTTGCTCTGCAGATCTTCAGCGGGGACCTTCCTCTGTTGATCCCAAAGGGAATGCATAAGGACAATGCTTATGTTTTACCTCAAGAGGTAGGAGAGAGGGGTATGGTGAAATTCTGGGGTCATAGGTAGAAGAGAAGCATCCGATGAAATTCTGGGATCTTTTGGAAGCTGGTGATCCTTCCTGGGGAAGGGAAACAGAGCCAGGAAATATGTGGATCCTTTTGGGGAGGATGGTGGAGAAGTAGAGGGAAAAAGAGATTGAACTATCACAAGCTTTGGCGATCCAATACACTTAGGACGGGGCGGGGGGGGGGCGGGGGGGGGGGGGGGGAAGTAGGCAAAGCAGCACCCAAACCAGCTACCTAATTCATGACTGTGATCCATCCTCAAGGACTGCCTGCAGCAGGGTAGCAGCGCTCCGCTGCAAGGTGGTCATCAGCTTCTCACTGCTACTTTGCAGACAGCTCTACCTGCACTCCCTGCCTAAAGCATCAGTGGTCCCCTGTCCGGAGCACACAATGTTATGACCGCAATGAGAGATACCTCTTTTGGAATGAGCCGCTCACCATTGCCTTGCTAATGTCGATGGCCGTCACCATATCCCTGACTTGTTTGACAGCAGTGCTCTTTCTAAAGAACCTTGAGACTCCCCTCGTGCAGGCTTCCGGAGGCAAACTGAACCTCTTCGCCTTGTTCGCGCTCACGCTGCTGTGTCTCAGCTGCTGCCTCTATATAGGGAAGCCCAGCAACAACCTTTGTATGATCCAGCAGGTAGTCTATGCCCTGTGCCTCAACGGTTGTTTCTCCACCTTCTTCATCAAATCCCTTGAGATCACCCTTGTGACAGAGTTCCCTCGCTGTGCCCCCACCTTCTTGTACTGGGTGACCCGGAGAAGGGCCTGGCTCCTCGTCGCCTTGTGCCTCCTCACCGAGTGCTTGTTCTGTTTCTGCTACCTTCGCTTGGGCCCTGACTATCTGGTGTCTGACTACAAGTCACTGCCCACCGAAGTTCTGCTTGTGTGTAACACCGAGTCCTGGTTTGCCTTTGCTCTGGTGCACGGCTACAACGGCTGCTTAGCCTTTGTCTGCTTCCTGTGCACGTTCATGGTACAGACTTCTGGTAAGAAGTACAATATTGCCAGGGGGATCACGTTTGCCATCCTAATCTATTTCATCATCTGGATCTTCTTCGTTGCTACTTTTGCCACGCTGAAGACAGCCCTCAGGTCTGTTACTCAGATCGGTACCATTTTGTCAACCAGTCTAGGTATCTTGGGGACCTACTATATCCCTAAATGCTACATCATCTTGCTTAAGCCTGATCTGAACACGGTGGATTATTTCTAGAACTCCATCAAAGAGGAGCCAGAGGAGGACTCGATAAACAGACAATAAACCAGATCCATTGTCACCTGCTCCGCAATAGAAGCTGGCTGTATTTTAATCAGATAATTCTGTTTATGATGAGTCTATAAGCTACGGTCCCCCACACAATCACCACATAAAATACAGTCTTATCCAGTAGGCTGAACGCTAGGAACAGAATTTTTAAGCTGCAAAAGCACAGGGCTCTACTCAATGAGCTAAAGCAAAATGCCCCCGGCAGAGTAGTATCCATCCTCTCTGTGGCTAACCACCCATTTCATCACCCACAAGGAGCCAAAAGCAGGTTTGGTTAAGCAAGCAACCTACAGTACTGATACTTCACATGAATCTCTCAGGTCTGGCAATCTGAGCTCACCCAGGCCACTTTCCTGTAAAGACCACTCATGATTTTTACTTCTTAACAACTAAATAACTGCTCCAGAGCTATAACCATGAATCTTTTCCCAGGCCTTATAAGAACTTTCAAATATATTCAACAGCGCAGAAATAATAACTAGAAAAACAGAAGGGAATCATCTGAAAAGGTATGAGATAGACCACAAATAGAAATCCTTGTGATTGACTAATGATGCTGAGTACCTATCTACACAGGATCCTCTATAAAGACCTTCTAGTGAGCAACATCAGAAAACACAGCTCCTGTGCAGGTCTCCTCCTGTTAGATACAGGAGGTAGATGAAGAGAGGGAGGTAATAGACAAGAGAGAACCAAAGGTACTGCACACTGCTCTGTAACTACGGTCTGTACACATTTATGCGTGTTTGTGCACTTGCTTTATTAAAAGTGGAGTCAATGACATCCTACAGCTCTGGGTCTCTTTTTTAATGGTTACAGTCAATGCAAACTTATCACCGTCTAGGTTGTGAAACTGTATGGTTCTAATAGCCACCAGCATCCTTAAGACAACCCTTCCCCCATTCTCCCTGTAAATAAGATTCTGTGACGGAACGTATTGATCCTCTGGGCTGCCCTCTCTTTCTATTTAAACAGAGGGGCTCCAACTTATCAGCATGGCACCAAGTAAGTTTTGCTCATTTTTGACTGAAATTTAGAGGATACCTGGAAAGGCGTACATGAAGTTAACATAGGCAAAGAGTACACAAAGAAATTGATAGGTCATACACAAACTGAAGTACAAGGAAACAACTGTGTTCAGATCAAGAAGGGCTGACTACTTTGAGTCTTAAATAAAAGACTGAAAGGCTAAGCAAGGCTTCTGATGACCATTGCTCTTCTAGTTCGTAATATCATCAGTACCCTGTTGCAGCATATTAACTGAGAACTGGTCCTTATATATCACTGAGTGTTGAAACAAAACACAAGCAAGAACTTGTATTTCTCAAGAGATTTCACAGTTTCATTCCAAGTCAGAACAACTGTAGTTATTCAAGCCAGAATCTCGGTAAAACTGAGATTTTTTTTTTTCAGATAAATTATACTGTAGAAGTTTAGATATCATAATGGAAATGTTTATCATAATTTCACACTTCTTTTACAATATAAATTTCACTTTTGATATCATTGTTGTGAAACAAAAAGACGAACTTTCCAAAGTCAAAGTTTAAATTTCTGTTAAGTAATGTTTTCTATGGAAAAAATTTCTTTTTTAGTTTTCTTGACTGCTTTGTCACAAAATCCACAGAAACCATTCTGATATGTAAAGGCAGCTGTATGCATGATATAGAGAGTATATTACCCATTCAAATTTCAGTTCACTCATTTGTGTTTCATTAACACGTGTTTGCAAAGAACATGGAAATGACAAGACACATGGAAATGAACAGTGTGCAAATCACACTATCCAAAGTCATAGCAAAAAGTTCCTCCATCTCAAAAAACATGCAAAGATCACCAGAGAGAAACATTTCTTACCCGGTGGGACATTCTGCAAAGGGGACAAAATAAATCAAACACTTTGAGGAATAAGAAATATCTCTAACCTGTATTCATACATGTAACATGGCCCCTGTTTGCAGAACAGCAGGAGAATTCTCATATCCAGAAAGGCTAGCAGTTTGCCCCATTAAGCATCCGATTTACAACAACAGGTAACAGTGACAGTTTCAGAAGGCACGACAAAGAAATACTCACACAAGAAAAACATAGACTAGCTCTCTCACAAAATGTGCCTGCTAACTATAACCAGTTAATATCTAGTTTATATTATGAATATGAAGGTTTACACATAAGTTACTGAACAAATGATGATCCTCTACAGTGCTGAGCGTGGAGGTTCAGTGAAACGTATAGGTCTAACTCTCTGTAAATCCTGCAAGCTCCTTGCCACTAGGGAGTGTTGTATACCAAGAATTTCACAAGCCTATTTTTGCATATGCAAAAATCATCTCTAATTGTCAGTCTACCTGCTTGTATCGGATAGTCTCCCCTCACTGCCTATTAGCCACAGATATACCCTCTAGACAGGACTTTCTGCATAGATGAATTACTAGACTCAAACCCAAACAAAGACAAAAGAAAACACCCCTTATTTCCATTACTGTTCTCTGTAACTACCTTTACATTTCCTAGCAATGGAATTGGCCCTTCCACCCAACACTGGACGTCTCTCTCTTCTTGAAAGTGTCACAAATCAGTTAGGGCCTAAAGGCTGCTTAAAGCCAGGAAAGAGATTCACAATTACAATCCATAGCAGGTACTTTCTGCACTACAGCTGTTACTGACGGTGTCTGGCTAGGCTGTGCGTGACAAAAAAGCATACCCATAGTCCCTCTAGACCATCATGCACATATTGCTGGAGTACTTTCCTCAAACCTACAAAACTCTCCCAAGTTCCTGCCTCAAGTTCAGGCTTGGCTCCTACCTCCACTCCCACATAGAACCTCTCACATGGAGAAAGAACTGAACTGGCCACCAGCTGAACCATGTTAACACTAAGGGGACCAGCAATTCCTGCCAGCTGGACTGCTGGTGGCCTACGTACGACTAACAGCTGACAGTGGTAGCACCATTTAAGACAGCAGCTCACCCCCACACTCTGCGTATTAGGAGCTACTTAGAAAAGTGCTACTTCTAGAATCACTAGGGCAAAAGGCTTGAACTCAACTCCTATTGCTGCCAATAGCAAAACCTCATTTAACTTAAATGTAGGCAACTATCTGACCACCCTTAAAGCAACCAGATAGGCAATGGAGCAAGGAGCTTTGCAGGTGAAGACAAACTTCCACTGAATTGTGTAAGCTGTTACAGAAGCATTCCTAGGTCTGTCTTTACTTGCAAGTCAGTGACTTGGGCATTTGCGCTTGAGTCAGTCTGTTCTTCCGATTAACCTGGACTTCATTTTTGTCATTCCTACCGATCGGATCAACGGCAGAAGGAATGGGTTGCACAGCTTTTAAACCTTGTTCCAAAGGGTTGCCTCTCTACTGAACGCATGCTGTCTAGTTTTAAGCCCAAACAACAGCCAGGTAACATTTAACAGCAGGACTTCTGGTGAGCTACAGCAGAACACCAGTGAGAGTCTGAAGCTACATCTGCTCCCTATCAGGTTCTCACCTCAGGGGAGGAGAGGAAGCATCATGGATGTAAGTGGGAGCTTCCTCCTCTTTCAGGCTGCAGAGGACAAGTAGGAAAGATCCGTTCTCCTCCAGGGCTGTGTTGTTCCCGTAATCCCCCCCATCCTGGACAGCTGCTGCGCGGTCTGGGGCAGGGGGGCTCTCCCAGCAGCCCCTCTCGGAGACCGGGCTTAGTCTTGGCTATGAATTCGTTTGCCGCCTATGATGGAAAGCACAAGACATCTCTGGAGTTCTCTGCGAGGCACTGGGCTCTTTTTTTGCCCTCGATAAAAGTATTTTGATTTTCAGAAGGAAGATCCATTTCCCTGTCTGCCAAGTGCTTTGCTGTTCAGAACTGTGCCTAAAACATCCTGCTATGAAATAAGCAAGTAGTGCTTTCAAATTCCATAGATACATGAAATGCGAGCTCTCTCAAAGTACAGAACGTTAAAGCCTCACAGTAAAAACTCCAGCAGAAGATAGCAGAAGACAAGGAGTAAGTTACTCTGCTGGAAGGACAGAATGGTACCAGATCTGCTGAAGTAAGCTGCTGATAAGAGTGCAGATAACGCAGAAGCAGGACATGACAAGTGTTGCAGAAGCCCGAGTGTGCCAGAAAATGAAACCTATGAGAGCAGAGGCTCAAAGCAGCAGGACTTGCGCATCACTTGCTCCTCAGAAATACAAGAGTGCCAAAGCTACAGACAACTTAAGCACCTGGACACAGGACAAGTAATGGATGAAGGGCAAATGCAGCTGTCAGCATCACACAACCTGGAGATTTTCAGGCCTACTGCTTCATGCATCCACAGGGTATAACAGCTTTCTAAACATGGGAAAACTACAGAAAGCCTTACCCTCCTCCTGCTGGGAGAGTGTGTTTGTACTGAAACATTTTTTATAAGACTAGTTCAACTACAAGTGTTATTCCCGTCTGTTCTTGCAGGCGTGGAAATTCCTCTGTTCTCCAGGTCCACCCTGCGAACTTCAAGGCATTGTAAAACCAACACTGCAGTACACAGAGCACAACAAAGCCGACTCTGCAGCTCTAGAGGTCACCACAAATCTTGAAATCTTCAAAAAAGCAGCTTAGAACTGCAGACCCCAAGCAATCTGAGGGGCAAGGCCTATTCCCTCCTCTGTCCCAGTGCGCCTGCTGTATTTTATTTCTCCTCTTGGCATTTGAGACTCTTGGGTCCGCATAATCAAAGGACTATAATCCAGGACAAAAGAAGGTAAGTTGCTGCTACTACCAGTGTGTCTCCTGCCAGTTACTTTTAGAACACAGATGGCGGTGAAGTAATACAGCTGTGCTTCTCCATGAGCACGTTTATGGATCACGAAGCACTTGTCACCCTCACAATACTGCTGTACAGAAGCTGCTGTTGCTTTGCTTTACTCGTCTGGATTTTCTAGGTCTTTTGAAGTGTTTACTATGGTTTACTAGAGCTAACCTGATGCAGCTGCATACATAGGTGATACAAGCTGATGAACTGGGTCTGCTTTGCTCATCTTCATGACTGCAGGATCGTTACCCCTGCCTAACAGAGTCCCAGCTGCACAATTTCCTCTCTGTCTTGACTATTTTTACAGATGATGAGGATATCTGGCACTTTCGGTCCTTATTATAATACTGTGTTCTACATTATATTTTTTATAATAAATGTGAATCCACATTTATTACACCTATGTACTTTTTGTTACACACCTCTGTACTTCCAAAAGGCTGGAGAGAAACCAGCCAGCCCAGAGCAGACACCTGCGGCAGAGACCAAGCAAGGAAAGACAGACAGTATCTTGAACTACACAGCCTCACAGCAATAATCAACAGTGTCTCAATGTCCACTTATATACCATGAAGGTTGCCATGTGTACTAGTATAATATGAGGTGGCTAATTAGGTATACTGCACTACCAACTATCAGCCAATAGTTGCTATTAAATATTAGCCACTTAGTGCCTCTTTATGTCAAGAAAAGTGGCAGCTACCACTCTGCTGTTACTTTTCCTAACAGTGCAGATGCAATACAGTACAGTGATTTACCTTTTCTCATGCTGTATCATGGAGGAATGATGACAGTGTCTCTCCTTCAGTTCAAAAGCAAAGGCTACAACTTGATCCAACACTTTTTAACCAATGCCATCATACTTATCCTTCATAAACCTGGTAAAAGTACAATCAGACTCTAACGCAATTGTTAAAAAATTGATTTCATGTTACTGAAATTAAGCAACTAGCAAAGAACAAGTACTTTCTCAAAGCAAAACCAGAAATATTTTAGTAAAGGCTGTTCACAGTAATTTTTTTTATCCTTTAAACAATCTTTATTCTGCACTCATTTTGCAAAAAATTGTGTCAGTGTAATGTAGCAAACCATGAAGGGTGACAATGGAAAAACGTCCACATTATTTCACATTACTACCAAACAGTAGCAAGTAAATATCAAGTCAAATCACCAAGATCTTTTCTTTTCCCCACCCACTCTGACAAGCAACTACACTGCTCTTTTATTCCCAACAGTAGACTTAAAGTTTTTCCACCTATCCACTCTGTGGTATTGGCAGTTAACTCATCAATTCAGCTCAAATAAAGAATTTGCAAATTAATCTAAACCAGGGAATATTTTCATTCTTAAAAAAAAGAGCTTTTTGGTGTGCTGCAAAGCTAGCTGTCCTAGATTTCTGTGGTCACCTGCATATAAAATTCTCCCGGCGTACTTGAGGAGAAACGTGAAACATTTGACAAAAGTACCCCTCAGTGTGATTAAAGATAGCAAAAATCTGACCTGAAGACTGGAAGTCCTTGTTTCTCGAGACTGCAGCAAGTCTTCATGAGCGTACTGTCACACCTGAGAATCTCAGCAGTACTCCTCACTTCAGTGCTGTGATTTCATAGTAGAGAAGCATTAAGTAACTTTTGATCCTCATTCCAGAAACAGACAAGGAAAAACATTGATTTACCTCTACTGCTTCTCTCTCTAGCTGCAGAGCTAGAGCCACGATAGACTGATTTTTCTTTTCCTTTAGGGGGAAAGGAAGGGGTGGGGGTAGAGGGAGGAAGGGAAAAGTAGCTGATTAAATTGTTCAACCAGTTCCAGTCACCTGCAGACAATTTATACTAGGTCAGCTGGAGTTCGTCAGGCTCTGCAGTAAAAGGCTGCAAGAGCATGTCCAAAATTCTGATCATTTAATATTCACCTAACTGGGAACATGCTGGCTAGACCATTTTGCACCCCATGTAAACAAATATGGTTTGAAAGGGAGAATATGGGAAACTCTGCAAGACTTTCTCATAGGCTCTTATATACATCTGCTGCAGAATTGTGCCATTTATAACGGGTTCCTCCATAATAACTACTACTTAGTCTCTCCCTTTGCTGCTTGATCTCTACCAGCTAAGAAGAAGGAATCTGCCTCATCGAGCTCTGGTTGTTCTCTGTTTGTGAACCACTCGGACCTTACAGGGAGGTTTGGTGTCTCTTAAGTTGCATGACAAATACACTGTGGTTTAAGGCTTACCAGTTAGTCTGCAAAGTGGTGTCCTAATGATCCTAGCTTGTCTCTGCTGGAGTTTGTGTGCAGAGTCCCAGAAAAGGGAATATTCACATGAAACAGCTGAATACATTGATGGGTGCTACCAGCAGATTCATCTCCTGGGTCTGCAGGCAGGAAAACTTGTTCCAGCTCATGTCTTTGTAACAGCAAGTATCCTCCAGCTGTCTTTTACTTCCACAAACTTTCTTCAGCCTTTCCTGTATACCTACTCCTGCCAAGCTGTGAGAGGGAGAAGCTCAATAATTAAGAGATAGGGCAATTTAAGGGGAAAGCACAATTTCTGCACCAATGTATTAGTCATTAGCTCAAAGCTGCAGCACTTCTGATGAATGGCAGGGTCTTGTGCTTCCAGTCAGATGTCATTAACCTGCACGGAAGAGTCAGGCCTCTGCACTTCAATCATCTGTGACCCAGTTTAGTGGTGAACATTTACAGGGTTCCTGTCATACTTTGAACTGTAAGCACTTCTGAAGCACCATTAAATCACAGAACTCCCAGCTGCCTATCATTAGCTCCTGAACAACCTTCTCCTGTCCAGAGGACAAAACTTCAGTGTGGCAGGGGGAAGAAAAAAGAAAAAGAGTAATATTCAACCAATACTTCATCATTCTTGAATAAAAGATAATGCAGTAGTGCAAAGAACTGAAGACATAGACTGCGGTTATCACATAAAATTAAAAGCTTTTTAGTGTTTAAAATAGCATTTACACATAAGCAGCTATATATTAACTATACAGACACTTGGGTTTTAATACAATATCTACAAAAAAGAATTCAATTATGCAATAGACATTTAACAGGAACAGTGCAGTCCATGCTAGTAAGAGGTCACTCTTTGAGTAGAACCAATTCTAGAATAGGTGATAGTCTGGGTTTTCATTATTTAAAATCATGTAACTTTGTTCCTCTACTGTACATAAAATTCTTTACATGTATTTCTAATCACTGATTAGAATTAATAATTTTAAGTCAATCTTATTACAATCCAGTTAAATGCAAAACAAAAACAATTACATCAACTCATGAGCTGTCAAGTCTCAAGATGGGACTGCCCATTTGAATAGAACAAAAATAATATCAAAAGTCAATGTCTGTGCATCATTGCTTGCCATCCAATATACCTTTGGATAAAGTGTCCAGGGGACTGTTACCTTTGAAAAGTAGATTTATTAACAGGAGGTAAAAGACAACAGCAGTGCTTTTAAGACTATTTGCCAAAAAACTTACTCCTCAGAGTTAACGTACTGGGTGGGTACACTACCCCTACAGATAGTACCTCCTTTGGATAGGAGACGTCATCCCAAACTGTTTTCTTATCATTTTCTATCATCTTCCAAACATACCAGTTAGTCCTTGTTAAAAGCTGCTGGCAGGTATGCATGCACATTAAGCTCAGCTGCAGAGCACAGGCAGATGTTGAGGGTCTCACTTCCAGGATAAAAATGTCAACTACTTAAGGCTCCTGTTACAAGGTTGTTTCAATGCCCTACATAGCAAACCCATAACTTCTCATCGTAGTTAGAGGCATAGGTCATGCATTCTAGAGCCCAGCCAGTGCCGGTTACTTGACATTAACATCAGAGAAAAATTTCAGGCCCTGGTGCGAGAAACAGACAGTTCTGCAGGACTCCAGCCTTCAAACTTTCTTCCACCTGGCACAGTACTTCCTATTGTAAGTAGCTTCGTTGGCATCAGTGGCACTTCTTTCTGCAGGCAGTACTGCACCCACTAGGAGAAACTTGCACAGTTAGGCCCCAAGGCCCCCTTGTTGCAAAGACACATGCACATGCATTGAAAGCCAAGGATGGGATTTGGGAAATCTCCTGTCTTCATTCACTTCTGAAAATTAAGAGCTAGCAATGTTTCCGGCCTAACTTTCCATTCACTCAAACCAGCCTCTCCACTGTACACTACAAGGCGGGGAAATCAAGCTTTTGTTTTACACACAGTGGCCATTATGTATTGCACCGTTCACAGAAGGGTCATTTACATTCTCCTACTGCTGTTCGTAAATAGCAGGTTCTACGTGCTATACAGTATTAACCAACTAGCACATCTGTCAGTACATTCAGAGCACTCATTATTTGCCTGAAATGGATGCCTGTTTGTGGGTGAAGCTAGTTCAGGCTGGATTTAGCAGCCTGATTTCCTCAGCAGACGAACGCTTTCCCACACCGATGTTACGGACTATCAGCCTCATTCCAGAGTTACCCACAAACACGCAAGTATATAACACAGTCGTTTCAACATAGCAGCAAAGACCAGCGAGACACAGAACAGTTTCTGCCAATAGCATAACAACAAGACAAAAAAACCCAGCAGGTGTGTAAACTGCAACTCTTGAAAAGACATAAGGAAATTAAACACATTTCTTCCATGGGTGAAAGCTCAGCCCCCAGCTTTAATCCCTTTTGGAAATATCTTATTAAAATGACAGTCTTTTCCTCCAGCCCTGTAAGTTCTGCCTTAAGACAAAGCGGGCCAGAAAAATTGTAATATATAAGAGACCAGAAAAGTTAAAATTACTTTAAAAGTAGAACCGCTAGTGATTGTCAGTAAAGTCACAGACTCCTTAACAGTGTCTCCTGGAGACATAGCAGAATTACAGAATTCTTTTACCCTGATTTATTTCCTTGCTTTAAATGTCAATCTTTCAAAATAGTTTACTGAGTTTAGTTAGCATCTTTGCTGTGTTACTGGGAGGAGGAAAGGAAAAGAAAGGATACTCTTGCACAGTCAAGCTTTAGGTAGTGCCGTTCTTTTGAAGCCATCACCAACTTTGCAATCTATGCTAGCCCATCAGATGGATTATGATGAAAGCACCGCTTTCAGAAATGTTATGTAGCTTTTGGGGAGATTTTTGTAAAGTAAACTGTCCAAAACCTCTCAGCTAGTTTAGAAGCCCAGTAATTGGAGTACCTAGTCTGAGTGACACACACTTTCCTAAAATGCCTAGCTCCCTTTTGAAAGTGAGACTTAAGCCTCCATTTAACACAGACATTTGAAAACGTTACTCTGACTTTTGTAAAAGGGATGTGTTTACACACACAGACCTGTAATAAGAAAAGAAGTAGTGAAAAATCTATCAGAATGAACAACATACAAAATGGACAGTTCGAAGAGTAATTTTTTCGGGGTGACAAAGGAACATGAAACTACATGTATATAGTGAGAAAGACATGTTCTCTTTTGACATTCATATCAGATATTCACACTGCCCATAAAGCATGGAACATAACAAGAAGAAGCTTCTTACCAGTGAAGAAAATGCTTATATACAGTAAAGACTGATTTTTAAAGCACCTGTCCTAAAACCTGCCAGAAGCAGGTATCTCACAAAAGAGGACTTAACTGAGGCATGGCCCCATGGTCAAATGCCACCAAGTGACTGCAGCTTAACACGTATTTCCCATTAAATGAGCCACCATAACAGAGTGTGGGTGTGCTCTTACCATGCCCTCATTCGGATACTTTAAAAAAGCTTCTTAAACGTCAGTGAAGGTTCCTGAACATCATAGCCTTAGAGCAAAAAATACACAGTAATGAAATCTTGGGGATATACAACAGCAGTTGCTTAAGTCAAAGCTCCTCAGCAGGAGCTCTAGCATGGGTCTCATTCTGTGTCAGGTAGAAAGATTCATTCATTGTACCATTTATGAACTGTTCTCAAAACACTCTCTCACCTCTCTGCTACCAGCTAGCCCCCATCTGTGTTCAGAACATGTTCCCTTGGGTAACACTGCAATTAGGATTAGACATCTCCAGATTTCTATTTCAAAAAAAGAGAAAGATACTGCTCAGAAATTAAGAACAGAAAAAGAGGTGATCAAAATGAATAGCCATATCCCAGTGGGAGCCAGAGTTTACCTACGTCTCTGCTAGAATGGGATAAATATCCCCTTCAAAAGGGAAAAGCTGCAGCTACACTAACAGAATCGCATAGCAGCAATTGCCCTATTTCCGTGGAAACAACTTTGAAAACCTGTAAGCAAGTGCGCATTATAACCAGAAGAAACAGACACATCTGTCACCAGGGATGTGACTGAAATGCCCAGGAACGGACTGCAGCTACAAAGTCACTATCGTGATACTAAATGAAATAACTTTACAAGTTCTGCACAATGAACACGTACAGTAGCAAGACTCTACCACTCCCTTGATAGAATAATATCTAAAAAAAAGAAAAAAGAAAGAAAGATTGATTTATTTATACTCCCTAGTCAGCAGAAGAAGGTAGCCACAACTTTGCCTTCTGCTAGGAATTGGTTTGAGCCTGCTCCTTTCCAAGCATGTGTTGTCTGTACACTTGCGGGTGCCATGTCTGCTTAGAGTGCTGACTGATGCATCCAAGAAACATCATTACAAGGCAGTATCACAGATACTAGCCAACGGTCATTTTTATCTTGTAAGAGAAAAAGCAGGGAAAAATAAAAGTGCTACTATGCATTATTGGAAATTTAGAAGTGAAATATTCACTGTTATGTGAAATAATAGTCCTTGAATCAGCCAAAAAGATACACTAATTGCATTTTAAGTAGGTGCCACAATTACCAAAGCTTATCAAGATGTGAATATACACCAGCCATTCACAACCAAAAACAAGAGGGGAGGGAAAAAAAAAAAAAAAAAAAAGAAAGGATAAAGAAAAGATGCCATCGATTTGCTGATATTTAACAATCCCAGGAGATTTTTTTTGTTGTTGTTCGGGTTTTTTGGGGGGGGGTGCGGGGTGTATTTTTTGTTTCGCTTTGTTGATTTTTCTGCAACGCAATTGCAAACCAGGAAGGTGTGACATGCAAGACAGCAGAGTTTCTTCCGTGAAGTGTTCGACAATGACCAAACTGCTCGCCCACCCCCAAAACAATCCCCTCCCCGGCCCTTCCCCAAGCAGAGTCTGAAGGCACTTCCTCTCACATGATGTCGACGAAGAATTCGCAAGGGTTGCCCATAGCCTTCTGGAAGGACTGCCGGCTCCCCGTCAGCTCCGGAGGAACAGAGCTCAGTTCCCTCACGGGGGGCCCTCCGGGGGGTCCGCTCGTCCCGTAGACTTTGGAGCCCAGCTTGGGGAGATTGTAGAGGGGTGGGACCCCCGGAGGCCCGTAAGAGTGCTGGCTGTGGTGGCTTCTCTCGCTGTGGGCGGCAGAGACGTGGCTTCGGTGGCTGAGCTGGCTGACGGGCCTCTCCCGACGCACGACGCTGGCGCCGCCGCCGCTGCGGGCGGTGTGGTCGGACTCGCTGCCGCTGCCAGCCGACTTGCGGTCCTTCTCTCTGCCAAGAGCTCTCCTGCTGTTCTCGCTGTTGCTTCGGTTCGAGCCGCTGCTTTTGCTCCCTAAAGGCCGCCCGTGAAAAAGGACAGACAGAAAAAAGTCAGGGTTAGCTCACGTCCCGCTGCCGTCTCCCGCATCGGCTCCTACCAAAACCCGCAGATCCGGGTACGACCGTCGTAATGGCAACAACGATGACAAAACCGGGCCCGAGCGTGCTGTTGGTGGCTTATGGGATTTAGCGATGACAACCGGTAGAACAAAGCCGACAAGGTTGTGCCATGCACAGGTACACGTAGACACCTTAGAGCTTGCACAGTGAAAGCAGCAGCTAGCCTACAACTACGGGCCGAAAGCCATCTGCTCTGCTGCTGCCCGACTGACTGGAGGGAGGGGAGGAACAAAAACAGAAGGAAGAAGCAGGCATTTGGGGTTTGACTCAAGCAAACGAGCTTCAGTCGAATTGTAACTGTCTCTGTCTTTGCTATCTTCTATCAGCAAAAACTTTTCAGAAAGAAACTCATTTGCCTTCTCTGTCACCCTTGGTCACACCGGGCGTACTCGCACCCAGGGCCAAATCACCTGAAGTTAACAGATGTCCTTTTGCTGGCTTCAGCGCGTAGATTCTTTTAAAATTCATCACTACAGTGTTCTGGGCTTGGAGAATTCTTCCAAAACCAGTTATTTGTTGAACTGCTCTACGATGATTCAATACCATGCAGGATGTTCCTAGCGGAGGTCACTAAATCAACTTGGAAGAACAAAGGACTACTGCTGGTGCGTAAGCTGAGTCGTTGCTACATACAAGCTTCACTAAACTTCAGAACTGATTTTACATTCGAGTTGAAGGTCATGCTCTGTTACCTATCTGTTACCTCTGAGAGATAGGCTAGGATGATGTCAGCAGACATTTCCAAGTTAATTCTTCTTTAAAAAACCCCAACGAACCAACCCACAGAATATCTCATTAAGTTCATGCCATCTTAGCGCAAGATTGTCTTCCCAAAAAGGATCCCCAGCCAGCAGAATAGGGGACCAGCTTTTGAGTCTGAATGAGCCACCGGGGTCACTGAAATGGGAAAAACAGAATGATTCTGGGCTGCTCCTTTCCTGAACTACAGACGATCATCAACTTCTGTCTGCTCCAGCTGATGTTTAGAGCAGGCAAATAGAAGAGACAGGAAAACTAAACTGACCTGGTGTGTATAGTGGAAAGCCTAGATTCCCCTGCAGAGTGCAAGAAAAGCTGGGGATAAATGGAAAACACAGAATATAAAATCACTGGACTTGAAGTTAGTATTCTGAGCCTGGGACTCTGAAGTGGTGTTTGCCGACTGTAACCCCTATCAGCTCTTCTCTGCTCTGGGAAAAACACTGTCCTGCTTTGTGCCTCAGTTTTCTTCCATCTGTAAATGGAGATATTAACATGGGTTCAGCTGCCTCCATCAAATACTACAAAGATTCATTAAGGTGAGGTTTTTGAAGAGGTAAGGTACTCCCTGAGCTGTCATTTCAAATGTTTCATAACAATCTTGTAAAACCAAGTAAGACGGGAGAAACTACTTGTTAGCAGGTTGACTGTTACAGCCTTTGCTCCAAAGAACATAGAGATTAACTCCAAGAAGCATCTTTGTAAGCTCTCCAGTGTGGCACATTGTTCACAGTGGAAGAAAATTGACACTTTATTTTAACCACAGCTAATATGCCTCTGCCTTTATCTCATGATACATTCTGTTGCTACCCATCCAACCTTCTGTTGCTACCCATCCAAACCCTGCAAACCTTACCAAAGTCATTATTCTTTGATGCAAGCTCCCCATTCACAAGAATTCATTGCCAGTTCCTTAGCTTGTGGCTGAGTAAAGATCATGCAGGGGAGAAAGCAAGCTGCACTGAAAGCATTTATTACTGATCTTGAGAGGTCTTCCACAGTCAGTAGGACTGAGACTGCCTTGTGGCAATCCATCATGTTGCTACTCCAGACTTCAGTGTACCAGGAGTAGCAGGTCTAGCTGATCTGCCAAGACTCCAAGAGGTCAAGCGGTTAATGCAGACTTATCTCAGAAGAACCTGACTTTCTGCAGCTGCACTCCAAGCTGATTACATGGCAGAAAGAAAACAGAGAAACCATCTACCATTACAGCAGTCTTAGCTAAGAATAATCAGCAGCATAGCCGTTCTCCTCTAGTCATGCTGAGGTTCACTCTCTGCCTGACATGCCTTTAAATCTTGTCACAGAACGCACAATCAGAAAGTCCTCCTAAGCCTTGAGTTTAAACGCAAACTAATAAGAGCATCAACTTCTTGGCAGCTGGGGACTGGCCTGTCTTGGAGACGTGCAGCCCAACCTAAGGCTGAGGTGTGAAATGCTGCTAACTTGACACAACCACAGCAGTGTTTGTTTCCATCTAAGACCAACTTTAAACCTAAGTGTCATAAAATGGATTTAAAGAATCTGCATTTCAAATGCCTAGAAAAGCTGAACTCTGCGTTGGCACAACATATTATCAGCCTTCACTCTCTATTACTGCTGGACACCAAACTTCCACCCCCTAAAGCCACAGAGACTCCAGCTGCCTCAATACTTCATTTCATGGGAACAGACGTTTCCACATGAATCCTCCTGGACAGGGGCAGGAGAGCCTCCAGAGACAGTGTAGAGAGGCTCTGAAGACTCTTCTATTGGTCCTGTCTCAACAACTGACATCCTCTGAGCTTGAACAAATCCATCCTTCCCACTTCTTTCATCTCTTCAGACTGTAACCTGATGATCTCTCACTATCCATCTGTATAGCGAGCATCTACCAGAACAGGGACGTGACTTTAACCTAAACACTATGGTAACAGAGATGATGTTTTGCAGAGGAGCTGGTCCTCACACCAGTGCCATTCCCTACAGCAAACCTGTCCAAGCCTTTAAAAATAACCTAAGCCCTGGGTACCACAAGCAGGGACAGATGATGTGGCTCAGATGAAGCAAGCAGCAACCTAAATTGGAACAGAGCCTTGAACAGAACTGCAACATCACATAAAACTTTGCTAGATCTCCCTTCCCATTTGTTGCCTGCCAGAACACGGTCTCAGTCTGTCTCTTGACCCAAATCTCAGGCTTTTGTCTGTAATCATCAGCAAATACACTGCATTCATCTCAAAAACGTGACATTCACTGGGCTCTGGAGCAGTGCTCTTGTTCACCAGATGAATTCAGTTACGATCTAACTTCACACATAAAAGAGACTTCACCAGAAACCCAATTCTAACACTCTATATTGAGAGTGACCAATGCAGCCCTGTGTCCCAGTACTCTTAGCTGCCTGAGACATCTGGACAGTGCTCAAGCGTCTTTCAGTAAATGAGCAGTGGAAGGGCACTGGTAAATAAATCCAATCCATATGGCTGACATCAGACTAATAAATTAGGAGCTGGCATTATTTATTTATTTATTTATTTATTTTATGAAGAACAGTGAAGAGACTGGTGATAGGATTTTCCCATCTGAGCTGACAGTGAGGTATCTGATGCCATTCCCTCTGTAGCTGCTGCAGCACAGTCACACAGGGGCCAGACAGGTTGATATGCTAATGCCACGCTATTGGACTACTGTGCATTGAGACAGGTTGTGTGTCCAGGACAATTAAAAAGAAAAAAAAAAAAAAAAAAAAAAAAAAAAGTACAGCTAAACATTTGGGTCACAAGAGTCTAAATGATCATGCTGTGAATTCATTATTATTATGGAGGCATTTGAAGCTTACCAATCCCCTAGAGTCAGCCATTCCTCTATGAATCCTTCAGTCTAATGCTTGCTCAGAACAAAACAAGGGAATAACAGTTACAAAACAAGAAACAACACAGAAGTGTAGTTTCCAAAAGAAGAACAAGGAAAGTGTGGAAACCCTTCAAAATTAAACACCTTGGCGCCTTTCATAAGGCTCTCTTTAGCCAGTAACACAGGTCGCATGGATAAAATACCATACCTTTCCTATTCCAGCAGCAGAGATCTAATATTCTACTGCCCACAGAACCAGCTGCCAAAAAAAATAATTGCATTCTTTCCAGCACAATCAGCTTTCAGTTCTAAAACCTTTGGATACCACCATGAGCTTCCTCACAGACAGTACTTATTTTGAGATAAGGTGGGAAGCAATAGTGCTAAAATCTGGTGAGCAAGTTCCTGTTATGAAATTCTTTTGTGAAATTTTGCAAAATCTAACTGGCTATGGTAAACAAGAAGTTACATCCAAGTTACTGGATGTTCACCACAAAAACACAGAGAAACCTCACCCTTTCTTTACTGGCAGCATTTCCAAAAGCAAAACTCACTCTGGAAGTGATTAAAAAAAAAAAAAAAAATCTGTACAGCCGAAAGATACATATTTTTTATTTATTAAGGTTTAAA
The DNA here is from genome assembly GCF_900496995.4 of Aquila chrysaetos chrysaetos. Classification (NCBI taxonomy): domain Eukaryota; kingdom Metazoa; phylum Chordata; class Aves; order Accipitriformes; family Accipitridae; genus Aquila; species Aquila chrysaetos. Next base: position 3,260,669 of record NC_044009.1, on the reverse strand, counting down.
AATTAACCACAAAATTATCCTGGTGCAGGAAAGGAGGAGGTCAGGTTTTTAATCCATGCAGTATTATCTTTTTTTCCCTGTCATATATTACAAAAGAGACTCTCCTCCCTGTGAGCAGTGTTTCAGCCCTGTAAACCATCTGGCTGGCCACCTCGCGCTTGTTTCACACAAGCAAAGAGAGTGCTTTTCCTTTTGTACTGAGCATTGAAGTGAAAGCCAAGAGCACCTTGGTTCTAATCCCTGTTCCATCAGCAACGAAATGGCCTAATTTCTAGCAATATCAAGAGGCTGCAGCCCCACTGTTGGCAATGGCTCTGACCTCTAAAAAGGGGGGCAATAGTTTATCTGTTTTAACAGGGTGGACAACTGAGTCATTAACGTTGGCCTGATCAGCATCATCTAAGCAGTAGTTTACCGTGTGGTGCTGTTGGGTAAGAAAAGTAACGATGCCCATGCCACCATGGACATGACAAACAGCTTGGCTCTAGTTCCCCGCTGGCATTTTGCATGGGGTACAGAACTACAGCATAATGATAAACAGCATGTATTCTATTCTATTCTACTGACTCAGTGAAAACATCGCTGGCAGTTTCAATACAGAGCTGAAAGGCTAACCCACTCCATCACATACACAAACAGTTTTGATTAAGTGCAGTCGCACCAAGTCCATGCAGGTAGCATACAAAACCACAAGACAGGAGCACAGACAGTACAAAGGAACTCAAGCAAATGGTTAGGGATAATGACAGCTATAGAAATAAGTACCAGATTAACCACCTTACCTTCACTTTGCTGGCTCCCTGCACTGCCACTACCATAGCTAAAGCCTGGGTCTTGGTATGCTGGTGGAAAACATGGAGGGGGCAGAGGATACTGATATGGGTATCCTTGGCCTAATGGCCAGGGAGCAGCAGGATGCGGAAGTGGAGCAAGGGTATCCTGATCCGAGGCTCCGCTAGAACCATTGTTAAGGTTCAGTGCAGCCATATCTGGAAAAGAGAGAAAAGGTGAGGACTGTGTTCTTACCTAGCAGCTGACTCCTGCATATTAATAATGGCTGACACAGCACCTAGTGTGGTGAGGGACTAGAGGGACTCCGCCTCCAGAGTTCATTTTAAATACCACACATGGTAGGGCAGACATCAGTATTTACCACTGAGCACCAAGGTACCTTTGCAGAATTCCCATAAGTCAAGGAGGAATCATTCCCATTTTACAGATTGGAAACTGAGTGTGACTGACAAGCAGGAAGTCCGTGGCATCACCAGAAATAAACCCTGCTTTCTTCAGCCTCAGTGCAATGCCTTATTTGATGAGTTCATCCTGCTCTTCCAAGTGGTCTAATTGCTTGGTCTAACAGGAAGCATCAACCACTTGTCATGCAACTTAAGAATAACGGCCTGTTCCGAAATACCCACTTGTGAAATCCTACAGGACTCTCCTCTGTGCATCCTGTGAGCACAGAAGACACAACACACATGCAGCCTTGCCCTTCACAGACGGGGAACTTACTGCCACAGAGGTCTCCAAAGACATAATAGCACTGTTCTGAGAAGGTGATTTTGTTCACAGTGTGCCTGAGGTAGCCGTGTTTTAACATGCTGCTGGCATATTTTCTAGCCTCCCGTCGGTCTTTGAAGCCTTCCACATGTGTGTAAAGCCAGTCAACCACATCTGCTCCTAAAATGAGAACAGGAAGAGGAGACACAGGATCATCCTAGCCAAATTGACCTTTTTTGGTTTTTAATCTTCACATTATCACACAGCCCACTAGTACTACTGTGCTAGGTACTGAATGCAAATATGAATATGTAACAATCTTGCTGCAAAGAGCTCAAAATGTTATTTTCACAACTCAGCCTAACTGCTAAATTAGTTACCACCAAACATCAATAAAGCAAGCAAAGAATTATCTTGCACCCAGTTGAACACTACATTAACAGTGACACCAAATACACACAGAGAAAATTTTATAGTTATACTGTTCAACCCCTTCTGAGTTGCAGTAATGAAAATGACACAGGATTTACAGAACAGAAGTGACTGGGAGAGTCATCTTCGTCAAGGGGCAACCCTTGTCAAAAGACCCGGGTTCCAATCCCTTTCTCAGCAAAAAGTAACTACAACCTAGATTGACTAAATGTTAGCACAGTTGAGGTCACAGGACAGTCAGAATCAAAGGTAGACTAGTTGTGGTAATTTTAAATGTAATTAAGATGCTTTATTAAGGTTGTGTGGCCGTGTGGAACTGGAATTACAAGGATTGTTGCTCTGCTGAACTTGGGCAGATTGCTAGAGCCACAAGTAATTACATGGAAAACCTGAGATATAACAAGTAAGAGTTATGAACCAGCTGTGTGGGGGCATAAGAAACGTGCAGTATTTTTGGCTGTCCAGGCTCAAACAAGAGCTATTAGATATTTCCTGTCACACTTAGAGTTGTTCACAAATACCAAGTCAAGGGACTATAAGAGATAATAGACGGGGGGGGGAAAAAAGCTCATATAAAGATAGTTTCTTCTGCCTATTTCCAAAAAGCCACTGGGTTTTTTTCCTCAGCATCCCTTTGATCTGCTTACCTATCACTGCATTGGAGATGGTAATTTTTAACCACATCCTGTCCCGAATTTCAAGGCCTGAGTCTGGTAGCTGCATAACCTTGACAATAGTAGCCATGTCACTCTTCACAGTTAAGGGAGATTCTTCTAATTCTAAAAGGAAGAAAGGTTACATGCTTCTTTGAAATGAACCGAGTCTGAAAAGGAACTTCTCAGCTCCCAATTTGGATGAAACGTTCCAAGACACAGCTTTACCAACAGATGCAAAAAAAGACACAAAGGTTCCCAAATGCACCCTCATCAATGGCATAAATTACAGCATCCGTACCAATTTTTCAGAGACTGTGCTCAGTGCAACCAGTTTAGTCACTGAGATGCTGAGTCCCTACCAGCACTGCACTCTTTCAATCCACACTGCATTGAGATTTGCAGAAAAGGAAACTCAAGGAGTTCTGCGACCATTGCTTTCCATTTCAATTTGCCATGAACAGCCCCTACCCACCCAACAGTTCAGTGCACTGTATGCAAAACTCTGTAGGACAAGGTTTTTTGGCTTGTTCTTTAACTTTCAGTTTAATTGTCAGGAATAATATCCATCTGCATGGACAAAGATGATGACCATGTCTCAGTCAATGTCCATTTGTTTTTTTAAGATTTGGACATCAGCATAATTGGGGAGAATTGAAATTAGAAAAGCAAGCTTCCATCATCAGGATAAAAGCTGGTGGTTTCCTTAAAAAAAAAAAAAAACAGACAAAACCCCAGAATTTTCCAGGATCCCAATGATGGCGGCCTTACAAGTTAACATCTCATTTAACCCAGCATTACTTTGCCATGCACCTTTCTTGCAGAACACTTAAAAAAAACACTACTCCCAAATGCCTCCGCAGCCATCACTGCTCCATTCATATTTCACACACTCTTATGGGCAGACCTGGCTCACCAGAGGCTTCAAACTTTCCCGATGAATTTTTATAATAAAACCAGAACAACAGGGCTGAGATTCACCCTGCTGAACTGAGGTGCCTACCGTAGTCTAGTTACTTTAGAAACTCCTTCTCTACCGTATATAGAGGCAAAGTGGCATCTAATATTGAAAGCCCAGTGGGGTGAATCTGGGTCCAAGAGTCTACCAGCCTTCTTGTGTTCTGTGCAGAACTCAATCATCCTGTTTATATATAAGAAAACTATATTCTTTGGATACAGCACCCAGTCCTCCTTCCTGCTCCCATCTTCTCAGCCCTAGAAAATTCATGTTGAGCATGTGTGTCCTGTGTTTGTAGTTCAGACCCTTCTCCAGCAGGAATTCAGAAACCCTCCTCCCCTCCCTTCTCCCAGCTCCCCATATCACCCACCTTTCAAAAGCACAAGGGAACCAATTTTGGTTTTTTCCAGCAACCCAAAATTTTGATAAAAGGTACAACAAGCATGAAACAATGAAAACTGAAAATGCTTCTTTCAATACATGCACTGCTAATATGCATGAAAATATCCCAGACCATCTATGCATGCGACTTCAATACTTACAAAGTTTGAATAAACACTGAAATTTTGCTTTTGCTTTAAGTTAGTTTGGTTAGTGGCAAAAAGCAGCATGTTTGTTTGGGGGGGAAAAAAACAACAAACCAATATTCAAGTAAAGTTTGTGGGGAGCAATAAATTGTATTTTCTTGGAGACCTGCGATCTGCGTATAAACAACAACACCGGCCAAATGATGATCAATATTTTCTAAGTCTGCTAGCTGCTGTACAAATAAGAAAAATTCTAAGATGCATCTAAAATGCACTCACTTTGGTCTGAACTCAGTCAACTGTGGGCCTGACTACCTGACCACCTTTACGGGTATGTGCAAATCTGAGGAAGAGCACCGACAGTAAGTCCTTTCTGGGGAACCAGATCTACCACAAAGCTCTTTCTCAGGGCTTTGGTTATCAGTTTTGAGTGGCATTTTCTTCCCATTAGCAGATCCTGGTAATAAAAGAGGTGTATACTCCAGGAAAGCAAAGTCCTACCGCGTGTAATATCACCACTTCCTTGTATCCTTATTTGAGTAAGGAAGTACACATTTGCCCAAACAAAAAGGCCTGCAGTACCTCAGGCTGAATACTATTAAGCAGAAATAGTTTGAAGTCTCAATTCAAAATCCTCTGAAGTCCATGCAAGAGAAAAAGAGAACTTTCCAACAATGTCAGGAGACTGCATTTTGAAACAGCAAGACCTTCGAGAAACATTGAAACACTTGACATTAATCTCATGGAATGGGTCAGCACTACTTTGCAGAAAGGGGTCCTGTAGTGGCAGAAGAGGGGCTGGAAAAATCTACCTTCAGCAGAGTAAACGAGGAGCAGAGTTTGCACTGACTGAGGCAGCAAGTCCAACACTCAGAAACCACTGTGAGAGAATATTCTCCTGCATCAGCCAGAACACCGCTGGAGAACAAGATACTTTTTAAAGCAATAATTACTATGAAGCACCTCAGTCTGCCTTGGTTTGCATAGTCCTGTTTTTGAAGAAATGCACCTGAGAAAATAAAGAGCTAACACAGAATAATTCCTACTGTGTGGTGGTGATTTGTATGGCCCCAAAATCTCAGCTACTTTAATCACTAGCACGGATATGATGGTGGCTGTGCAAATGCTTCAGATATCAGAACTTCACTTTTGATCCAGAGGCTAGAGAGCAAAGGAATGCTAGTCAGAAGGAAAGCAGTTATTCAGTCCATTTACATTATCCTGGCCTTGCTATACAGAGTAAAACAGCAGACAGTCACAATACTTAAAACAAGGAACCATGAAACAGTCTTGTCTAAGATGACTCCATTAATTCACTGCTTCCACTTTCACAGGAGATACTGTAGAACAGATACTATATTCGCTTCAAATACTAGTGACTCTAGCCTCAGAGGAACTGAAACAGAGAATCTTGCACTGGAACATGAAAAGTTAGAAAGCCCCATTTTGCATGAAGCTCTTCTTTCTTTGATATGTCAATGCGCAGTCTCTCCTCGCCTCTCTCCTCCTCCGTTCCTCCCCGACTTTGTCTTTCCTGCCAAAGAGGTTCACACAACAGGTACTCTTCGTACCTCGGGCCCTGAGGTGCTGCCTGCCGTGTTCGGGGAGGGGGGATAACAGGACTCAACTGAAGGAAGGAGTGTTAAGCAGAAGGTCACAAAAAAGGTCAGGGGTACTCCGTGTTTTCTTGCATTCGGGAAACACTGTAAGTCACTGGCATAGAAATGAGAAGCTGTCTCCAGAAACGTGGTTCTGCTCCCAAATAACCTTTATTTTAAAAGTATGATTGAGAGGGCATCTGTGTTCCACACTTCCCAATCACATCACTATATATCAAGGCACACGATACATGAATAGTTCAAGAGGAATGCAGAGTAACAGACTCTTGTTGTTTGACAGCAATCGGCAGATACATTTGATTCCAGCAATCTTAGTACCTGTAAGGCTGAAAACACATCTCAAGATAAAGCAGTCATCAGGTAAGCGGTTCACTTGCTTTCTACTGCAGATGTATTTCCCCTTCAGTGGTGCTGCCTACTATCTAAAAAGGCACTGAGCTATTACACCTACAAAAAGGATAACTGCCCTTTCAATTCAATGTGAGGTGTAATTCCAGGAACTATGTGCTTAAAAAATCTGAGAGAGGGTAGAAGAAAAAGAGGCAGACACCTACGTGGTCTGATAGGACTTAACTGGTCCCTGCAAATGCAACTTTCATGCTTCAGCCATGCATTTCTCCAGGGAAGATTCTGTCACTAGTCACCAACACAGCATTGGTCTTTAAAATCCTCAAAGTGTTGTTTTTCTTGTTTGTTTTGTTGTTTTTTCTAAATGATATCCTCCCTTTCTCTCTGGAAAAATCTTACAAAATGAAAAAAAAGTTATTCAGTCCTAAATTTGGACTCCAGATCTAGCAGACACTTAAGCATCCCTTGTTAACATGTAATATTTATCTGGCTTTCAATAAATGCATAGTGAGGTAGCATTGTTCCACAAATGAGATAATCTCCTCAGAACTTTAAAGCTACTTCAAGATTTCTATGTGTGTATAAACAAATATAATAAATCTCCTTGCTACAGATGAACAAATCTGATAGAAAGATTGCATCTCTAGAGAAATTCTTCCATATTAATATTACAGGAAACAAACACATACTAATGAGGTGTAAAGTACCTCAAAACTTTCACGTCAAGTAAACAGAAGTGCTCTTTTAAATATGAACACTTTCCTGAACCAGGACTTCAGTGGACAGTGTTCTCAGAAACACATGCTCCTCATTTATTTGGCTTGCCTTACTGCCATGTATTTCAAACTAGCTTTTATCCCACGCTTACATCAGAAAGCAAAGGAAGAGTAAAAGAAAGGAAGAGTTTATATTCTTTAAACAAAACTTTCCAAGATAAGGAATCATGACAACTTGTTGGTTACATGGATATGACTAATTTAGAGACTGCCACAGACAGACAAATCAGGAAAGAAGGCTGAACTCTAACCATAATTTCACGTGGGACATTACATCTTTTTTTTTTCCTTGTTCAATAAATTCTAAAAGTATAAAAAAGTATAAAAGAAGGATATGTGAGTATCAGTGGAAGATTTCCTAAACAATACACTAACATTATTATCCAGTGACATCTACCTGAAGTAAATTATTTAAATTTATTAAAAAACAGTCAAGTGCAAGGAGGAAGCTCTCGCATTCATCTGAGGGGATAAAGTTGGGGGCCTGCCTTGTAAATTTAAAAGGGATTAGAAGCCACCTTTTCCTGAATGTGAAACCTGGCAAAACACCACTGCATTAACTTCTGACCTTTGGAAAAAGGTTTTATGCTCCCCATAAGAATTACAAATTTAAGAAAGCATTCAAGAGTTCTGTGGCGGCTGTCGTTTTCATCGTGCTTGTGGCTGGGGTCGGTTTTGCGCACAGCTCTGCACTGCTGGCCCCGAGCAGAAGACGCCTGCCCTGTGCTGGCCGCAGTGTGACTTACTTTCCGAATCGGGAATTGAGCTTGTTAGTGAGGAGCTGGTAGATGTGGTGATGCTCATGGAGGGGCTCATACCGTAACGGGGGTACGCTCCCGTCATGGCTGTGGTATGAGAGATCCACGCTGCAGGGTCAATTGGCCTCACTGGTTCAGCTGCAAAACAACCAGAAAGGGAGAAAAAGACAAATGGAATCACATTTGCAGTAAACACTAAGACCTAGAGAAAGAAGGCATTTTTTAGGGGTGCACAAGTTCTTGCCATTCTGGCAGCACAACTGAGATAGCCACAGCACAAGGGAACAAAAAGCACCTTGCCAGCAGTAGCTGGTTTCCTCTAGCAATTGCCGCACCAGTCTAATAGGATAAAATCATGACACTCCTGTTCCTGTAACTGCAGTAGGAGTGAAATATTTCCCCTTGTGGGAAAGAAGCTACCAGTCCAGTAATAATATTTCACTATCATTCTATACAGTGAGACAGAGATTCTCATTTTGCTATGACGTGAAGTACTACCAAATGCTTTGTCCCAGCCGACAGGAAGATCTCTCCCTACTTCTAAGGGTCCTGGATCCAAAATAACCACTCAGACAGAAGGTGAATCTTCTGCTGAAGGTGAATCAGAACAGTAACTCTAGAGCTCTGTATTTGCAGAGATGAGGCATCATGGAATTCCCCTCTCAGTGTTTTCAGCAGCCATAATGAAACTTTTCAGGACTGGAATAGTCTTGCAAAATAAATAGACAAGACACATAAAGATCATTTGAAGAGACTGGTGTCAGAGAAGAGTGAAAATTACATACACTCAGACCTTAAGAAGAGCCACATAGCACGTAATTTTTAAAGCTGAGAATAAAACTCTATTTTCCCCATAATCTGGATTACTTCTTTCTTCTGAATTATAGTGGCTGTTGTTCCATTGCCTTAAAACCAGAAATTATGTAAAAGAGCTCTGCCTGTGTTAGGTATTTCCATAAAATATCCCACACATTATTGCAACCAGTTTAGCCTACAATAGATACACTGCTGTTTGCCTTGGATAATAATGCATGCACCTTCGCTGAACAAAGGACTAACTGATACACAAGCTCTCCCTGTAGCAAATCTGATGTGATTTGGGGGATTTTTCTTTTCATTATGCTGGTGTTCCTAAGGATTTCACTGAGTGAGCTCCCGAAGTCTGCACGAGTCTGTTGCATTAATTTCAATGGACAATGCTATCCTCATCTTCTTAGAAGGACTGGTAACAAGCTGGTTTCAGTATCAGAAGCATAGTGCTCACCAGTAGGAGGCAGCTGTGTTTGTCACATGAGCACTGATCTTTTATCACTACTGACAGGTTTATTAAATCAGAAGTTTTAAAACTAGGTCATTTTCAAGAGGTTTTATGAATATGAAACAATGTTGTTTGCCTCAAATTTTAAAAATATTCAGTTTCAATTCTTCCAAAGAAGTGTACATGTGACAAAATGAGTCTTTTTAACACTTAAGTATACTTATCCTCCAAACTTTCTACCAATTGAAAGGTCAAGATCACGAGGATATACCCACCAAAAGGTTAAGAGCTTGATCCAAAGCCATGTAAATCAAAAGAAAAACTCCCATGAATTCACTGGGCACTGGAGTCTCAGAAGGAGTATCTTAAACCCCTGCCTCCCAAAACAAAACATAAACAATACAACCAAACTTAAAAGTATCAAACTTGTAGGGAACGGAAATCTGTTAGGTGCCAAAATAGGTGAAAATATTCTAGACCTTGAGGGCTCCACAGGAACCCACCAAAGACCACAAATATGTACTCACCCCTGGGGATGGTGAAATAACTCCTGGGAGTAGGGTCCCAGCATTTGGCTACTGTTAGGCTGATAGGTCTAGGGAGAAAGAAAACAAGTAAGGGTGACTCTTAACCCTCCCTACAGACGTAACTGCTACAATGAACTCTCTGAAACAAACTTATTCCTGTCCGACAGTTGTCAAGTACATCCGAGAATGCTTTTGAGATGCTTGTCAAAGTATTTTCAGTACGAACCAGTATCAGGATGTTTCTGGTTTTGCATAGATCATGAGCACTATTGGTGAAATCTGTCAAATGATCAGCTCTTGAGATGTTAAAACACTCATCGTATAAAAAAATAGTGCTACTGAAACCAGGCAACTCCTAGTTTGTGTTGGCTTTGGCTGGTACATTGGAACCAGTCTCACCTATTCATCATTTACACTGAGCAGTTCAGAGTTGAGATCAGCAGTCATACTGGTTGCTTATTGAGATCAAAATGTTGATTTCTCTGAGGTTTGCCCAATACCAATAACTACATATGGAGGATAAGTAGCAAGAGATTTTGTAATATGCTTACCCTGGTTTGGAGACTATTTCCCGTAAAACCCGTACTGCGTCATCATTGCTCATGTTCTCAAAATTGACATCATTCACCTGAAACATTGCAAAAAGCAGAGGTCAGGCTTTGCAACAGCGAAGTTAAAGACATTTTAATTATTTGTTTCCAAATTTATTTGCCTTATAACTGTTTCCATTCCTTTGAGCGGCTGCAGAAATATTGTTTCTCAGAGCACATCAACTAACCAGCAGAGTTCTCAAAGAATTATAGATTTAAGTGAAAATAATCTTTGTGACACATTTCTCTGAGTGTGAATGAATTCTGTTAACTGATTACTAAGTCCATGGATCTGGTGGGATGACTGAGCTGAGCCACCAATGTACAAGCCAGCAGCATGTATTTTTGGACACGGACCAACCTGCAGAAGCATGTCTCCTGGTTCAATTCGGCCATCTGCTGCCACAGCCCCTCCTTTCATAATAGAGCCAATGTATATGCCACCATCACCCCGGTCATTGCTCTGTCCTACAATGCTGATTCCCAGGAAGTTATACTTTTCTATACAGATAGAAAGTGGAGGGTGGGGGGGGAAAAAAGCAAACAAAGTGATTGGAATAATAGTGAAGAGCTAACACCAGGCTACTTCAGTCTCGAATAATCAGTTCTCTGAACACATCAGCTGGGCCATGTTTGACTTGCAATTATCTCCGGTTACCCTATTGGCGTATGTCTGCCTGGCACGTTCAGGGAAAGGCAGCAGGGAAACACTGCTAAAGACATTCTTTTTTCATACAGGACACTGAAAAGTTACATTGAAAAAATCAGCAAGAGAAACGACATTGAAAAGACTTGTCTACACCTAGAAATTAGGCACCCGATCAGCATTAGGCAATGTTTTTTCCACACATCAGAGTGGCAGGAAGAATCTGGTGCTACTGAAAGCTGCTGAATTGGCAGTCCTGCACATTTCTATCTGGCTAAACAACGAAACGCATGAACAGCAGAAATGCAAACTTCCAGTGCCCTTCTGCTCTTGCTCCTAACAATGTCTGACCCCTTACCATTTCTAGAAATAAGAGCAGAACTCCATATCCTGGAGTTCCAGCTCCTGCCCTGGGCTTCTCAGGAAGAATACTGATCTGCTTGTGCAAACGGCTCAGAACTATCCAGTACTGGACTAGGAATCCAGGCACAGTCAACAGAGTAGCAACTCTCAGCTGCCGTTCCCTTTAGTTCAACTGGCATCCTTTCAAATCAAGGAACTTTCTAATGGCTCCAAAGGCTACTACACCATAAAAAAATACATCTGTATCACTTGAAAGTCATCATAAAAAACATTGCTTAGCCTCTTACCCATGTTGAGTGTGACAGTGATGATATTTAGGGACATGGTAGAATCAGTGATGCTGCTGAACGAAGACGACTGCAAAATACAACAGAAAATTCTCAAGGTTTTAAATGGCTCAGAATAAGACAATAAAAATAACTACTGAGGATTAATTCATTGGGAACTGATTAACAGGTTTCCATTTGGAAGGCATCCAGAAACCATTGTGGCCTCCTCAAAATTATTCTTCATTTAGAATCTGTAAGGAAAAAAAATCTGAACACAATCTGCACTTTCTCCAAAGATTTGTTTACAAAACACACAGACCCAGTTCCTATATTAAGGTTTCTCAACTGACCTTCACATTGAATCCTTTCTGCTTCCTGACTATACGACTGACAGGCAGACATTTAAATACTAAAGTGCCCGGTGTAGCGTGTACTGTGAATTATTACATCCACGGCTCCTCCCTAAAGAGAGGGGCGAACAACACAGGATTCTTCGGGAAGTGAGAAGACAGGCACTCCCTCCCTCCAAAATGAAATACAAATGTGCTTATTGAATATCTTCTAAAACTTTACTCCAGTTCTTGTGATAAAATGTATGCATACTCATTCTTTAATCTGTGAAGACTGATATTTATAAGAGAACACAACGTTTACTTCAAGAAATACGTCATTTGGACCATCCTCATTCTGCCACCATAGGACTAGCACAGAAAGGGCAAGAGAAAAGATTTGCGATTTCCTATAAACGTAGATTTCTCCTTTCAGCAGAATGCAAGTCTCAGCAATTTATACATCAGATGTCTAACACCACAGACACCCCTTGCCCACATCAGCCAGTAGCATAATGGAGGTTCTCCTGCAGAGGCCGGTCTTGAAAGAGACAACAAGAAATGCGATCACTTCACAGTAAAAGGAGAAGGGGAGAGGAGAAAAAGAGTCTTGACTCTAGAGCTGCAGAACTTTAAATGTTAGAGATTTAGTCCATGGTAGATTGGAGCCAAAGGGAGCCTTTCCAATGAATTCAACAGGGCACAGACCTGTACTGGATCCCTTCCTAGTTCACCTGCTACACTCAAAAAATCACAGTTCACCTCCTTGGAAAATTATGATGCCAACCTTACCCTGTCAATCTGTCGCATCCTTTGTTTCCTCCTCCTGCGTTTATGCTTCCGTATGAGCCGGGATGAAGTACTTTGCTCAGTGGAGCTACTCAACCTGAGGGAAATTGAGAGCAAATGTCAACTCTGTAAAGCTGAGCCATTTGCATTTCTCTGCACCCTGCCAAAAAAAGGCTGGTTCCTACAAATGCAGGAGAGAGTAAATCATACAGACACCATCAGCTAGCTTACAACATATCGCTCAGCTTGTTGCTGGATTGCTGCTCAATCCCAGTGTGTGCTGTACCTTAGCCTCTGCCTAGGAGCACAGAGAAGATACCAGCTAAACTACAGCATGGATTAGAGAGTATAATTTACTGGCTTGCTTTCTTTTGGGAGCAAGACTGAGTGCAACCCACATCTCAAAAAGCATATATCACCCTGATTTAACCACCCAAAGGTCAGAAGTAGCCATCTTCCACTACTTTAAAGGTGGTCCTGACTCCAGGCCCATCAAAGAAAAATGCACACTCCAAGAACAATCGTACATTAAACAATGATATTAATCTCTGCTCTGAGAGAACAACAGACAACCCGGAGAATCTCTTAATTTTTTTTTAATTAATCTCATTTTTGTGAGTCTTGTTATGGTCCTGTTATTTTCTTCTCCTGCTATCTACCCTGTTACCAGGAACTTAATGCTGGGGCTTGAATTCAATGAAATAAAGTAGCAATTGATAATAGCTCCTACCAAATAGTGGCAGAGGAATAGTGAATGTGATTTACCTTTACATATTCTGTTAGTTTTATTTTGTTGTGGTTTTTTTTCAGGCTCTTCACACTTGTAGAACCTAAATGTGCCACTCTCTACATATAAATCCTTAAGATCCCCCTAAGAGTTCGGAACGTTAATCATTCTCATTTTACAGATAGTGGACTGAGACACAGAATGGATTTGCCCACATTAATTTCAGAAGCCTGGGACAAAGCCCAGATTTCAGAGATACCAGTGTAACACCACAGAGACATCTCTCCTCTATTTATTATGTTAAGAATGGCAAAAAAAGACAAAGTAATGCTCCATCATTAACCAAGATTAAAAAAAATCCAACCCTATACAAAACAAGTAATTGAACTGGCACTGTCACAAAGAAAACAGTGCCAGTCTTTTTCCCCAGTCTCCATGTCCCCATCTTCAAAGTTCTAGCCACATGCAGGAATGCTAGAATACCTCAAGCAAAACCTGATAGAGTAACTTCAAAAAGGAGCTTGCTGTCATGAGATTACAACCCACCACACTGGGAAACCCATCTTGCATAAAGTAGGTGTGTTTTAGTCAAGCATACTGAGCTGAATATTACAGATGATGGAACTGCTCAGAGGGTGTGAATCTCTTGACATTCTCTTTGAGTTCATGAAACTATTTCAGGCACGTTAACCTCACACACTCCTTTTTTCCCTCCCAGCAAGGCAAATTAATTTAAAGAGCCAAGAGGTGGTATTTTCAAAAGAGATCAAAATTTTGATAATTCTCAATTTGTGGCAACAGCTCACATCACCTGGTTTTCTGAGGCTTTACCTTTACAACATGAAAAATAAAGAGGTGTCTCAGATGCAGGGCTCCCAAAATTGGACTTGTTCAACATTCGCCACTCTTCTTGAAAGTACTAGCAAAGATTGACACAAAAACCTCCTCTTACATTTTACTACCAATATTCTCCCTCTTCCTATTTCCTCTCTGGTTTCATTCTTCTCTTCTCTCTCAGAACATCTCATTGATAGGATTCAGCTAAAACTTTCCACCACACAACAGTTTAGGGAGAATTTGAAGAAAGGCAAGGCATGTTGCTCACATCACAGTGAACCTGCCTGCTCTTTGAGAAGGGCAGCAAAAAGAAAAGAGGCAAAAGACCGGGGGAACTTTTCTGCATATACACAAGTCAAACAACAAGATACCTTCAAAGGCTATGAGAGAGATGTGAGTGCCCTTCTTCCACTGATTAGAATACGAATTCAACACTCCAAGCTGCAAACAAACCCTCTGCTCACAGGCTCTATTCCCTGCTGCAGACAGAACACAACCGTGTTCTGTCAAGCCCTGCTCTTTTGCATGATGAGGCAAGACTTTCCGCTAGTTTTGGATACAGCTGAGCTAGCCCATACCAGAAAGGACAAAACCTTAAAATTTTATCTGTCCTTTTGACTACTATAATCACACTTCCAAGTCATTCACAGCATCCAGGCAATTGATTTTTATTGTTTAGACACATATTTCACCTACTGCTGTTATCATATTTTTTCGCTTTATCCCAGTGTGCAACACTTCAGGAGTATGCAGTACTTCCTGTCACCAACCTTTTTTAGAATGGCATCCTCTAATGGTTACTGTGGATAAAGAGAGTTCATTAAATTCATACACATCATTTCACTTATTCAGTTTCCCATTACTACGTTCCTGAAAGGAGTAATGCCTCTGGCTAACATCGCCTACTGTAAAAAGCAGTTTTAAGTTAGCAATGTTCATATAGCAGAGAAAGAAAATGGAGAGCAAAAACTATACTGAAAGCCACACCTGCCTGCAGCAGGAGACCACGATGGGAATTCACCCAGTAGCAAAGCTCTCCCTCCACTTTCCAGACAATGGGCGTTTTATCTGCATAGCAAGTTATGGAAATGAGGGGTAGGAACAGTAGTTTCAGCAGACAGTTCACTGAATTTCTTTGTCTCAAGCAGTCTTGGCAGTAATCTGGTGCTACTTCATCACACTTTACATCCTAAGAAGTAAGCAACTTAAAAATACCTTCCAATGTATGTTAGTATACTTCCTCTGTCAATATTTTTTCCTGATCACAGACAGCACATAAGGTCTGCTGACTGCCAAGATTGCCTGGCTATGACAATTTCTTCCTCCAGCTCTAGTGCACGTCAATATGGTGTTGCTCAGAAAAACAAAGGATGGTTGTTTCCAGCTTTTAGTCTGATTTTCTAAAATTGGACTGGACAAAAATACCTTTTGCCAGCAATGAATATAGCTAGAAAACAGAAATTGCTCTCTGACTCTGAGTCCTTAGAAGGGATATTTTAATCTACCATCAAGTACAGGACATAAAAATACTTTCATTACTACCTTTAGAGAGATATATCAGGGATGAGTTCAAAAAGATGGACTGGAAAAAAAGAAGAAAAGTCTAAGTAGACCACAGAAAGGCAGACAGAGCACAGCTGAGGTGATGAAGGTGTGAACAATTAGCTTATGTTCATATCAGCACCTTGTTTCTTCTTCGCTTTTGCCCTCCCTATTTACTTTGGCAACTTGGGGGTGAGACTACTTTGGAAAATTTATTCAATTTCAATATATGACCAAAAGTTTACATTCCTCTGTAAGCAGCGAACATTCTGGATTTTTCTTTTAAATCAAACCAGCAAAAACAGAGTATTGGCAAATATCTGAACTTCTGTTCAGATGATAATATGTGAGAAGTGAAGTTCTTTCTGCAGTATCCTTTTCATTCTACTCAGCATTAGACTGGAAGAATGGAAATCGGTTCCTTAGAAAAGCCACAGGTCAGGTTTAGTTCAAGAGGACGGACAGTATTTCAGAGAAGTAACTACTTGAGCTAAAACAGCCTCTCGCATTAGTTGCACAAAACTGACGATCAGAAGGCGCTGCAGAAACATTTTTGTGTGCTTATACATTGGCTTCTATACAGATAAACATTAGAAAATGTTACTTATTACACTGGAAAAACCATACACTGAGAGCTCACTTAACTCAAGTTTTTTCATCCCTTCTTGGGGGAAGCTGGACAATGACTTAAGTTGCCTTAATAAGCCTATGTGTAAGTAGAAGGCAAGACGGCTTGTTTCAGCAAGAATCCCCCACTGTGTGAAAGCGTATTTGTAAACATCAGGTTTCACAGTCTCTGCAATTTCTTAAAAAGGAGTCAAGCCTATATCTATTTTCATGTAGCTATGGTACACTTCATCATGTCTTCTTGTAATTTCTTTCAAATCCATAGCCTTAATGCATCCTTGCTGAATCATTCATAAACACTGCATATCTCATATTCTAGGAGTATCTGGATGCTAAATAGCAGCTCAGACCTATTCTAATGAGGAGTAATATTTTGATCTCTGAAGTATCCCCACAAATGAGTAAAAGTTATTATTACAATTTGATGAGCAAAACAAGATGGTATATTTGAGCTTTTGGGAACAATAAAGTGCAAACATGAAAAACAAATCTGGAATCATAACTACCGATTTCCTGCACTAGCTACTGGCCAAAACCCTGACTGCACTTCTAACAGAAAGGCTAATAAATCCCACAGAAGAGATTTTTTAAAAAGAATAATAATAATTTGTCCAATCTACATTCCCCAAAGGAAGGAAAAAAAGGTACCGATTTGTTAAAGAAAACTTATCCATACAGTTTTAAAAGAACGAAAGTTAATTTCTTAAATTAGAAATAAATGTAATGAATTTTTTTTTGCAGGAATTATTTTAGTTACATTGAACTCAGAATACTAATTGCAAGTTGCTGACAATAATCCTACAGCTAGAGATGTCATATCTGCTAGACCTTTATTTGCTTAACAGAAGACAGAAATAAGGCTCTTACTGTAAAGTTCACCACGAGCTCCCTACATCAATCTGTACTCAAAATACGACCTACCTGCAAATAACATTAATGTTCAATTACATCATACTTTGAAAACAAAGGAAATAAATTATTGCACTCACACTACTTGAAACAAATTAAAAAAAAAAGTGAACAAATTAATTCACTGAAACAAAAAATTATTCTTTCTCTCTAACTAAATGCAATAGAACTTCCTTGGACTGAAAATCAACCAACTCTGCTGCCCTGCTCCTAGTTAAAAATAAAATAAACCGATGTCAAACACACAGTTAGAAAAGCATCCTCAACCTTACAACCTCTTCACTTCCAAGACAGTAACGTCCTTCACACCTGATTTCTCTCAGTGACCTCCTCCACGTACAATCTCCGTTACAATGCAGGTTCTGACACCAGAGTTCACCAGCTGTTATTAAACAAACTTACCCCCTTCAACCTCTTTTTCCCCAGGCCGCTGTCTCCAGCAGATCTGGAGCATGCTGGATTTTCTATTTGGCTGTACTTGCCTCTAAAGAAAACTTCTCCCTGCCAGCACAATCTCTCATCTGCTTGAGAACATCATCACCGTAACACAACAGCATACCTTGGAGCATTCCATTTAGTTGTTCTTCCTGACTAGCTGGCCTGGCAGCTATTCTCCGTGCCAAACGCTTCTGCCCTAGCCTAGAAAGGAAAAGGCCTGTGCAGCAGCTTCGAAGAGTCTCTTTCTTCTCAGGTCAGACGCAGGAAGCTTTACTTTAATATAGAAAGATTTAGCTGGGTCTAGTATAATGTGCTTCAGTGGCCACCCTGACTGTGCTAATCCTGCCCTACTGCATATCTTGCTGCCATGGAAATGATTAATTTATTTACAAGAAACAAAATCAGCTGCAGGGTTGTTGTTGTTTTTGTGGGCTTGATTTTTTAGGGAGGGAAGGAGGGTTGGAAGCCCTAAAGGCTTTAGGAAGGCTTAGAGTACATTCAGGTTAACTACTGATCTTGCCAACCCTTTAAGCACATGAATATCCAGGTGAAGTACAAAGCATCCAGAAGGCTAATTTTCTGTATCTTCAGGTGTTGGCAACTTCACTGCAACTGCAAAATAAGTTCTTGAAACTAATTCAGGACCAAATCTTCAATGTTCATTTAGTTACCCTTTCAACCCTTTGGAAACACCCAGCCTTTAAACAGAATTTGAAGGAACCGCTGCTCTTCAACAGGTTTAAGCTATGATTAACTGCAAGACCTAATAGATCCACTGAGTTCAATAAGCTAATAATCTGTTTGTAAACATAGCACATGTTTAAGGATCTCCAGGACTAGCTGTTCTTTGCTGTTTCCATTCTACCTAAAATTTAAGAATATCACACTGCACCTTATTTATTTCAGCCACAGGTCTCTATAAACCACCAGAGATCTGTAATCTTCTTGTTCTCTGACATTTAATAGAAATCTGTAATGGATTTTCATGGCTTATTTGGATGAGCAACAGCTCTAGAGACAGTGTTCAAAGAATGGTGTCACTGCAGCCGGGAAAGGGAAGAATATTGGTTTTGATTGATTTTACATCTTTAAAAATAGGTATTTTGAATCCAAGAAATGTATTGGCTTATAAAACTTTTACAGAACAACAAAAATATCTTTAGAGATTAACAAGGATGTCTTGAAATGGAGAGCTTTTTTGCAAAGGAATAATTCACATTCTCTCTGTCTGCACAAAAAGAAAAAAATAATTAAGAAGTCATAAATATATGGCATTACAGCCTGCCCTTGCAATAGCATTAACTTTGATGAATCCCTGTACTGCTCATAGGCCTCAGACTATGCAATTACACAGGCATTCCTTTACAATTCAGCTTTAGTGAAGTGCATACTTATTAGGAATCTGTGCTGAAGGTATTTTGTTACAATATTCACAACATTACTTTATAAATAGGTAGACAGTTGCGCATTGCTTTGATCTTAAAATGTGATTCTTCTTGCTATTAAAAGGAAAGAACAGGAACAAAATTTTTCTCTTAATTGGAATAGTGGCTATAGGCAGCTTGGACAGCGAGCCCAATAACTTAAGCTTGTTTCTCAGAGCAGTGATTATAGAGAACATGATGTTACTGATGAATTATCAGTGCTCAAATCATATGTAGCAGGGAAAAAAAAAGAAAAGAAAAGAAAATGAAAAAAAAAAATTAATAAATCTTCTCATCTCACCAGTCAGCATGTTTCAGGAAGGCCAGAAATACAGTCAAGTGGCTGGGAAACAGATACAAACAGCATTTAACAGCTCAGTCACTATGCCAATGCCCTACCTGCTTGTGTTGTCATCGTCATCAGAGTCAATGAAGCTGCTGGATTCCAGCTCACTACTCATCATGGTGGAAGAGCTGTCATAACCAGGAAGATGCTCACGGTGTCTGTCCAGTTTTGGATGGCCATTGATCCGAGGGACTGTAAACAAAATAAATGGAGTATTACTAGTCAAAGAAGAAGAGCAAGGAAGTGGCACTGCGAATAGCATGACATTCACACTGACAGCTGCAGACAACTCTGCAGGGGGATCCTTATGCTGAAACCAAGCTCTTTGCAGAACCTGATTTCATTCAACAGCTGGAAAGCCTACTGCCCCTGGCCAGCCCGCCTGCCTGCCTGCCTACCTACCTTTTTCCTAACTTTTCCATTTTCTATGGCTCAGTTCATGGACAAGCCATAAATGGATCAAGGCAGAGGTAGCAGGCATGAACAAGTACTATAATGGTATCAGAACATCAATTAGAATAGCCATGAGAAGTTGATGTCAATAGGAAGGTACACATGAAGATCTTGGAAAAGCAGCAGATAACACAATTTGAGTTTAGTATGGATAGGTAGATTAACAGAAAACATTAAACAGCATTCCTTAATGAATTCTATTAATATCTCACCCATAAAACCACCTTTTCCTCAACCTGTGCTACGCATTCCTGTCCCCATACCTACACCACCTTGTCTGTGCAGTACAGCTATATCAAAGTCACATTGTCTTGACCATTCCACATGCATAAGATGCTTCAGAACAATTTCTTACTAATCCCTAGCTGTGTGAATGTTGTCAGACACAAACATTCGTGTAGACAATCCCCTCAGTAAGAATGCCATTTACTTGAAAGCAGTAGTGATTCATCTTTTTCTAGAGATATTTTATGGATTTTCCTCTGCAAAGCAAACTCCTCTGCCTGCTTCCTTTCAGGGACTTCTCATTAGAAGACCCATAATCTGTTAAGTGCTCTATTTTTCCAAGAATGTTCCTTTCCCTGAAACAAGAAGGGCTCAGCTTGATAAGGCACCTGGTCAAGAAATAAACATAAGAGGCTTCAAAGACAGACTGGTATTTTAAAACGCACTCTCCAAACTCACAACTCCCTCCCAGGTCCAAGGGATCTGCTCTTCAATTACAGAATAGAAAACCTTCATAAAGGAGGAGAGTCTGCAGTAGGAATTATACATGATGGTGTGCAACTGTACACATTGAAAGTTAGTTGACAGTTCTTGCTAACTATTAAAGTAACATGGTTTGAAAAACCAAGAGCCACCCTAAATACCCGGCTGTGAAAGCCACTGTGGCTAGCCTTCACTCCTCTGTTTCAAATTGCTCAGCAGTGAAATAAAAAAACTGATTAGTTTTCTTCCTGCCTGAGGAATGTGGGCCTAATTATTTATGTCCATAAAGGGTTTTAAGAGATTCAGTAAAAGGTAACAGAGTTATATAAGATCTCATCTCATTTTTTTATACATGTACCTAAACCATTCAAAAAGATTGAAGCATAAGGCTGTAACAAATTCTCCTGCTATGTCACTTCCATATCGCGTTTGATCACCCAGCTTCTAGGCATATCTGTAGGTATACAAAATGACTGTGAAAACACTTAAGCTGGCTACCCAAGAAAAGCAAATTTTCTTTCAAGTCACAGAGCAAAACCAAAGCTCCTTCCCTCCTGCAATAGCACTGAGCTTTGGTTTGAAGTGAAGCTGAACAGTACCAACCCTTCATCACCCTTCTCAGAACTGATACTTGTTTTTCATCCTGCCACATGCTGAAGGGCAGTTGAGATGACACCATTTATTCAAGCCTCTTCTGAAACTAGCACATACTAGTAATAATGAGTCAGGGACTGACTGCTGTCCTCTAGGAGCTGCCTTAAAGTCAAAGGCTGTGTGGTATTAAAAAAACGAAGCTTACCAGGTTTCAATTTCAGGCTCTGTCTCCAGAGCTCCTTACTCCTAGCATTTCCATTTCTCACTCCCTCACGTGTAAAATGGAGACAGAACAGCATTTGCCAGAGCTTTTTAGACTGCACATTCTACAGTATAGAAATCCTCTCCTCCCATAATTTGGTCGTCACAACTACCATAATGTGCTCCCAGTATTGGGTGGTAACACTAGATCTCACTGAAAAACTATTAAACAGTTTGTCAACAGCAACTCGAGACTGCAGACCGACAACTCTTCATAGACACAGTGGGAAGAAAACATTTAAAGGCCTGAACTTTCAGTTCTGTCTGAATAAATGAGCGTTCATCAGTTTCCTCAAAATCTACAGTCTAATATAAACTGGAAACTGTCTATTAATGTGTTTCTTTCAGTACTACAGATGATTAGGTGAAAATAAGTACCTTCAGGAATCCCACATCCACACTCAAATAGTCTCCTAGCTCTGCCTTTAAACTAAACTCTAAGGAGCAGCCAATTACGCTTGCATATGCCAGATGTATACAGCTAAAAAGAAACACAGAGGCTGGCCAAATTTTACTCCTTCTAAGCTGGCACTAACAGCTTAGAGGGAGCATCTCAACCAGACACAAACCGATACAGCTGTCTATGGCATCGTTACTGAGGAGGTGAAGACTATATTGCATCGTTTCTTCTCATCCAGAACAGGCAACTTTGACCTTCGAGAGTCAAGGTCAAGTAATCCATTCTAGAGAATCCCTGAATGTTCAATCCAGGCTTTAAAAAAAACCCAATTTTTCTTTCAAAGTTGCTTTCATCCATAACAAAAATGGGGGGGGGGGGGGGGGGGGGGGGGAAGAAGGGAAAAGACATCCACATTCTAAAGCTGAAAAAACAGCACTTTTCAGCAAATTAATAGGGTTTAGACAGTCAGAATTCTGTCTTTTAAGACTAAGGAGAGCGTCACAGACTTGAACAATTAAAATTCCTCCTTGTGCTACAAATTCATTTTTTAAGTCTTTATATAGTGCAGCCTAGAGTTCAAAATATTCCACTAGATCTGGAAACCTGGATGCTAATCACAGCATTGAACAAATTCAACTCAATCTCTTCAGCCTCAGCTTAAGTATAAAATCAAGTCCAGCCACCTTGTCCATTTATTTTTTGCTTCTACACAGTGAAACATCAGAAACTGTGGAGCAAATTAAAGCCTCTTAATCCAACAGATTGCGTAACCCAAATATGCATTCACTGGAAACAGTACTGCAACAGCCAACAACTGACACTGGCACCACTATCTAGCAGCCAGATAACTTTCAAGGAAGCAAAGCATTCCATGCTCTGATCACATGAACCCCTTCTCTCTCTTCTAAACATACTTCAGCTTTAAACCTGATTTCAGGAGCAATTGTTAGCTTGCAAGAATATCATCACCAAAAATCAGTGTGTTGGACTATCAGAACGCATGCAACACCATCACCCTTACAAGCTCTGCACAGTTTTCCTGAAGAGGGAATAACAATCAAGAAAAGGTGGTGACATACGTATAATGGCTTATGGCAAAGCATTCATGATTCTGAGCTATGATGGACAGAGATTCTCACCAAATGCAAATCCAACACGGTCCCAAGGAACTTTGAGTTGGTTGCTGATTACTCGATAGTCTCGCTTCCACTGATGTTTCCTTTCTGACTTCAATAGGAAGTGACAGCAAATCTCAGATATTTACTAGCTAGCACACAATTTATAACAAATCTATTATCTTTGCCCCTTCTGAGTTTTACGTTTCTATTTTTCATAGAGGAGCAGTATAAAAGCTAGAACGGATAGAAGTCAAAACATCAGCCCTGGAGAAAACTGACTTCCATTTCTCCACTTGAAAAATCCCTTCTTATTTACTACTGTGTTTCTTTTTCCTGCCTTCCTCTGCTATTCATGACTTGCAACTTATAGAAGTAATCACATCAATGTTGGGCGATAATGTTGATTTAATTTAGAGAAGCTGATGTTAAACAGAGCCCTGATATTAAAAACAAGCCCCTTTCAGAAGCAGCTTTCCCAGCTCTGATTGGGTGGGTAGTAGATTACAGAAAACAATGACCTGGATTTTATCCACATTTAACTCGTATAAAGCGGAAGCAAATTTGAGCAGCATGCTTCTCTCATCAGAGATACTTTATTTACATTTGGCTTTGATTATTATTAAGTATACAGCCCAGAAAGAAAGTTGACAGCATGATTTTGTAATCTTTCTCTGCAAAACTAGTCTGTTTATGCAGCTGGGGAGGGAGGGAGGGCGCCTCTGGTCATCAATAGGTGGGTTGTCTCAAGTGCCCACTACAAATCACCAGTCCCGTCTCTCCCACCGCAGGTCATGATTATTAGACAACGCAGATTCTTCGTTTCATGCCAAGTGGGTGGTCTAAAAGCTTTCACTCCTGTGGACCTTTTCTGCTCTAAAACGCCATCCTGCATTCAATTCTCTGCTGAGAATTCTGGATGTCATCAGTTAGGGAACATTAAAGGTAGAAATCTACAGACTGCAATTTCCAAGCTCTCAACCGGACCTTGCACAGCTGGCAGTGAGGATTGCTATGAAACCAGGACATGTTTCAAACAGTCACATCTCATCCTTTGTGGGTTATTTATTGAGAAAATTTTTGTCCTTAAAAACTCTATGAGCAGATAGCTATTTTATTGAATTTGCAATTCAGAGTCATTTGCCTAATACTTTTAATAGATAAAACTCTGTGTGTAATTCAGCTGATTTGTTTTTCATGTCTCTAACCACTGGACACCATGGTCAGCAGTTGCGTGTTTTTTCTCTACTAGTAAGGAATTTCTCAACTCCAGATCTGAATTTGCTTCCTGCTAGCATCCTAAAAGACCACTCATGCCATCTCTAAGCGAGCTTCCTTCAAAATTTATATTTATGCCACTAAAGTAATTCAGCTGTCACCCAGTTCTAATTGCTTAGCATTGGGCTCAAATACAAGCTTTCTGACCCTATTGTATTGTTCTTATCATCATTTCTTATAAGAAATGCTCTTCCTCTCCTGCTTGGCCTAAGATACACAAAGCATTACAGCACAGCAGGCACATACCACAAAGTGTGATTATTTTGCAGTCTATGTAATTATTGACAGGAGCTGAAACCTTTTGGCTTCCCAGAACATTCTGCAGTTTAAATTGTTTCCTGTTGTTTCAGAGACTATAAACTTGAAGCTAGGACTTGTGTTCCTGTCAGATGGAATGGGACTGCTAATCCCATGTCTAATACTGAGTCTCAAACCGCTTCCTCATTCATTATCAGGTGAATAATTTATCCCACACATAAACTTGATCAGTTCACAACCATTATGAAGAATTAATGGCCCACATCTCTCTATGTTCTTTAGTTCTCAGGGGCAATTTTCACACCGAGGACAATTTTAAGATCAGATAGAATTTTTAACCAGCTGAAGGCTGCCTCAAATGTGCTGTGCAAAACCACGCCATTGGAGTGTTTTCTTTAGCACTCCACCTTTCAGTGAAACAGCAGTACCTCTGTAGTACCTCTGTTACACTGCTAGATCACCTGCATTTGGCAGTGAAAACACTGAACTTTCATTCATTTGCTTTTCAACTAAAGTAACAGAGAAACTTTGAGACTAGTGATGCTTAGTGCTTACTAGGGATTTTTCAGCATAGAGAGAACAATCAGGAATACAGAGGAAACCAAAGCGTGGAAATGGCATCCATAGGTATTTTCCCCTCAAGCCTGCACATTTTCTGTGTTAGTTAACAGGACAAAAACTGCAGTTTGATACAGTGCCATGGCCTGTATATGAGGTATGTCTGAACGACTGGCTGGCAGTCCCTGAAGGGATGCACTGTTAACTCTGACAACTCACATGGCTGGAACACTGCTGTAAAGTTCACTTGAGAATCTACAGTACCAACATAGTCCTGAGGGCCTCAGGCAATGGATATGCAAGGTCCCATTTCTGTGCAAAGGTAACAGAGCTTGTGCCCAAGAAATCAAGGACAGAGTCAGTGCTGCAGCCTACAAATCCCAAGGAACGCTCAAGAGCAACAGGTCCAACATGGCAGGATCCACTTTCAGGAGATTGGGGAGCATCCATCTGAGGATTTCATCAATGCTGCAATACATTAGTATGGACATAAACTCCCCCAGCCCAATAATAACCACCCAAACTTTCACATACCCTTTAGATCTGGTGTGCATTATCTCATTTTTATACAGGGTACCTCAGTTTCCCTGCACAAAATAATGGCACTGACTGCTCAGAAACTTCAGTTGAAATGAATGTTAATACCTACAGCGATACATGCGGGGCTGTGCTTCTGGGTAACATCTGACTGGTTCCAATGGCCTCATCAGGTGGTGACACCACTTGTGACAATATCTCCTACTGGGAGTGGGTCTCAGAGGGGAACGCTGCTGTGAGTGGAGCTCCTGTTGCCTCTCCTGCTGTGGCTGGCTCCTACCAAAACACTTCAAAAACGTGGGAGTGACCATTTCCCTGTCCACACTGTGCCCACTTAAGGAAATCCCCAGCGTGCACTGTGACTATCACTCTGTCCAAGTCCAACAAACATATCCAGTACATGGAGCTTCCCACAAGTAGTTATTTTTCACGCACAGTGTGAGAGAAAAAAAAGAGCCAGTTCAGGGCTCCTGCTGGGACACCAGAAAATTCCATTCCTGAAGACTCAAAGATTATGAAATATATATATATATTTTTGCATGCTCTTCCTCCATGACATAATCCCAAGGAAGCCTGTGCCCAAGAGGCAGCGCATCTGGTAGGCAGTGTATCTTGAAGGACTGGGGAAATAGAACAAAAATCATTTGCGTTGACTTTGCCATTTGCCACTCTGCCATTTCCACAACACACTTTGTAATCATATCTGCTGGATACGAGTCCCTCTTTTTCATGGATCAGTTCTGAAAATCCGGATCCTTTTGTAGCCACGTTTTTAATGGGATCCTGTAATATGACATAGGTCTCTTTATCCCAATAAATCACACATAAATAGACCTCCGGAATTTGCATAATTACTTTTGAGAATATAGTCAGGCTACTAGAGATTATACTGATTTGGGGCTTCTTTTAAATTATCTCTTATTTTAATGTATTACAGAAATGTGTCTCAGATCTCAATCCATGGTTTTCCAGTCCCTCATAAAATTTCTCTTTTTTGGAGATAGAGGTGAAGGAGTTTTTCACCCAAGAATAAAATCCCCAAACATATATGTGTGTTTCTCATCATTAAATTCCATATATTTCTGCTAGTGTCTTTACAAAAAGCAAAATGTTTCTCAGCCTTAACCTGATGCAAATGCCAGTGATGGAGCAACTCCACTTGTTCTAGAGAAAGTCTAAGGCAGACGGATTGTTCTGTCAGGACACAGACCACTTAAAGCAGCAACACTGTAAAAGTTTACAAGGCCTAAATACGGGCATCTTCATTAGAAATGGTAACGCAGACAAGTTTCACAACATCAGCTGAAGTTCGGCACATGGCAAACCACAACCACACTATAGAAACAAATGTTGGATCTCATGTGCGTGCATGCTCATGTCTAGTGGAGGTTCACTGAGACTTGCATTTTAAGGTCTTCACTTAGAATCAGGGACAGACCACGCCTTGGTATCAAGCAGAGGCTTCTGTCCATCCTGGTGAAATCTATGCTTGACTGACAACTGATAGAACTTTATTTCACATACCTCAAATACTCTCTCAAACTACATGCCCTGGCATTTCTAGTGTGCACTTCAATACCACAGCACAGAAGCAGTGTTTGCTGAATTATTAACTTCTTACAGAAGGACAAAAACTTCAGAAACTGAGAACATTTGCAGCTTCTGTGCAATTTAATAAGGACTGCAACAGCTCAGCTGCTCTCAAGGTTCAGGCATTCAAACATTTCAGAAACAGTTTTGTGTTCTTTGACTGGGTCTTCAGGGCAAACACAAAACAAATACAATATGGCATTAATTTGTTAAAGATAGGACATTTAAAAAGATGATCCTTCCAAGCGATACTACAATTGTGTCAGAAACCTCTTTCAACTCTCCATTTTCCTGAGAGTTTTTCATTAGCCTTTCTTGCCAGTTGTTCCTCACAAGCCTAAGGAATCGGGACAAATGCAAGATGGTGATACTTTGTGTAAATTAGTGTTTGCTTTTAGTACCATTAACGGCAGCGAGGTTTAATATCACAGCGGTCTCAGCATTCTTGTGCGGAGTTACCACAAGATGCTGCGTTATGGCAGATGCTAGTACCTCAGACGCTAAATTTAAAACAGATTTACCATGTTTGTTCAAGATTTTAACCTGAGCTCTTCAAAAAGTAAATGTTCTCTAACATCATCCAGGTCAGTTTTGTCATCTGACTCGGAGACTGTCCCAGTATTATGGATTACTTGGTTATGAATGAATCCCGTGTTTTTTAACGAGTCTCTATGAAGTTCTAAAGCTTCATAGGGAATAGCGATTTGAAAGTGCACCTTTGCTCCCGGAAAACTTCACCGTCTCTAACGTCGAAGTAATCTTCTTTTCCCCCCGGTCTCTCCCCGAGACTCGGGTCACTTTCAGCCATGCAGAAAACCCCTTGATCCTTTTCCCCCATCGGAACACGTTCTCCCGCCTCCATCCCGGAGCGAAGCCGGCGGCGCGGTCCCTCTCCGGCCCCCACCGCTCCCCCGCACAGCGCAGGGAGCCGCGGACGGTACTCACGGCCCGATCCGGTCACGGAAGGCGGTTGTCCTGCCGGCGGGCTCAGGCTCCGCAATCCCGAGCAAAAGGAGGTCGCCGCGGCCAGAGGAGGACGCGGGGATCGCGTCTGTGGGCTCCCGCGTTACCCCAGCTTGCGTGCGGGCACCGAGCTTAAGAGTTCTTCCATCGAGACTGGAAACCGCTCACAGAAAGTGAAACCCTCCCTGGCAAATGAATGCCTTCGGGGGGGTGGGCAAGCTACGTCTACGCCTTGAATGACTTGGGACAACTGATTCTAGGGGAAGCAAGGCTGTCCTTAAAAATAAACAAAATAAAAAGGACAGTCCTACTGACACGGGATCTGGAGTTGCCGAGTATCACGTTTCCAGCGTACAAAGACAACACAAAGCATGTGTTTTAGGGTTGTCTTGTAGGTTCAGGAGACCCACCAGAAAGAATAAGCAAACAAAAACTTTGTCCCGTCCCATCCCTGTCATCTAATGTGGAAGGAAAGCAAATTTTTCGCACGTAAAGCACTGCCAGGGAAACCAGATGCAGCAGCAGGCATCATACACCACTTAGAAGACAAGACACAGATTTATATGGTATTTTACATGCTCCTCAGATTCTTCACGAGCATTAGGTACAAAGAAAGTGAAAGGCACAGACAAGTTGAGATGGATGAATGATGGCAGTAATGTATATATTTTGTCTGTCTGCCATGACTCAGTCTGACATGGGATTTTGTTGCCTGCAGCAGGGCTGCACCTGGAACACTGCAGTCGGATCCGAATATCAGCAGCAGAAATTCGTTGGCGCCTTTAAGCCCATTCTGAACAGCCAAAGCAACAGCCAAAACGCTGCTAATACAGAGTTACAGAAGGAAATGGAAAAGGACCGTAAACCTGCGCCTTTTGAAACATGGTGTCAGTTTCTAAGTTCTTTTCTGCATGCCACATCCAAGCAAACAAACTCGGTCCCACTACAGAAATGCAAAGGGAAGACCCCAACAAAGGAAAACCCCATATCTAAATGCAGTTTCCCTCCCTTTTCCTCCTTAACTCTCACCTTTTCTGTAGTGACTTAGTTATATCAAATATAAACATATTATTATTATTAAATATATTTATTATACAAAGATATATTTTTAAAGACTTCTGATTAGCAGTGCGTTGGCCTACCTGCATAAATTAAACCTTCAATTTATGGCTTTTCTCGTATCATTCAATATAAACTAAAAATGGAAGTGAATTGTTCTCTGAGCACTGTAAAAGGTTCACTTCACTGTTTCCCTAAAAGCCAGGGCACAGCTGGATTCAGCTGGAACTGGAATGGGTAAACAGAAGTGCGGTAAAGAGAAGGGCTTTTAGTCTCATTTTGCAGATCTGAAGCGGCACTGATAGTTGAGATCAACATCCGTATTTCTAGATATTCCAACTAAAATACACCTGGTTTATATACTAGATCAGAAGAGCTCACTATACTAATAATGCCTTCTGTTTACATTTTTTCCCTTTCCTTTTTCCAGCTATATCTTCTCTGTTAAATTTTAAACAGAAAAAATGTGTTCAACTTCACGTTTCCTGTTTGAACTAGATCTTCTTTTATAGAAAAGCTCCTATACACCCCTCCAATAGATAAAAGTGGCTTTACCAGTATGCAAATACACTTCAATTTTAACCATGTTTTATACCTCCTGAACAGCACCAGGTAGCCTTGAAATCACAGGAAAGGTTTCCTGTGTAATTAAGGTGTGCATTTAAATCCATAAAGTTTTTGTAATCTCTCTACCCAATTAAAATTCCCTTTTCTAAGTTTTTCTAATTAGGCCAGCATTGTCTGGGGGGTGAGGGTCAGAATCCATTACTATAATTGAGTGAGTACTTTCACAAACCATGATTATAAGAGTTTTATTCATACAACACTCCCAGGTATCCAAGTCCTTAGCCTAAGCAAGAATCATTCCCTGCTCTGGTTCAATGCCTCTCCCACTAATAACGAGGGACTTTCTGCCCTGTTGACCCCCTGCTCCTGTTTCTTCATTAGAGGATGACAGAGTTCACTGAGACTGTCTGACAAAAGCCTTTCAATGTGTCACAGAGATGAGAATAAAGCATAGCCTAGGAGGTTAAAGTATGTCCTCCTTGACTTTTATCAACAGCAGAGTAGGCCCTGCCTGAGGGACAAAAGCACATCAAAGTACTAAATCAAATAAGCCTCGAAAGCGGAAAAGAGTAGAGCAGCATCTGCTCAAGGAAGCTGCAAAGAGGGTTCCGTGACACTGCAAGAGAACAAAGGTGAGAGTGTCTCAGGAAGAAGTCATCCCCAAGCTCCCAATTCAGAGGAAAAAACAACAGAGCTTCCAATCCCCACCAATGCAGAAAGTCTTTACCAATTATTAACAGGAAATATTTTATCACTTTTTCAATGAAGACTTGTGACCCCATCTGTGCAGCTCACTTGTGTGCAGGGGTCACAGCCTCTGCTACCTAAGTAGGGAAGAACGGTGAGTATTACATCGTCCGCTCCTGCTTTACGCTTGTACCCATCTGCGTGTTATATCACCCGACTTGTCCCGTGCTTGAAGTTTTTTGGAACCCTTAAACAGCCTCTCCAATGGCTCTACAGTGCTACCAGAAAAAGGCTTCTAGCTGTTTCCATAGGACAGATTATAACCAGTAACAAAGTTCCTGCTCTCACAGGCACACAGTCCTACACTGCCAGTATCCCATGCATGGCCACCCGGTCACTTCAAAACTTCAGGGGCTCACCAACCACCTCATAGTTGTTCATACATGACAGAGTCTTTAAAGAGCAACAATCGCTGAGAACTGTATTTTCAGTTACCGTTGTTAAAGTTCCCATTGCAATTGTTTCGTAGTCCCAGCCCTTTTTGTTCAGATTCCTTGGCACGCACTATGGTGAAGAATGCATAAACTCCAGCAATGACTGGAAATCTGCAACAGCTCCTCTTCCCAAACGTTTGGGGATCTACAAGCGTGCCCACATTAAGAGCTTTTCCAAGCACAGGTCATTATCTGGCATTTTTCAGCTGGCTGGACAATAGTTAAGTTCACTCCACAGCAAACTCAGTGTTGAAGCACTAGTGTCGACAGTTGACATCTGCAGACTTGTCAGAAACCGAGCAGTAGCTATAAAACATTCTCCAATGCCAAAGAAAACTTGTCCCTTAATTACCTCCCTAATTAGAGCGTCCACAGTCCCCTTTCCCACTCCTCCTCAGGAACTTGACATGGGAGCTTTGTTCTAGACACCAAGGGGTCCCAAGAACATGTGCCAGGCAGACCTCCCACATTTCTAATTAAGATCCTCACTCTACTTTCACTTAATAAGACTTTGTCAACTTTCCAAAGCAACAAGGACTTTTGTTGATTTAAGAGAGAAAGTGGAGCTCTGACATACTGACAGCTCAGCTCTTTCAGATTAATTTTATATGAAGCTAATGCCAGGAATAGATTCGCTACTAATTAGTGTGAAAGGTGATCAGGAAAAGACGTATTCCCCAATTCATACAAAAGTCTCTTTGAATACAAAGCCTCTCAAAAAAAAAAAATTTTTTTTTCATTTCTCTGCATATGTAGCTTCCACAATATAACCATCATTATACCTTAAAATACATACACACACAGAGAAGGTAAGTTTGTCCACGCTTACCTCACAGGGCTCATCTTTCTCAGCTAGTTCACTTTATTAACCTCACTGAGAATGCAACAGCAGTATCAGAGCAAAACCTCTTTCTACTTGCACTCTTGGTGTGAAACCTCATGCTTGATGCATAAGAATAATACAGCAAATTTAAACTTAGGCAATTCCCTGGAGAAAAATTACATCTCTACTTGTTGATCCTTCATTGTTTCCCCAGCTTTACTGAGCAATCTGTGGATTAGAATTACCACGTGCTTTGCATATACGACATCATACACCATTCTAGTTCCCATTAGCAGAGAATGGTCAACTAAAAATTACTGAAAAGGAACAGAGTAAGATGAAAAACCGGAGACCCTATAAACTGGTGCTCTTGCTACAGGTAACAGGTCGATGCACAAATAACCAAAGCTCCGGCAGAGGAATGACATAAGTGAAAAGCTTTCCCTAGCCTTGATACGGCTGTAAATGAGGTCTGGGAGAAAAGTCCAGAAAGCAGCTTCTCCTAGCACCTATTAGGCATTCAGTTCAACACAGAATCTTAGCACATACTTTAACTACATAATTGAGGTTGACCAAAATCACTTGGATTTAAGCATACTTCCTGAAAGTTAAGCAGGTGCTTAAGTGATGAAAGGGCCAACAACAAAACCAAGAGCATTCCATGGCTGATGAGACTGGGAGCAGGCTCTGCTGATGTTGTGAGTTTGGACGTCTACAGTAGGTAAGGAAGGAAATGACAGATACATTGATAACTGCCCCTCTGGCTAACCTTCCTCCCATTCTCCATTTAAAAGGAAAACTCATGCTAGGCAGAATTTGTCCAACTGAGTCACTTCTGCTCCCTGATGTCATCAGCTGTACAGTGCCACCAGAGAAAGTCTTCTAGACATTGGCATAGGACAGATTAAAAACAGTAACAAAGTTCCTCCTCTCTCTTAAGTATAGTATGATCCAGGGTGATAATTCTTTAGAAACTACATCCCTTCTCATTTTTCTCCCTATCTCTGGCAGACATTTCACCAATAAAATTATAAATGCACTTTGTTTTCCAGATCAGTTTCTCTTATGATTTTCTTAGTGCTTCTATCCGAAATGTCACATACCTTCAAATGCACATTGACGAATGAAGGCGTTTCATTATGTTCCTCAGCCCATCACATTCTCTTTGTGGGTATATTTTTGAAACCAGAGAAGATATACGCATAGGAGCATCCACAGCTATTCATTGCCTCTGCACTTAAAATAGCAGCATAGTTTAAGGGAAATGGGTGGAAGAGCTTGCAAATGACCTAGCCTGTGTTATTATCAGAGTGAATCTCATCTAGTAAATCACAGCCTCTCTACAGCAAAATCCTTTTGCATTTTCAATGGAAAGAGGTGTCCCACATCTTCTGGCTGCAGTACGCCATCAATATTTATAATGGCCTCTGTATGTATAATTGTCCATTAGCAATTCAGCAGAAATAGTTTTTCTGAGATGAGTAATCCTGCAACAATAAAGTAAAGCATACAGGCTAGAATTGTGAACAATCTGCTCATGATAACACACTTTTAATTATCAGCCATCAGAGAATCTGGTTAGTTTACCGTCACCTAGACTCTTCAAATCAAAACTGAATGCCTCTGTAAGAAACCTGTTGCAGTTCAAGCACAGGCTGTCAGACTGAACTATCCGACAGAGTCTTCCACTCTGCTGTACAAGCAGGAAACAATTTGTGCAAATTAAAATGGACATTAGGACAGAAATGTCAAAGAAACTTTTAACTCTTTAAGCAGTTCTAATCCTTTTTTTTCCCCCCCTAATATCAACAGTAGCTAGAGAGAAAAACTCCCTTTTTCCCATTCCTGTTTTCCCTGCCAGCTTTTGTCTCAGATATTTCCACCATTAGCTTTTCAGGACAAAGCATCTGTCTGTTCTGAGCTCTCCATATAACACTTTGCCCTGAGAGCATTCTGAATAGCTGTCACAGAAAAACAAAGAGGAAACAAGTCGGCAATAAACATTTTTTAATTCATACACTGTCCTCATGCACAGACACACAAAAATGCTTAACCCTTCAAGCTTCCCGCCAACTCATTCTTACCCCTTTCTCACACCGTTACTCCAAATAATTGGTCTGTGCAAGAACTTTTTTTTTAATTTGAGCATTAAACTAGTCTTTTTACGAATTAAAACCTGTGGTTTAAGAAAGACAGGGAAGATTATGCTTTCAGGACTCCACCTCTATGTAGAATGACTGGGCAGCAAAGATAGGTTCGTGGGTCTAACCCTTAATGAGAAGGAATAAAAGGTTGCCTACAACTAACGGTACCTATATTGCTCGTTACTGAGTATTATTTTAATCTTTCTAAAAGATAAAACTTAAATCCATTTGGGAGATTAAGATGAAATTCTCATCTGCTCATGCTGGAGCTGCAGTGGGGGCTGGAGGGCATTTAAGTGAAAAATAGTGGCTAACTTGAAAGGAAGCTTCTGTCATGCTCTGAAAACAGTAGTGGTCCCTAAATGCCAGGCTGACAGGAGAGAGAGATTTCTGCACAGCTCACAGTTAGAATTCTGTTTTTCTACTTACATTTACTTTGGGATATTTTCATTTTACCTACATTCTCAACGGATTTTTGTTTTGCGTCCCTTCTCTTCCCTGCCCTGGGTTTTCCCAAGTCAGAACGAGAACCTCATTCTGTTGAACCTCTCAATTCCACAGTGATCAGGGATCAATGGAATAAGCTTGCTTGACCTGTACAGGTTTTAGCTCAATGTGTCTACATCTATGCAGTTCCCAAATGGCTCATTAGCACCTTTTCTCACTTCGCCTTTTCTGGAATGAAGGCTATAATACACTGTTCATTTTTTCTTGTGGAATGAGTACTTCTTTCCCTTCGCAGAGTATCCAGGGATATCCTCATTGTCAGGGTGGGTATTCTTTGTCATTCACTTTATACCAATAATGAGCTCAAACAGTTACAAACACTACATGGTACATGTTATTGTACAGTTTGGTGAGCTAGCAATACTGTACATATATGTCTTGGCTACTCTGCATAATAATACCTATGGAACAAACCTATGAGTAATGCAGTGCTCCAATGAAGATCCCTCATCCTGCCTCTCTGCGAACTACTAGAGCTGTAATTTTGGTATTATTTAAACAAGTCTCTACAGCACAAGATCAAACGCTCTAACTGAATTTCCTTCTTTCTGCAGGGAAAGGAGGATTTACCACTATTTCATAATGACAAGTGAGCACACAGCTGCTGTCCCTGAAATTGCTGTGAACCAGGTGTCACAACCTTGCTGCCCTTCCTCCACCCTTCACCCCCTTTTTCCTATGACTGCTCCCCCATTTTACATCCAGCTGTGCTCCAGACAAAGAGGACACGAAGACTCAAGAAAAGAATGACTCTGCTAATGTGTGACCCTTGTTATGAATAGGCCTTAAAACCCTTCTCCAGGATAAGTGTATTTCACTTCTTTTAATCTTTTTAAGTGGCAGTTCAGGATATAGTGCTGAACTGTGCATTTTGGAGACATGCTTTCAATTGAAATTAACACGCTGGTGGTTTTGGTTTTTTTAAATAAAATATCATTATGACCACAGAAACACTATGGACATTAAATAATATATTTCATGAGTCCAAAATCATACAGCAGTTGTCCTTGCTTTATGCACGTTAACAAAACTCACATCTTGCTCATGCGTATAGCCTGCTTCAGGTAGGAAGCCTAAATTGTTTTGAGAACAGGTAATGTTTGCATTACTGAGTGACATGTTCTTGCCTCAGCACAGCTTAGACTGACAGGAAAAGGAGGAAATTTTATCCCATTTCTGTCTAAAGGGAAAAGTATGAACTAGTTTCAGACCACCAGAAAGCAGAAACTCCTGTGCTCAAACAATCCCATATGAGCAATCTAGACTATGGTCGTAGATTAGCCATTCAACAACCAGCTCTTTTGCCATGAATGTCCATGGCAAAACATGCACTGGTACTAGTTTAAACTAATGTTAAAAACAAACCACCGTTAACATTCTTCCTGTAACAAGTTTTTAACACAACACTATTACAAGATTCTGCCTCTTTCTGTGATTTCCCAAAGGAATCTGCAGGCAGGATCATGCAAAGACAGCTCTCTGCTCCACCCACTGAGTAACTTTCTTTCACTCTGAGTCAGTTGCAAGTTGGAAGGGTTACATGAACAGGAAGACACCTGCTTCTAACCCACAGTATACATATGACTTCTGGTTTTCTAACTGGAGGCAAATACTTTAGTGGGTGGAGCTGTGAATAAAGCCTGTGATGGCATCTCTTGGGCCCAAGTATTCCATATTCTGGACTGTTTTAAACTCAATGGGTGGCACCTATTAATTCTTAATTAAGCCTGGAAATTCTTGTCTGGCAACAAATGAAAAAAACAAGCTTACTTTGATGTACAGACTAGAGGCAAGAGATGAAGTTCTGTAGTTTATATGTGTACTTTGGGTGTATTTATGTATAAAAGAAGATCTTCAGAGCCAATGTGCTGTAGTTATACCAGCATAAAACACTACCGCTGATCCAAGCCTAGAGAAATCAACAGAAATTATTTCAGAGGATTTTGGCTCAGATCTTGCAATGTTAAAATACTAAGACTCTCAAACTGTCTACACTGCAAACTCCCAATGCATCGTACAGATAACGTGTTCTACCTTTAAATGAGCAAACTTGAATAATGGAGGCAGCCTAGCCATGACGGTATGGAGCTCAGCATTGGGTGGTATTATTCCTCTCCAAGCTAATCATCTTCTAATACTACAGAAAGTTCTGTATATTCTCAAAAACAATCTCTCTGCCACTTTACTGTAGGTTGTCCAGACCTCTTAGAAAATGCTGAGCTTCAGAGAGTTTCAAAGCAATTATCAAATTATTCCATTAAAATAATAATAGTCCCTGAAAGCACGCAAGAATGCAGACACGTTTCTCTTCTGCGGTATTCACATAAGTGTAGTTGTTGCTCTGAAAGATTATCAGAAGAATTGTTCTTTCTAAATGAAAAAGGGGAAAAATGAACTAGGACTCACCATCCTCATGCCCTTCTCTATTTCTCCGTCGATGTCTGTCTCGCCGGTGGCTAATAACTGACTCTGTTCCTGTTTCATTGTCCAGGCCGTCCCGGCTGCTGGCAGCATTTGGGCTGTTAGGGAACAAATAGGAAGAAACAGTGGAGTCATCTCTTTTTTTCTTTTTGATAAAAGCAGTTGTAGTCATGAGCATGTTGGTTTAGAAGCCAGAAAACTACTATGCAGATTAGCTCCAGTCTTGCTGCAGCACCGCAAGCTCCCTCAGACTGCTCTGCTCACCCCAAAACTACCTGAAGGGTGAAAAGACAGTTCAATATCAATGCCCTGAGACACAGCGCTGTTTGCACAAGTAGTATCATGATGCCATTGAAAAAGCTGCCACAAGATTGTTATATGAAACCTCCATAGGAAAAAAAGCCTACTGGTGGGCTAAGAAAAGGGATCATTTTAGCATGCAGCAAGACGACAACTAACTACAAGACAGCTTTAGCTGCTAACACACTTGCAAAGGAAATGGGATTTTAGCACAGTTCCATCATGATAGCTTTAATACCACAAATTTGCAGCATACCTGCCTAACACAAGAACAAACAGATAACACTGGTTTTTGGAAGAACAAAACTTGTTGACCCTAACACTCATCTTGGCTTCCAAAACACCCCAAGTTCCTATGCATCTCTCAAACCCTCCCATGCTCATTCTGAAGATCACAGATCTGAGAAATATATACAAGTATGTATGAGCTCCTCTACTAATGCCAACAGATGACATGCTCTATCAAGGGCTTATTCTCAAGCCCATGAATTCAGTTGCCTTTTCTACAATATCCCAATACATAAATATATTTTTTTAAACCAAACCCAGTGTTTCAGCTCACTTCCTTAAGTGCTTGTTCACCCTGAACAGGTTTGTTTTCCTGACAATAACCCAAGGTAGATATGCGGCATGCTGACAGCCAAAGGGCAGAAGCTATAGCTCACGGTGGCCCCTTTATATTAATATAGAGCGCTGACCTTGAAGGCTGAAGTCTTCCAAGTCACAGCAAAGCTCAAAATAATTAAGTGCATGTCTGTGAAATGTACAAATAGGCCCCAGGTCCTTTCCCCATGTTCTCAACTGTTTGAAAGCTACACTGATATGCCAGCACAATATTAATCTAGTAAGCCCCAGTGAAGGACCGTTATGAGCAAGTGAGCTTTGGGCAAAAAGCAGAAAGATCTTGATGATGATCTCTGTGGCCAGATTTCTTCCGCTCTGCTTTTGTGAGGGCTCTGCTGAGAGTCACTTTCTCACTACTACAATTAACCAGAACAGAAGGTTTCAAAGAGGCAGTAGAGAATTTGTCCCCATGGTTTAGGGCTGCTTTCTGGGATGAATCTAAACAAACAGCAGTGACAGCTCTATACTCTTGAACTTCCAAGCATTGAGAAAGGGCCATTTCTCAGTTCATATAAACCAGGCTGGCTTTCACTTCTAATTCCAATAGACAAGTCAAGTCAGCTAACGAAGAGCAGTGACTGTAATACAGAACACTGAATATGTAAGACTGCTTATTTGCAACCATCTGTTTCAAGACTGTTTTCTTTTCCTCAGCAGAGATCATGTTAAAGCAGAGTTGGCTGGAGCAAAGGGGAAGATGGAGATGCTCTTTTTTCCCCTGCTGAACAGAACTAGCGTAGCTATTTAGTTTTCCCCTCAGGCTCAATCTGTTTTATGTATCTCTGCTATTCTTGCATTTAATAAGCTACCTTGAAGCGCTCACGTGGAAGGAAATAAGAAAAGCCTCTTGGAGCGCTGGCAAAGGCCATAGCTCATTTTAACGGACTAAATTGTGGAAACTGATCTAAAGCTCCTGAAAATACAATAGCACATGATCTGACGTGGGCTAATGCTCTCCTGTAAAAGATTTCCCTTAGAAAGTTACTGGTCATACTCTTCCTCTGTGTCCCATAAATACCACCCATTTAAAAAGGAGTCCAAATTCACATCTGCCTTTTGCACCTGTTATTTATGCCTGACGTGTCCTACTTATGCACACAGAGTGCATAATGGCCATCATTATACTTACACCAACGCATCGGAGTCATTAACGTGTTTCTCCTAGAATTCCATGAGGCTGGAGTACACTGCCATGCACATTTCACACAGGGAATTAAACTATCAACGATCTAACCAACTGGTCCCACGGACTTCTGCGGAAGCTGGACCCAGAATTGGTATATGTGTAAGCACATCTCTATAGTGTTACATTTAAGAGGACTGCTGAAAAGCCTTCTGCACGCCCACACACTTTCTTTGTGTTAATGAAATGTACTGACATGCCCACCACACAAATTAGGAAATCGAGGTTGTTATTCAAGAAAACATTTGACTGCGCATTTTAAGCCCTAATGAAGCTACCAAAATGCAAGTATGTGTTTAAGTGTTGTCACAAGTACGTTTGTATTTCTTGTTTCAGTCCAGTATGACTGAAAAGGGAAAGAGGGTGACAGTTTCCTGAAGTCACCCTGTGAGGCTCTCGGACATCTCAGCACCACCATCTAGTGACTACTGCCGATACTTTCCACTACTAAATCTCTTCCTAGGCTAAACCCGCCTACAAAAGGTGGTTTACCCCCTAACAAAGGGTGCAAAAGGAAGCTCACAGCTGGCTTGTTTCCTCCCTCATTGCTGAGCCAATTAAATTCAATTCAATTTTCAGTGCACATACCCAAGAGCTGTGTAAGAAAGGTAGCTCAGAGGTCACTATTCTCAACTCAGTCATGCACCTCCACCGCTAAACCAGGAGCAGCCTCACCCATTCAGATGAACATGGATTTGGCAACCACTGAACAGAAGCAGTGGAGCATGAAATACAGGATGAACTTCAGAACCATCATCAGGAAGGGAAAAAGTAAATTTTCTTTGGATCTAATCAATGATGAAGCAAAATATCAATGCTGTCGGGCAGCTAGTTGAGATTACCACTTCACCTCTGGTAAGGATCTCATTCCCTTGCATGATATTGCCTGCTGACCTGTCTGCTTCATCTATTTCTTGTATTCTTTGTTGTCCAATTTTTTGTTTGTACAATTATACAACACCTAGCTCAACTGGGGCTTCTTGCATAAATAAGGCCCCAATCAACACTGAAGAAGGAAGACAGGAGATGACAGATCTCTGATAGTTTGAATAGCATTTAAAAAAATCTCAGGAATTTATGAACCAAGAAGGTAAGTCACACTTAGAGAAGGGGAGGTAATACATGAGTATACGGTAATACTGAAGTTACAGTTGTGAAAGTTACAGGGTTGCACTACTGATCTCTTAAATGGAAATACTATTCAAGGAGACAGTGCAGAAATGGCACTGAACACACTATGGTGCAGAATCACCATGCCAAAATCCCAAGAAACATCATTTTCAAAAATTGCTGGAGAATTGTAAGCGATCAGAAGAGAACTACAGTCATGGTTCAAGTTCTGGAAGCCACGCTTTACAATGAAAAACTCGAGCAGCTCAACTTATTTAGTTTATCCAAGAGAAACAAATAATTTCAAAATATAGTGAATTCTTTACCACTTGGAATCTTTGAACCTAGAGTGGGTGTGTTAAAATGAAATTCTAATAGTGAAACAGAATTAAGGGCTTCATTCAGAATAACTGAGTGAAATACTCTGCCTTGTGTTACGGAAATAAACTTAGGTCATCATTAGGCTCTTTTCTGGATTGAAAAAATAAAACACGATAGCAAAAAACACTGCAAAAATGAAGACATTCAATTGTGAAGAGAAGAACCAAAAAAGGCATTAAGGGAGAACAAGTTTTAGTCCAGAAGACCTCCCCACAAGCCAGATTCTCCACTGCAGTTTAAAACATGAAAGCAAAAAGGGGTAGGGGAGAGAGAAAGAAGGAAGGTGATTTATCTAGGAATGAGAACACAAGCCAGAAAGCACGACCTCCCGTGTTGCTACCCCTGACTCAGCATGACCTGTGTAAGTTACTTCACCCTTTTGAGGATTCCCACATTTGCTCTGTAATATGAAGATACCACCACTTGCAGCCCTGTGCTGACTGACAGCATGAAGATACAGACAAGATTTTTAGAATACTATGGAAGACAGCAGGTGCATCAGCAGAGCACAGCTTAAATTTCATCGGTCTGAGTACCTACAGTTATTAGCAGCGTGTGGTTCCACAAACTCAGACTTCTGCCTAACTCACAGTGTATTTTTTTAAATAAAGTTTGATCTTGCAGCTTTACATGTAGGAACAGGTCAGGAAGACAAAGAACTAGTTATATTTGCAGGCCATGTGACTGCACTCATACAGGCCTCTCCCAGTCAACATAAAGCAATTCATGAACGCACGAGGGCAGTAAAGCCCTTGCAAGACACACAGTGTCACGCAGGGTTAGTATTTCCCAAGATTTCTTGTCCCCTCTAGAATGCATTTATCTGTAAAAGACTCATACACAACACTAAGAGCTCTTCCAGGCAATAGGTATCCCAGAAAGCAATGGAAACGCATGACACCAGGCAAACAAGACCACATTTCCTTCTCCGAACATATACTAAGATCACAGCTAGAACCAGGTCCTGCTTTAAATCCTCCTTGTGTAAATTCATAGGGCCTCCCTGAAAATGAAGGTATTCTAAGGATATACATTGGCTATGCACACGTAACAGGAAATAACAAGGATACCATTAAATCAGATGACTCCCAGTCTGGCTATACACAGTTCATGCTGCTAGCCTCTGTATGGACATGGAGGAGGCATTATTCCTTATGTAAATTTTTGCTCTTGGTATCAGTGTTCTGCTGGCTCTGCATACTACATAATTATATGTAACAGAGTAATAAAAAGTTGTCATCCATACACTACGAAAAGCATTTTGGGCTCCCTCGCTACTTAACTCTTCCACAGTGTTTTTCAAAATGAGACATACAGGATATATATTTAATTCTAACAATGATAGGGGTTTTTTATTCCCATCCCCCTTTTAATTCCTCAGTTCTAATAAGTATATTATTTTTCTAACAATAACAATAAATAGCTGGTTTGCAGCAGCAGGGAGAAATGTGGGGAAGAAACAGACAGGAATTGCATTTTTTGGTTTGGAAAAAAAAAAAAAAAAAAAAAAGACAGCTTGCTCTTACTGGAATGATGGAGGCCGGGAGTCTCCAATGCCGCCTGTTCTCTCAATGGGTGGCGGGAGATCTGTGTGGCTCTCGGTGCACTGTGAGCCTGTGTCAGAGTGGGAGCTTTCAGCCAGGACCAGCTGTGAACAGAAAGAAGAGAATTACATACCCTTGTACAGGTTTCTCCACTCTGACATAAGGTGTTCAGCCACTGCTTTGCTAAATATTCTGTGAGATTTAAGGGAAACTAGAGGAAAGGAAGTGCTTAGTGTCTAGTTGCATGGATTCCTGCCAAACTTTCATAAAATCAGGTTACATTCATTCTCAACATGAAAGCATCATCAGCTAGGATACGCACAAAATTCCTGCAAGCACCACAAAATTTTTCTCATCTCAGAACAAACAAGTACACCAGGCAGGGAGTGCACTTTTTCCTCTGACTTGTCATTACCGCATTCTCTGAGTTGCCTAAGCATGTAAGTTGTCAGCATTCCTTGCAAAATGCACGCACATTGTAAGACTGCACTCTCAGTCTAGTTTTGCCTTGACAAAAATAAAAAGCAAAAGCTGAAACTTGACAGTATGACAGCCCAAACGCAGTACAGCTTCTTATACAAAGACCTTCAAAACTCCTCAAAATTCACAATCTGGTCTGGACCAATCACCAAATCTCAGAGTTGCCACCTTCTCTATTAAGAGTCTGAACTA
Source organism: Aquila chrysaetos chrysaetos (assembly GCF_900496995.4). Taxonomy (NCBI): domain Eukaryota; kingdom Metazoa; phylum Chordata; class Aves; order Accipitriformes; family Accipitridae; genus Aquila; species Aquila chrysaetos. The sequence continues at coordinate 3,218,246 of NC_044009.1, read as the reverse complement.
AACCAATATCCACTGAATCTCAACAGCCATATACTTTTGGAGGAGGACCAGACTCCTGATGTTCATCATACTTGTGTCTCTTGTGCCCATTTTGTCTCTTAATGTTCCCTTAAGGCAGAGCAGCAGATAGAAAAAGTCATTTCCCAATCATGCCATGAAAACCAGGATATGCAGTGTGCACTCTTCTATAAATTCATAATGACCTGAAAACTTTTATAATACTACACTGTTGTAACTATCACCTTCAAAACTCCTCTGACACTGACATTTACACTCATGGAAGCTGAAGGTGCCTGGCAACCTGTCAACCAGGGTAGAAGGAAAGGCTGCAGAGCACCCAACACACAGCACTCCCATGGAAATAGGTAATTGAAGATATGCTGCAACAATCTATCTTCTCATTACAAACACCAAGCATCTATATACAGCCTAGTGTGTTTGGGACTTATTATATATTCCAGTCCCGTTACAAGGCAGGGTGTAAATTCTTCATATAACAACTAATGCCAGCACGTATTATTTCGATTTCCTATCAACATCCTCAATCATTAATAGGGATGCGCCTGGATAATGGATCACAGGCATGGTCATGGCACACAAAAGGCTTACTATACTCAACCTTACTTCCAATAAATTCAGGACAGAAAGACCATCTCCATTCAGTATGCCTAGTATGACATCTTTAATCAGCAGATAAACAGACAAGAGAAAGAAGAATGAATCTCTCTTCCTATCCCCACCCTCCTGGTTTGTAGCTCATTGTAATATACTGATTGACAGAGAATCTTCCATTTAACTAAGATCTGATTCTATCCACTTATCTACCAGGCTAGTATCTAATTTTCTGTATTAGACAAAAAAAAACCCAAAAACAACAGACAGTGATGCTTTGTGTTATAGGATCCTTTTGTACACACCTAGGTGAAACCGTTCTTCCACATTAATTTTTTTTTTAATCTTACTAGTGCTGGAAAAAGCTCCTGGCTGAAGTGTACAGCCAGGAACCAGACAGAGAGGGTCCCTTCTCTATCAATGATTCAGTAAATCTTTTATAAGAAAATCAGCATTTGTGCCTCAGTTTCCTAACCCAGAAAGGCAGGAGACTACTGATTTTGCACAACTGAGATTAAAATAATTAACATGCCTAAATGCAACTTAAATCCTAAAGTAGAACCACCATATACTGGGTAAAGCACCACTATAAAAAAAAAACAAACAACGTGCACTGATCCAAGATTCCTTTTAATTTATCTCTGCAAACAGAATGTGGTCGTTCCCAATTAGCAGTTCCAGTTCTAATTCAACTTAACCTGCTAGATTAAGTGGTTACTTTTTATTAAAAAGCGTAACAGTGGATAAAGAGATTCCAGTCCTCTAGTATTCAAACCAGGAAAGCAGATGACCAACATGAGAGGTTTTGCCCAGAATGAAAATAGAATGCCACCAACTGAAAGACTTGGTTAGTATTTTAAATGACCGTACAAAAATTAGTCTCCCATTAAGCTGGGCATCCTGTACAGACAAATCCCACCAAGGACTGCCTGCACTTCAGACAGACCAGATCAAGAAAGAGACAGGGAGGCAGCACTGCCGATACCCCTGTCCTGAGAACAAATCAAGGCAAAATGAAGCAACTTGCTCAGCCTCACATAGGAGGTCTATAGCTGTCCTGAAAGCAAATTCAGACTTTGCACATCCTAATCTAGTTCCATACTTTCCTTACTGTATTTTGAATGTTTTTGCAAGAATGGGGAGAAAAAAAAAACCCTGCCCAATCAGAAAGGAAGCTAAAAACGATTCATATATTTCAACAGTCCACTGATCACACAACACTTTCTGGCCGCTACCAACAGAAGTTAGACTTGAACCAGTAACCTAGAGGTGAAAAGGTTTATATCCTATTACCAATCCCCTGAGCCATCTAATCACTTTGCGGAGTCTCTTTAAACAATATGATTATTGGTCTTTAATTAAATAAATGCTCAAATAATGATCTAGATTATTACCTTTCACTTAGAGGCAACAAGGTCTCTATTTTTAGCTGTGGAAGAACTAGACCTATATAAGAGATTCCAACTATAATTGGTTAATTTATCAAGGACTAATTCTAATATAATCATCAGATAGCTGCTAGCTGTTAAAGAAGGGGATGGAGAAGGAGAGGGAACAGGATAGGAGGGGACTGGCATTCAGGATGCAGTATGTTACTCCTAAGAGCATATACCATAAATATGAGAAGACAGACACACACAGACTGTCAAAAAGGAACTGCCTGAAGACAAAACAGTTCTCCAGCGCCACATGGAGTCAGTTGCATTATTCAAACTCTTATCACCAAAGCAAGAGCAACAGAGGAAACACTGAAGGGAAAAATAACACGAGCTTTCCTAATAACTTGATAATTAAGGTTTCTTTCTTTCAGGTGGGGAAGCTAATGGGAGATGTTTAGAAAGCATGTTGGCATTATGGAGATGCAAGAATGTCTCTGAGCCTGGCTCATCCCCAGAGGAATCTCTCCGCAAGTGCTTTCACTAACAAAGTCAAACCCAGGGATAAAAAGAACAAAAAAAAAAAAAAAAAAAAAAAAAAACGAAACTGGGTGTAGGCAAGATATACATCCCCTCACCCTTCTCACTCTAAATTGTATCAAGCTATGCAGACAAGCATCTGGCTCAAGTTATTCGAAAGCAGCAAAACATATTCCTTCTTTAAGCCTTTCTGCTGATGGCAGCACCCGTCTCAAAGATGAGCTTGATGCAAAAAGAGAGATGAGCCAACAAGACAAATCCTTTCCATATTTCAGGATATTTGTTCTTTAGTACTTCCCTGCTCCTGGAGGAAGAAGTCTTGGCACTGCAGAACCCATTACGAAGGCAAGCCCACTGTACTGATCAAGGTTGCAGATCATCTTGGGAGTGCTGCTGAGCAGAAGCAAAATCCACTGCAGTAAAGCAACTCCTTTGTGAATACTGCCCCTGGGCTGTGATTTACTGAAGGATAAAGCACTGGGTACCCGCTTCTTATTGACCTTCAGCGGGATTAGAGTCACAAACAGCCTCAGACTATGCCATTACCATTATAAAGAGAAGGTGGCTGCAGAAATTACCCATACTAATGTTTCAGCTGCATTCAGGAAATATACCACTTGAAACTTGAATCAGTTCACTACCAGATATAGTGAACTCGAGATACATTCAAACTCAAGAAAATATATTAGCAATATCTCCTGTTTCCAAGTAGCTTGTTAATCCTAGATAAAGTTCTTTCAGATTTCAAGTAGTAAGTCATAAGCACAACAGCTATGATAATGCAGTGGCCAGCGCAGAACTTTTCATGTTTACCTTCCCAAGTTAAGATCCAGGCTGTACTACTAGTTGCAGCCTGACTCAGGCATTTCCACACAAAGTACACTTACTATAATTTAGCCACATCCTTTGGAGTGAAATTTTGCCCCTCAGGAACAATAATAATAAAAAAATAAATAAAAAAAATAAACCCACGAGTGTAACAGTTTAAATAGGTTGCCTAACATGATCTTACTCTTACGATAACCAGGACCTGAGAGCCCCTGCTAGAGGACCTGACCTCAGAGATTTAAGCAAGAGAGCTTGAAGCAATTACATTGTTTAAACAAGACACAGACTGTCCAGATCTATGTCTGGTTACAAGTGAAGCACTCACCCTTCATCAAAGCTTTCATTCACAGTCTCTGTGTTCAAGAGCAGTAGAATATAAATGGATGGCTGCAGACCAAATTAACAAAAACACCACAAAAGAGCATTAGAAAAACATCTGTTGTGCTAGAAAAGAAAATCTGCAGTAGAAGATGGCACATGCAGCAAGATTATTAAGACTACACTGTCTAGCTGATTTTTCCCAAATGTCAAAAGGATCAGAAAGGTAGTATAACACCTAACACAATGGAATAACTGGATTCAGCTGGAACTTCGTAGTGAGTTAGCAGCCCCACCTCCTTCCAGGCACCTTGCAAAATGCCTTCAGTGTGATGAAGGTTTGATGGTGACTGCGGAAGAGGAAGAATTCTGTGGGGGGTGTACACTTGTTGACAGAATTCACACATCACTGCCCTGACTACATGTGTAGGAATTGCTGCTCCCTGCTTTGCCATGCTAGCTAGGAGTTCTTCCTTCCTTCCAACAAGTGACACTCAGTAAATCATTAAGCATCCTATCAGCTTTAAGATAAATTGTGCCCTTTTCTTTGACAAGCTATGGTAGGAATAAAACCCTCCAATATTACATCACTTTGAATGGAGAAGATAATGCACTATTGGACTGCCGCATTATAGACTTCTCACTGTGTTTCTGCAGGAATAGTGGTGTTAACCCCAGCCTCCTGGACAGAAGCCAGCCCTGATAATTATATTTCACCCATCAAGCTTCCCCTGCAGTTTTGACTGGCAGTGGCATTTTAATCCATTTCTTTACTTGCACTGTGTTGGTACTGTGTGCTGTTCAAGAGCATGCCTGTGGGCTGTAAAACAGCTGTTGGGTTCCACCCCAAAGGACTGCATTTCAACGCAAAATGTGGATGTCTTCTGTGTGGTGCACATGGAGGAAGTTAATAAAGAAGTGTGGAACTAATTGCAACTGTTGATTCAGTTCATTCCATCATACTGAATGCTGTTTGTTTTTTCAACTGAGGTCCTACCATCACACTCACTACTAAATCTTTCCCAGGAAGTGGAGAAAGCATATCAAGCATATCAACCCTGGCACGTTAGAAAAGAATCCTATGTTCTTTTGATATCCCTAGTGATTCCCACACGTGCACTTCCAATTCATGACAGTACAAACAACAGTGTGCTGTGCAAGTTAGCTACTCTATGCTGCAGTAACAAAACATGCAGCCTATTCGTGCTGACAAAAAGTGCGTGTTTTCTTCTGCGCTAGAGAAGGTTACCCAGCATTGCTAGGCATCTGCTAAGAAAGTTATCTTGGAACTCATCTGCAGAAATAAGTGTTCAGTTCACACTGAACATTCCTCACTTCAGCAACTTGACTTCCAATCTGAAGCTCTAGTACAGGCACAAAAGCAAACTTCACACCAGTCCATTCTGCATGTTGTAAGCAAATTCAAGTGATGGAAGAGCAATTGGTAGGAAGACGGCCAGGCACTCAAATGCAAGCAAAACTTAAGCTCCCCAGTCAGAGCCAAACAGTGACACCATGCCAGTGAATGTTTACAGTGTCAGGAGAGCCTGTTTTCTTCCCTTTATTGCTACTGACCTCCAGTGAGTCCTTGGATCAATTGCTTCACCTCTCTGTAGCTCAGTTTTGCTTTTTCTCCTCTACAACCACAGTTACTTACGCTTTTCCCTTAATTATGGCAAGGACTGTCTTTTATAGCACTCAGCACTCAGCAGACATCCTAACAAACTCACACAGGCATTAAGCCAGCTCAAGGAATCAGTCTGTTCAACATTCATGGCTGAAGACACCAGACAACAAGAATGAGTCTGGGAAGGGGGAGAGAACAAACATTGGTACACTCTGCTCTCATATTCTCATCTGGCTAAATATTTATTAGTCTATCAGCATGAAAACAACAATATTTAAATTCTCACTGTTAGCGAGAGCAGCAGCAGCTCTTGATATTCCTCTCAGCTCTGGGAGAGGTGAGGGACAGATAACAGTAACTAAAGAAATACCCCAAAAGAGCCATTTGTATTTTTGACAGCAACTTCAGAACAGCCACATTCATCTACAAGTTGAAAGTAATTATTTCCTATAAAGTCACAGACATCTCAAAACCCAAGTCAAAGCTTCAGAGACGTGGCCCATTATCCACACGAAGGCTGCTCCCGAAGGACCAATTGCACAAAAGGACTTACTGATGAGGCCCTTTATTCCACCAGGAATTCTGTCAAAGGCAACAAGACTCCACATTGCTAGAAGGCCTGCAAAAGCCTATCAGGAATGTGATGTTTATTTTAGTAAGAAGAAATTGTCTATGCCGGGTAGATTAGGCTTCCCCCTTTTTTCCTGCTGAAAACTACAGTACATTTGTTTGAGGTTTGCTTCAACCATGGACCACAGATACGCAGAGAACACAGCATCAAGCTTATATACCCTGGAAATCAGAAGCTGTAACAGGCTAAAAACAACAACTTCAAGAAATCTGTGGCTGTCAGGTAAAGGCTGACCTTCTTCAGTGTTCAGAGACAGAAAGATGCAGACTGAGTTTCAAAATAAAATTGTTAATTCTATATGTGATTTCATCATCTGCCACCTTCTATCATTTAAAGAAAATATTATATCTTCATGAAATACAATACCTCAGATTACTCCCAGATTCTGTTAAGCATCTCAGGTGTTTGTTTATGGCACAGTATAGCAGGCTAGCTGTGAAAAAAAATCAGTTTCACTGACACTTTGCAGCAAGTTCTCTTTAAACACAGGATTACCTGCCTCTTGGAGAACACGTGGAGTAAGAACAGGAGGCAAAAAAAGGATCTGCAGTCCTATAATCCTATTTCCATGTCTCACCCTTCCAGATTTTTTCAGCAGGTTGGTGACTTTTTCTGAGAGCTTGCACATTCCTCACCCCAGCTGAAAACAGGTACCTGTGTACATCAGAGCAATGCAGAGACCTGGGTTGAGTGTACCCATGCTCCTGCAAATGACAGCAAGTACTTCTGCCACGTGACTAAGGAAGTTAAGATCTCTTTACAAGCCTTTCCTCCTCCCGGTGCTGATCACAGCTAGAAACAGGACAGCATCTTTCAATTCAAACTTGGATTAAATCTAATTTGAGAATTCTTGTGCATATCAAACCAGAACCACCCAACATTGCTTTAGCAAAGAGAAGACCATAAGATCTTAGAGCTTTGAAGCTTCCTCATTCAGCACATTCTTTCAGTTTTTCTTCAAGTCCCCCATCCTTCATGTTAACCTGTTTGCTTCTTCCCCATCTCTCTCACAGAGATCTAGCACTCCAGCCCCAGCTGCACCTTAGAGGAATTTAATTCTCCTATACTAGGACTCAGATCCTTCCCTAATAACTCATTCAGGTACCTTAAAGCTTAGGAATGTTTTCAGTGATCCCGCCTCCCTTCTTTATAAGCTCTAAACATTATGGAGGAAGATGCAATATTGTGTTAATATACTCTTCACTTTGGGTTAGATTTCATGCACAGCTCTCTATTTTCTACTGTGTGATAATTCAGACTATCAGGAGATGAATGAGGGTATACATAGTCCATGAAGAGAAGAATCGGGTCCTGAAATCGGTTCATTTTATACATAAGAAATCAATGAGAATCTGCTTCTGTGAATTTTCATTCACTGCCTCAGTTCTGTGCCGAAAGGCAACAATGCACGTTGCTAAAGATCATTTAACAATCCTGAAGCTGCTGTGTTGCCTTGTACGGTAGAAGGCTAAATAGTTCTACCCAACAACATTAATTGCAATTGCAAATACAGTGTGTAAAAAGCTTACATACAAACAGGACAAGTATTATCTGTTGGCACCCAGATAATAGACAAGAAAAAAAAAAAAAGACTCACACAAGGCTATGACATCACTGCCAGCCAATAGGAAATAGTGCACATTCCCAGCAGCCAGTCAGGGAATTGTTCCCAGATGTTGCAAAGCCTTCCTAAAAAACACAGATAACAGCCAACCGACTTTGTGCAAACTGCTGGCAGAGGCCACTCAGCTGGCTCCGATCTGGCAGCAACCACAAGCCAATTCTTTCCACATTCCCAGCTTCCACTGGGAGGCTGTCCCTGGGCTGTGCAAAGAGAATAGAAAAACATTTTCAGCTTTTGCAAAAAGCCTGAAGGTAACTTATTCTCTTCCACACAAGCTATTTTTCCAAATTGCCCAGTAAGTACCTGAACCTGAAAAAACAAAAATGCAGTAATAATTTCACTCAGATAAGCGGTCCCAAAGAACTCAAAACAAATTATCCCAAGAAAAACTGTATCCTATGTTTTGTGGGTTTGTGTGTGTGCGCGTGCTAGCAGAACAGGCACATGTATAAGCTATTTCTTGCAGAAGATGTGTTTGTGTAAATGCATTACAGTAATAACTACTAGATAAAGAACTCTGCCATACAATTAATGCTAGTCTCTATATTGTTGAAAAACCTAAAGGTCAACCACTGAAAGGAATCTAGTAGGTAGTAGCCCTCTGTCCCAAATTATTTAGTCTAAAAAAAAACCCAAACCCACCCCAAAAGGACAAGATCTAAGATGCTGAGGACAAAAACAAGCTGGACGCAGGAGGGATGGCAAGGAGGCTTAAATAGCTAATTAGGAGCAGTGATTCTAATTCAATACTAATCTAGCTGTATACTGAGTTCCCAGGGCAGCAAAAGTAAGCAACAACTAAAGACTTGCAGATCCTCCCTTGAACATTTTCCCCTATGGAAATCAGTCCTGCATGTGACACCAAGATCAAAGTTCCTACCTATGACAAATAGAAGGATTCAAATGTTATTAAAAAAGATGAAAATCTCAAATTTCTAAATGTCAGTCATCTTGTAAACTTCAAAGTAGCCACTGTATCAGTCAAGAGGGGAGTTGTAGGGGAAGAGACAGCTAAGCTGTATCGTGTGCACTTAATGTTCCAATTTTAAATATGTCATCTTGATATGAAATACACACATATACATTGCAGTAATTTATAGTGAGGATGACAATTATCACAGATGGTTTTGTGAAAGAATCCCAAGCTGTCTGCTACCAGCTGATGCACATTTTATAACATGGGAGACAAAGAAAGCTCAGGCCTATCATGTTAAAAAGCAGAGAAGGAAATAGCCCTGCCCAAACCACGTTTTTTCCAAAAGGTAAAGACCAACTTTGCTAGCCCTGAAAGATATGTATGCAATTATCTGTTAAGTTCCAGTGAATAGGATATTAAAGGGTTCAAAACTGTGAACAATTAACTTACAGTAAGATTTACATAAAACTCCTCCAGTAATTAGCAGCAAATAGAGGCAGATAAGCACTGCAATTTTATGGGTGTTAGTGTGGAAAAAGTAATTTGCAATTCGTAATGCAGGTCAGACACAGATGTTTCAGCTGATTGTTCAGCAGAGTGAACAAAAGCCCTTGTCAACATCATCTGCAAAAGGTGCACTATATGATCTCTGAGGAGAGCTATAAACTGAATCCAAACTAGTGGGATGTGCATATAAATTTGGAAACAAGCTGATGGGTGGGAAGGGAGGAAGGAGTCTAAGTCTTTTGAAGCAATGTATCTATCCATACTACCTGAAACAATCTGTGCTCATTGTCTCTGCCTCAGCTGAAATAGATGGGTTTATAATGCATTATGTCATTTGCTGCTGAGCAGCAGAGTCTGTGAAGAGCCTACATTGATCTAGCACTCACAAAAGGCTCTACAGTACTACTTCTCTGAAACAATTAAAGCCATGCATCTACGTTTTGCTTTTAGATCTTTGCAACAGCACCTTTCTCACTATTAGAGACTTGGCTACTTAGTCAGACTGAATTGATTCTTCTGTGTTAAGTTCCTGGGTTGGCATTACGAAGAAAAACTATTTCACTTTTTATCATTGAACTGATGTTATTTCACCTAAGGAAGAAAGGCCAATTGAAACTCATTCTCCTCCTAAAGAAAAGACATAAGAAATGAAGGAGGGATTGTGTTCTGACTTGGGAAAACCAAATTTGTCTTTATATTGTCTGTTAAAGGTAGATTACAGACTGCCTTAGTCTTATCATTAAAGAGGATGATGCAAGCATCAGAAAAGCTACAGAAAAAGCAGTGAATCCATTCACAGAATAGTTGACACTAGACAATCTCCAGAGGTCCACTGCAGTCCAACTGCCGTGCTCAAAGTAGGGTCAGCTAGAGCAAGCTGCTAAGGACCCTGTTCAGTCAGGTTTTAGATATCCCCAAGCAAGAAGACTGCACATCTCTGGGCAAGCTGTGGTTCACCACCCTCAGAGTAAAAAAGATTTTTTTATGTTTCAATGGAATTTCCTTTATTTCAATTTGTGCCTATTGTCTCCTGTCCTATCACTAGTGCTGTTGAGAAGAGTCTGACTCAGTCTTCTTTACTTCCCCCCCCCCCCCCATCAGGTATTGATACACATTGATAAGATCTCCCCAAGCCTTCTCTCCTTGAGGTTAAACAGTCCCAGCTCCCTCAGCTGCTCCTTGTATGCCAGATGCTCTTTCCCTTAACTGTCTTCAAGGCGCTTTGCTAGACTTTCTCCGGGGCATCCAGGTCTCCCTTGTTTTGGGTAGCCCAGAACTGGACGCTGCACTTCAGACTTGTCCCCACTAGTGCTGACTAGAGGGGAAGGATTACCTCTGTCAAACTGCTGGCAATGCCCTTCCTGATGCAGCCCAGGATGTTGCCAACCTTCTTTGCTGCAAAGGTCCATTGCTGGCTCACAGTCAACTTGCTGTCCACCAGGACCACCATTAAAGTTTCAAGAAAATAAGACGTTACATTTTCTAAAAAGCTACCCTCAACTTACACTTGCCCATACACTCATTTTAAAAAACTGGCAAGAAGGAAGATTTTAAGATTAAGTAATCAGACTATGAGATATCTGCTGCCAGTTGCGGAAGACTTTCTATATGACCTTGAAGGGAAAGAAAAAACCCACATGAAAAACTTCTGTCTCAGTTCCCACCCTTAACGTAGAAAAAGCTAATAGTTGTGACATACAAATACGAGATTGAGGTCTCTGGATCAGCAACCGCGTCTCCCGCCACGCACATGTACAGTGCACAGCATAAGGAGAAAGAAAGGAGCAGAGACATTGATCTTGGTTGCAGCCTCCAAGCAAAACTGTAACGTAAAAAATAGGAATGGGTGGGAAGATTTGAAACAAGGTACAAATCCTTGGAGCAAGGATTCTGCATTCTTCTACATTTGGAAAGCAGCCAGAAACCTATACTGGAACAGGAATTACAATAAAAGGGATTCACTCTTAAAACGCATTTCAGAAATTGTAACGTTTCTCTGAAATTAAAATAGTAACAGTCACAGAATTAAAACATAACATTTGTATGCGTGTGTGTGTGTATATATTCTTGTTCTGATCTTACTGTTCTTTATATTCTCCTGTTTTTCAGCTGGAAAACAGAAAAGGCACATATTTTCATATTTTATTATTTAAGAAGCTGGGAAAAGAATTCAGCTCTCAACTTGAGATCAAATGCCCTTGGGTTTTTGGTTGGGAGAGGGAAAGAGGAAGAGGTTAAAGAATTGGGATGTAAAGGGGAATGAAATAATCCACATCCTTATTCATGTGGAATAGTTTGGGGTTGGGGGGTTGTTTTTGCTTAAACTCCTAGAACACTGGCCCTTGTTGGAACAACCTGAGTCATATTTTGCTGCACAGAAGAGCCTGGATAGCATATACAGGTTCAGAAAGAATCATCGGTGTACTGAATCACCAATGCAAAAGATACATTCTTTAACTAGACCACATAGATAAAAACAAACACTACCATGCTCCTGAATGCATCGGGAAGAAGAGACCTAGTTTAGGGATGCAGAAAGGAAACCAACTATTCAGCCTGTTGTTTGAATTAATATTTATCAGTTCAGCAGCATGGGAGAAAGGGGAAGAAACAGGGAGGAAATGACCCTGAGGAGCAAATACGGTGCAAATGTAACATACTGAGAAGGAGGAAAGAGGTTCTCAGGATTAATTTGCTCTCCTGATAAGAGCTACTATTCATTTCTACCCCTTTGCTTTTAAAACAGATGCTGCTCTCACACTATGGCAACATAAATGACATTTGATAGTCTTTTTTTATCAGAAGCTTTCAGGATGCTCTCTTCAGCTTGTCAATTACACATGAAATCCCTTTTTGTACAATCATTCCCATACTGTCAGAACACCATGCTATAGCCCACAGTAATCCCTGGACTGAAGACAAAAACAGCACCACCAACATTCATAGCTCAAGCATATCCTGAAAGTAGCATATTCAGCAGCATTGAGCTCTTCCAAGAAAAAAGGACCTCATACCACACTGGTGGCCATTAGCACATATGTTCAGCCATGACTCAGAGAAGTTAACACCATTGTATGTTCAGTTCCCACACAAGAATGGACATAAGCCAACAACCTCATTAAGAAAAAACCTTGTGCTGTCTCCCACAGCACTCTAGGTGGACCATCAGGTCTCAAAGACCACGGCTGTTCATTTGTTTGTTTAAACATTAATTTTATTCTCTAATGCCACTGATTTTTTTCTAGAGAATGAATACTTCTTTTGAGAACCAATTTACTCCTCCATGGAGCACAACACATGAGGATCTTCCCTTCTTTGCGAAGGCAGGTAGACAGGTTCCTGTTGTGTTCATTTCTTTCCCTTGAGCACTGCCCAGCAGCACAGGTTTGTATCAGCATAACTTTGCTTTAAAACACTCATCCGTTTTCAAACCAAGGCATTTAGTTGCCCAACACCCACTGCTGGGTGGAAATATATGGCTAAGTTCTACAAACAGCTTTGAAAGTCACACTGGTTATTAGTCAGCTATTGCTGCTGAGTCAAGAGGTTGGAGCACAAAGGCCAAACACAAGGTACAGAGGTCCTACAAAAAAAAAGTAGCTGTTCCTTCTGAATGGATCTTCCAGTGACAAAACAGCTAACTTTTAAGAGAGTACAGACTGAAGGGAGAACATTCTTCCAATTTTTAAGAACTCAATTTAATACAAAATCTAATAAGTGCTTAATATTCTGTACACATTTGGGTGTGTAGGAAGACTAAGGTTAAGTTCATGCATTAGAAAGCTATGTGCTTTGCTTGCCTAATACTAAGAACCTGTTGGGACTACACAGTCTGAGTGCCTTAAAATTGAAAGCAATCAATAGAGCAGAAAGAAGTGATAATATTGTAGCATACAGCTGAGCTCAATTCATCTGCCAGCCCTTGCCCTCACATGAGCAACGTTTTCAGCTGCTTAGAACCCAGCAGGGGCTGTATTTGATGAACCACAAGGCATCATTACTTAAGAACAATCTCCCAATCAAACTGATGTTTAAAAGATACATTGCACTTTCCTTACACAATAATAGAATGCACACATGCACTCTACTGCAGGCAACAGCATGCAATCGATACTGTATTTGATTTTATAGTGAAAGCACACGTAATCCTGTCTACAAGAAGCCAGGCTTAGAAACTTTATGCTACCCAGCACGATTATATGCAAGGCCCAGAGAGATTTCCTTATCCTGTATAACTTCAGTGACTGGGATACTGAAATATTTTAGCCTTACTGGTTTTAAACATGTGAGCAAAATCTTCAATTCCTAAAATCAGCACAGGACTGGAGAAATAGATGGAGACATGGCAGTTCATTCCAGCTCAGAATCCCAAGTAGCCCTACTTGTCCTAACTGTGCAGTAGGAAAAAACTCTTGTAAACCTACTTAACTACTACTACTTTCTTGCTTACCTTCATCCTACCAGAAATAGGAAGACTGCAAACATATATCCAAACATATATCCAATGCTGAAAGGCTGTCCAACGTTTCTAGTTACTTCAGCAGAGTTCTCATATCATGGCACTATGATTTCTAACTCTACTTGCATCACTTGAAGCCAAGCCCTTAACAAGAAATCATTTCATACTCAAGTCAAACTTGAGTTTTGGGGAAGATGGACAATTCTTCTTGTCCTCTTATAGTGTTCCTGATACCCAAGATTGTAAGGTCAGCTTGAAAGAGGATATTAAAATCACAGACTATGTCCCAAATGCTTTTTTGGTGTTAAAAACTAAAACACTACTGCCCTCTTTTCTGCCTAAAGGTGCACAACCACTTTAATCAACCTTGACAGTGGTAAGCCTCCTATCCCCAGGTGGAGAAATATGTTCATGAAATTGCCAAACACCAAATTTATCTGTGCATTTATATCTGTGCCCCAAACATAATCTGAAGGTGGGAATTACTATATTTCACACAGCAACCCTGGGGAGCAACAGACTTTTATTGCATCTCCATTAAGCAGATCATAACGTAGCTGAAGAACTAGGCTTGTGGAGAAGCGACCAACTATTACAGTAACAGCACAGATTGTATGCTGCTGTTCAGCACTCAGCTCAGCATGGAGTGCAAGTCACCTGTTCATTAAATGAGAAGCAACCCGAAGGGCTGTGTAACACTTAGGAGATAGTAATTAATAACTATAGTTAGGTGACAAACAAATATCATGGCATACTGGAGAAATTAACACATTAAAAACAAACAAGAGAAAGAATAAGGGAGATGTGATCTACTGAGCAGCACAGTAACTGGGATGAACAGCTGGATCAGTGACTTCCTCTACAACTGGACAACTTACAGCACAAATTCCTCTGCCTTGCTTATTTTTCCAAGGCTATAAATTTTTGTGTCTTTTTACTGAACGCATGCACACTGTTTAGGTCACAGATTTAAGCCCCATTTAAACCTTCCAGGCACTACCACAATGCTGATACACTGAAATTAAAATAACATAACCAAAATCCTCTAGAATATCACATTTAGTTGGTTTCGAATAAGTCATTTTGGTTATTTAGTGACAGTGTTACAACTCAATGATTGGGCAGAACTCTGACTATTAACTGTGTAACACAGACAAAAGTGTGCTTCCACTCTCCTACTGACAGCAAGCCTGCTGTTGCATTTAACCTTATGTTGTGGGACAATTTTTAATTTTTTTTAAACAAGGATTAGAGCTTGGCTCTTACTGGTTTCAACATAAGGTAAGCAAGTAAATGTTTTTAGAAGTCTAGCCTTATTTTGTGAGGTTTTACAGCATTATTTCAGAGCCCTCCATCAGATTCAGTAATACTTAGGAGGTGAGAAAGAGAGACAACACTGGGAAGGGAAAGAAAAGAGAACACAACATGTTACTAACATTAAAGGTTTCGTGTTTAAACCACCTTTTCAGCCCTGCACACCTTTGTGGGCTTCAGTCTAATTTTTAAAATAAAATACTTAATAACAGGATGTTGCAGATACAATGAAAAACAGCCTTTGCTTCCATATAATTTGAGATTCAAGACACTTCTAAAAATCAGGATCCATGTACCAACTACCCTGCCACTGTGCCCACTGTATCAAACAACATATGCATACAGACACATGAGCCAACATACCCAGGACACCACTCTTCCATTGAAGCACGGTAGCTTTGCGTTGTCGTCTGAGATCTCCTCCTTTACCACCCTGGAAAAAAAAACAATAGGAAGAAAATCAAGAGTTTGAAATTACATTAGATCCAAAGGGACAGTAGTTTTCTTAAATGGTCCAGGAAAAATACAAATTTTTACTAAAATGTTGGTATCAACAAGTATTCTATGTTTAAAGAATATGTGACTATCAGAACAAAGGAAGCAAGTAAAAATAAAGGGTAGAATAGTACCTTTCCAGACAACCATCCAAAATCAGTAGGCACAAAGTAATTATAAGAACTTTGGAGTCTTCCATCTCACCACAATTTTTAAAGATCTGATGGTGATTAAAATCCCACTGTGCTGTGCAGTCTCTGTGTCAGAGATCAGAGATCACAACTTAAGGCCACTCTGTCAGCAAAGGGCTATTACCTCAATTTCCTAGACTGCATTTGGAGCCAAAACACAGCACCTTCCCTCCAGGGCACTGAAGGGGTTGTGGTCAAGCTTCATATTGAACCTTCCATCTCCTGTACATCAGACAAGCATCTCAACCTTCTTCATTAACTCAAGCTCTCTTCCCACTCTTGCTAGCCACACACCCCTCTTGCTCCCTATACCTCCCTCCCTTCACTCCAAGATGGTTTAAAAATGGTTAGCAAGGCTGAGGCCTGGCCCCGTCAGGGGAAGAGCGGACATGGTCAAATACAGAGGTGCAGCTGTGGCTTTGAGTTGCCTCCCCTAGCCCATTCCTTTTTAAACAGATGCAATGCCAAAACAGCATTCAGCTAGGAGCCATTCTGAAGGCTTCTTGATAAAAAGCTTAATCCAGAACTCAAACCCTTATAATTGAGAAGAATAAAATCAGCAATTTGTTTTACTAGCATAAGGGTTTTCGTAATATTTTAAATTCTGAAGACACTTGCTGTGACTCAGTATCTCAGAATCAGCATTTGTTCCAACAGTTTAAGACTGGTCATAGCCAAATATAAACAGCACAACTACTGAGAAAACAGAAATGCTCCCATTTCATTAGACTTAATTCCAAGCTTCCAATTCAGCAGCAACTGAAGTTACTTCAGACGTTTCTGTTCTTCTAACTATCATGGTAACCAATACGGCCCCCATTTAACAACTTCATATTCTTTAAATTAGCCAGTCATAGCCACATATATATATATTTATAGCTACAAAAAGTTATTCTGAATTCTTCAAACAATTCAGTGCTCATTCATCCTCTTAGAAAGTAAAGTAATCATGTTTTAAGTCAGCAAGACCTTTACCAGGTCTGCTGGAGGCAAAGTGAGCCTCCAGTTCTGCAATTCCTGCACTAAGTAGCCCGCACAGCTGAACACACTCTAGAAGGCCTCTCTAAATCCCACCCAGGATCGGGAAACAATGGTGCTGTTGACTACACCAGAGTCGCTTCCTTTGGATTCATCCAGATGAAAAGAGCAGGTTCAAAACCAACGAGTGGTTCAGTACTACTAGGAGTAATTAGTTACTGCCTTGAAGCACTCTTTGCAACAAGCCCCCAGTGAGCCAGCTTCTAAGTCTACAAACCAATTACAAATGTCATCTCTCAGCAGGGCACTTTAAACCGTATTTTGGGGGACTGCTGCTCTAAGCTGGAGAGTTCCAATTTAAAGCAGCAAAGATTAAGAAAACCCTGCATTTGCATCAGCTTCCTTAACAAACCTCCCTCATTTATACAAGGCCATGATCTCTCAGAAAGTGATTTCTGTCTTTAGAGAAGTAGACATTGCTGGTGGCTTCCGAAGAGACTGTCAAATGAGAAATTTTAAAAGAATCACCATTTCAGAAGCCAGCCTGAGTGGTGCTTCAGTTTCAACATGTGCTTTATTACTTTAAAATCAGAACCATTGGACTCTGCCAATTCTGAAATTCTGACTATAGGATTTGGTAAAACAGCTGGACTGCTTCATTGTTACAGTTCAGTAGTTTCAGTGTAAAATGACACAGTTGTGAATCAGTGCTATGATGGATTCTCTCTTGTCGATGATGATCCACAAGACAGGACAGAAATGGTCCATGTTATCTATTACAACACTTTTGTCTGGTTTATCTCCAGTAAGGAGATACAGATGAAATGCAGGGCAGTTAGCTTCCCATTTGGTTTCTCCGATTAATGGTAAGAATAACATCACTCTTCAAAACAGGAGCCCACAGAGTCACCATTATACAGGACTCCCTTCTCATCCCCTCACTCCCCCAATAGGACATGAATCACTTCTGCCTAGAAAGCAGACCTTAAGGACAAGCTTCCTTTCAAGCCTTTTTTTTTTTTTAATCTGCAAATTGGAGCAAACTCTAAATCCAGCATCTGGCAGAAGCAAGGCAGCCCCAGGCAGGGCAGCATAGAGAATCCCACACTATACCACACACCCTGTACAGCAATTATTGAAACCTGAAGCCCTGCATAAACATCTTTTCAAATGCTACTGCTGCCTTCCTTGTAGCAAGATTCTTGTGGATTCTTCTAATCCTACAAGCAAGGGCTCAAATAGGGCTGCAATGCAAGCATTCAAATGCAGGACTTGTCAAATTCCCGTTTCAGGAAGCCTCGTGTACAGAAATACTCCCGCACAACACAGCAAGCTTGCAGGACATTTCAATCCATTTTAGTCTCTTATTTCAAGAGAGAAGTAGTCCAGGAGAGAGTTTACCTTAATTCACTTAATCCATAGTATTCTCTTTATCAGAGTTGCAGGAATAGCATCAATGTTTACAAGCCCATGGCTTCCTTTAAATGCAGAGCTCTCCTCTTCCACTTCTGCCTAGATCCAAATAAACTAAGGCTTTCCTAGATCCAAATAAACCAAGGCTTTATGACAGCAGAGACCAACAGAGCACTTCTGCTAAATCCTGGGAGTCACTTGTCCAAGAAGGCGTTTGTTTCATGATTCTGAAGAGCTAGGGATATTCACAAAGGTGGCTGCCCAGGTCAGGGAGAACTGGCTGGGTTTTTTGCTGGGTTTGGGGTTTTTTTTAATATACAGCTTGAAGGAACTGAGCTGACTAATAGAAAATCATTCAACTGCAAAAACACCAGGTTTGCTCTTAAATACAAGGCTTTAGTACTACATACTGATGTGAATACTCAAGACATTATTTTTGTTACCTAAGGGCTCCAACCAAAATCGGGAACCTTTTGAACAAGGCATTGTACAAACACACAGGAAAGCTCTTCAGAGTGGGGACTGTCTAAATATGGGCAGAGAGGAGATATAGTGCTATGTTTATATCAAGTCAAACAGTAGATTCGTAGCAGAAATAGATTTCTGGCCTCAAGTCCCTACATAGGAGAACAGGGACAATTTGGTTTTGACAATCCCTAAGCTTTAAAAAAGCCAACCTGAAGTCTAGTCAAACTCAATAAAAATTTGTGGTTCCACAACCACATTTTCCTTTATTTATGTTTTTGTCTTCCTTGTTGCTGTGTAAAAAAACCACAATAGCCACAAAGCAACTGACTATGCATGAAACAGTGTCATATTATGAGGGGGGGAAATGGTTAGGAAGGAGAAGAGAGGAGAGAACAAATGGACAAATGAGTTTCTTTCCACCTTACTTTTAGAAAATTAGGAATAAGTGACACCACCACTAAAACCTGCATTTGCACATTTTAATCCAATTCCTAAAGAAGGAATGAACAATCTCTTCTTTCTCCACATTTATTTGCATTGTTAATGGCTAGCAGTACAATATTAGGCAGTCTTCACCCGTTTTCTATTATTGGAAAGAAAAACATTTGAAAATATTAATTTAACTCCTAATCCATCTGTCCTCCCTTCACCTTTTGGCAACAGGAAAGAGATCATATGATTTCATTATTGTTTTTAGTCATTTATACCTAGACTCTAAAGAGACAATTAAGAATAAACTCCACTGAAAACAACAGATACTCAGTACTTTAAAATCCTTTGACAATTCAATGAAGCTCTCAGACCTGTAATTCTGGAGCTGCAAACCCTGTGTGCAGACAGAGGATTTCAACATTTGCATGGATCTCCAGCCCCAATGGACCAACTCAAATTCAGACATTATCTTTTGTGTTTCAGAGAGTCCTGGAGAGAATACTCACTCAGCAAAGATCCAATTGCAGAATCAGCAAATAAAGATGCTGCAATAATTTTATCTTGACAACTGCATGTTTTAAATGACAGTATCTCACACACACACACACACCCCCCCAATGAAATGCCATTTACTGCATCCCAGAAATCATATGCAATAGTTCTGCATCAAGCTCTAAGATTTAGGCAAAAGTCAAGCACTAAAAACATACTGATTGTGAGGTTCTCTCCAGAGAAAAGGCTTGGAGGTCTTTCTAAAATTGACACATACAGTGGCAGTCAGGATATCCCTGCAATACTGCACAGACTGGTTCAGTTGTCCTCGTGATGAAAAACAAGCACACTGAAGTCACCACTTAAAAACCAACGCACTCTATCACAGCATTAGCCTTCTGCTGCAGCTAAAGGGAACAACTTCCAGATCTGTTGCAACTTGAACTACTAAATATAGCCTTGAGCTATGAGGCAAGAGGATGACAGACTGTAATTCCCAGCTTGCTTTGGGTAGCAATCAACAGTGCCAAGAACATCAAAGACAGCAGCAGCCACTAATTTCAAATATCACTGTTTTACAAATCATTATTTGTAGTAAAGAGGCTGCTCCTTTCAATTCTCAGGAAGGAGAAGCAATGGAGAGAAGGCAAGAAAGGAATATGAATGTTTGCAGCCATATGCTTCAGTCTGAGGACAACTTTGTATTCAAGAAGACGTCTTTTGCTCTACAAGAACATAGAAGCAAGGGCAGAGGGAGACCCATGCCGTTGGCTGCTTTTGGAACACACACAGTTCATTAGGAACTAATATACACAGCAGCTTAAGAGCAGGGTGGATAAGGCCCTAAGTAATGGGTTCACAACCTAGACCCAACCCAAGCTAGCATGGCAAGGAAGAAGTGGTGATGCATTTGATATGCCAAAGACCTCCTACAGAGGTGAAGAAAGGTCTGTTAGTATTGGATGTGGTCCACTGCGGAGATAAGACACCAGTGCTCTCAAGCACAATTGTTAATGGCCTTACTGTTTGGTAACAAGAACAAAGACCATCTGATACCAAGAAACACATCCCCTGCTCTCATAAAAGTTAAAGCTTCCCTTCAGAAGAGTGGATATTTGTTTCCGAGGTCACATCCTGCCTCCTGGCAACACTGTGGCAATGTTGCTGGCAAGGCTGGAATGCATGCAGTCTCTATTCTAGCATGCACAATCTTCCACTTAACCCAGGTTATGAGCCACTCTGGGTCACAGAGAAGACAGCAAATAAACACCTATCCACAAAGCCTTTTACAAAGCTACCACTCAAGGACTGCCAAACGGTAACAGAACAAACCAGTCATTTCCAGATAACTTGGGTCGCAATACCTCCCAGCTGCAGGTCCACCCCATGCTGCCCTGCTGTGTTCCAGCTGTACACGATTCTCCTTTGCAAAGGGGAGGGAGGGGAGAATCTGCCAGCACACCAACAATTTAGCTAGAGATTTTTCTTCGATGTTCAGAGACTTGTAACATTTTCCTCTTCACCATACTCCAGAAAAATCCTGATGCACAATGTATTAGATCCTTTCATTCATCCTTCAAATGCATCTAGCAGGTAAAAGGAAGGTAAAAGAAGAACACAGAGGAACAACTCACCCAAGGTCACACAGTACATCAGTGACTGATCATGAAAAAGACCCCATACTCTTGCATACCCCCAAGCACCTGCTCTACATTGTCAGCAAGCTCCCTACTATCAAATCCCACATCAATACAGTCTTTACTTAGAAAGAGCACGTGCAAAAAAGGGTGTGGATGTGGGGGGGAAGGGGAGGAGGGAATAGTTCTCAGAAGCTCACATCCTCTGCTTTATTTGACTTAGAGGAGATTTAAGAACTAATTACTAAATGAAACAATCACTGCTGGTAACAGCCCCTCCTTCCTCTCACTTCCTGGAATTGTGTCTGGATCCTCTGACTTTGCTACCACCCAACTCTGCACAAATAGGTATTTGTGCATTTACCAAAACCAGTCTTGTTCACCCTCTCACACCTCACCTGTTTCTATGATAGGTTTACACTCCTGGTTACCTCCCCAGTATCCTGACTTCTTGTTTTCGCCCAGAGAGGATTTTAGCCTGAAGACCAAGGATTGTTCAGGCTTACCCTCACTCTCATCCCTCTGCCAAGCGGTTTGCTGCCTGAGAATATATGCTGACTCCATATTAAGAATACTAAGTGAACCCCAGAAACCTCTAATGACTCTCTGATTCATAAGCATTTAGGCAATTGGATATTAAACACTGGGTTTGATAGTGTTGCATACACTTGCATTTTGATTGCATCATGCACGCCTGGGAGAGACTTAATCTCCAGAATTAGCTAGATGATTTTTTCTTTCTACTCAGAAAAATGAGGTTATCAAGGAAATTCTCCTTTGACGGATTCACCAGTTGCAGGCCCAACCCTCCAAGGCCACATACATGGGAAATGCAGGGTTGAGACAGCAGTGTGGCCCCTACAGATACATTCTAGGTTAACATGTACCATGCCACAAAGTGCGCATCCTAATACACTTTAGCACCAGATTAATTCCATCTTGCCACTGCGATCGCAATCAAGTCTTTTCTTAACTCTTTCTTATTGTCCTTTACTGATGGGAGAAGGGGGAGAGAAGCTTCATTCATTACTTTTTATAACTTGGAGATCCTTAGAGAGAAGGCGAAGTAATTAACCCATTTGTTCTATATCTATCTTCGATGACTTCATCACCACAAAGGCAGGTAAGAGATTATTCATATGTTAGTTTTGATTCATAGAATCATGTAGGTTGGAAGAGAAATCCAGGGGTCATCTAGTCCAACCTCCTGCTCGCAGCAGGTTTAGGTTGCTTAGGGCCATGTCAGTCAAGTTTTGAGTATCTCCAAGGATGGAGGTTCCACAAACTCTTCGGGCAACTTGATTCTACTTACGAAGCAGCAGTTTTCCAAAAAGCTGTTTAAATTAGTAAAACCGTAAGTAATCATAAATCCACATCTGCAATGAGTTAATACTAAGAGAAGCTATTCGTAAGATTCTACTAAGTGCTTTGGCAGATTCTAAGCTCACTCAAAAGCAACTTTTGCTTTGGAAGCGCCCAACTTCTAATGTGGTTTGATAGATATTTGCACATTGGACGAGCGGTCAGAACTACAGTAATAGTATTACACTCCACTGATGCTAGCTAGCCGCTTCATAGAAATTCTTTGACTTCGCTAGCCATAAAAAAAAATATTTTTTAAAGCTCTTCAAGCAGAAGCCCTTTCTGAAGAAGGTCCAGAATGGTCAGACTACGCCCTGCATCTTGCCTGGCAATATCAGGCCAATCTTCCATGCAGAATATAAACATCGCTGAAGATCAGACTGTTTACTACAATACAAAAGCAAATGACAGGACAGCCATTTTTAGGGAAACCCAAGTAAAATAAAGACAGACATGCAGTTCCTTTAAGGACAATTTAAATTGCAGAATGCACAGAGCAAACCCAGCAGAAAAGAGCTGACATGCACGGAAAGAAAAAAACCTCTCACCCTTCTGATCACATGACAAATATGCAACTCCTCAACTGGAATCTAAGGCTGCAGCTCTAAAAATAGTCTTTCTGAAGCTGATTAACATGTCAGTTTGAATCTTTAATGCAGAATTAAAACTTTAGGCTTTTTGTAGCTGAGGCCGCAACACAGAGAGTCTTTAGCCTCCCAACTCGGAGAAATTAATGAAAATAAAGCCACATACTGAATTTACAGATGACACTTGGCTAGGATATGTTTATTTTGGAAATAAGAAAGAGGGGAGGAAAAGAGAAATCCTTTTGCCGAGCAGATAAACAGATAAACACCCTAATGCAGTGCAGCATAGAAGGGCTCTGCTCAACACAGAAAGATTCGCAGCCTTCTGTGATGCATGCATGAAAGCCTTAGATCTTGTCTGCACCCCACTGAGCCTGTGAGCAGGAAACAGCGTTGCAGCGTTCTGAAGCAGACTTACAGTGCTTCTCTACGGAAGGCTCATGCCAATCACTCCTCCAAATAGCACAGAGCCAGAATGGAACCAGCCTTCTCCTTTTTAGGTTGTTATTCATAAACAACCCTGACAATGCTTTGCCTTTCCATATATGCACTTTTGTATGCCAACTCCCACACAAACCTGTCAAAAATGAATATGAACGTGCTACCCACGATTATGATGACACGCCCAACTATAGAACAAAACCCTCTTCAAACAAAGATATTTAGCTTCAATGCATGTGAGAGCTTTCCTAACAAAAAAGCTGAGCAGTAGCTCTGCATGATCTGCAGAGGCTCAGCTACTCAAGTTCAACATCCCTTCTGCATAAAGCCATTTACTAAAGTCAGCTCTCGTGACGGCACTCCCCAGCTTGAGGTTAACCTCCTGTCCTTCCACCATGCACTTTAGCTCCTTCTTATAGGTTCTGTAGAAATCATAGCAAGAAACTGTGTGTAATGGGTGTTAGGGAAGTCACCTCTTCCTGCATAGGTGACAAATACATTAAGAAACACTCTCTTTTTCTTCATTTATGTAATTAGCTGCTACCCTCTGTCTCATGTTATCCTTAACACTTTTAAAAAGCTAAACATGCAGTCTTAATGATTCTGTCTGCAATTAATATGAATATATTAACCATGTTTATACATCAGTTATCCTCTGCCACATCTGATCTTCATCACCACAGTAAACACTTTTGCCCACATAACTGCCTCTTCCCTGTTTTCTCCACTCCACCTTTATTCCTGCAGGCACATCCAGCAGTTGGTCATGCCAGCCTTCTAGAACAGTAGGGAAAATTTATCATCTTTCAGGAGAACTGCAGAATACTGGAAAAGTTTTGGCACTTAGGTCCTATACCAGATACTGACCTAAGCTTAAGCACATGAATGAAGTAAGAACTACTGTATTCCCTAATAGAGAATCAGCCTGAATCTGCCCTTCATTTCAAATATAAAGCTTCACTTTTTATAGCAATGTGTTGGGACTCAAGGACAACTAAATTTGTCTAGGCTCCACTCTTGCACCAATCCACTGTATGACCTTGAGGAGGTCATTTGGCCTATTACATTCCCTCTTACTACAAGAAAATTATGGGACCCTCATGTTTAAAAGTTCCTTGATGACTATTTAAGATAGACATTCGAGCAGCAGAAAGCCTCATTACTTGGTTAGAAAAGTACAGAGTTCTGCTTAAGCAAGATCCCTGCACATGAATCCAAAAAGAACAACAGGATCATGTGAGGGAGGGAGGAAAGCAGAGATTACTTGCATTACAGCTGCCTCAACTGTGAACAGGGGAATTCTGATCTACAGCAATCCAGTTTAGCCATCTGCATCACACTCAAAGCACTTCTAAAGGCCTATCAGTCATTACCAAGTGCAACAGTCTGACACAGTGACTCATACTAAAAGGTTCCACGTGTTTCGAACCAACTGGTACTTGGGCTCCCAGCCCAGATCTGTCTCATCCTTCCATTTCAGTCAAGTGCAGCACAGCCCAACTTGTGCTAGGCTATAGACTCTCAGAACTTCTACGCATTATCTTGAAAGGGTCTCCAAATACAGTGCACTTCGTAGCATCCTCAAGGAATGGCTTCCAATTAAGTATTTTAAAATATTTACGACTGACTGTTAAAGAGCAATGGCATAAAGGGAATACTATTTGCTTCTCTATTCCTTAATTAACAATATTTCAGTGGTTGTACAGATGCCCAAGGTGTGAAAATCCCACTAAAACACAAGCATTTATGGCATTATAAGTTGATATCTATAGAAATTAGTCTATTTTGATTTAAGCACTGATAGCCCAAATTGTGCATAGTGTTATCCTCCACTCCATGATCAGCTAACCTAGCAGAAAAAAAGGTTACTCTTAATTATGTGCACAGAGAAGCCAAGCATGTGGTTGACTTTTGGAGTCCTAAGACCTTACCATTTGTTTTCATCAATACCACTTACTCCCTCGGAAAGGGTTTGGAGTAGAACCGGCCAAACTGTCCGTAACAAGCAAAGCATTTTAGCCACACTGACAGTCTTCTGTCTTTTATATTATTTCCCTTTTTCTTCTACCCTTCCCCACCACGTTATTTAGTAAATTATTTATGTGACTATATTATAGTCTCACAGGTGTTAAGGAATCTATTCTTGCAACTGTCCCAAGGGACAGACACATATCATCACCTCTGCTGTAAAGACAAGGAAGTCACAATACAAAGGGACAGGTCAGCATAATTATGACCTGAACCTGGATTTCCAAGTCCCAGTCCAATGTCTTAGTTACAAAACAATAAATATTAACAAGCCCCTATAAAATTAAGTCGTTCTTGAAAACAACCTAGGAAAAACACTGTAAAAGAGAGGTTACTGCCAGCATCAAGTTGGTTGTGGAATGCCCATTTGAAACAGCTGGCTCTGATTTTGCTTTCCCCAGGGTGCAATTATCTTCAAAACTCCAGAGCAGGACACTCTCAAAATAGCACTTAGAGATGACATTCACACAAAGTCAAGGCAGAGATGCAGCCTGTTGAAAATTTAAGCCTCTGCAGGCTGAAGTCACGTCATGACCTTGCACACTGAGAGCTACATACCAATTCATTGAGATGTTGCACTTTCTAATACATAGTCCAAGTGCCATTCTCCAAGCCAGTTCTGAAGCTGAGAATTGAAAGGCAAGGTTCATGATGCTTTTAGCTGATCATCAACAGCTCTCAGCCCCATGATAAACAGCAAGAGAGGCTGCACAACATGTAAGTTTATTGGCCACTCCACCTAGTATATACTACCAATAAAATCTCTATTTTTTGCAAAGGGAACACTAATTTTGGTAATACAGCCTCCCTCAGCACAAACTGACGCTCAGAGTACTACGTCCTTTTAGCTGTGCTTCCAGTCCTTTCAAAGTTACTTGGGAAGCATTAAGAGCTCCATGAATGCCCAAGTTTTCTCATCATCCCTAAGGATATTTTGGGATAACATAACTTTAATTCATCAACATGCAAAAACCATCACTTTGCAGCCACTATTCTTGGACCCCCAGCCAGAAATGTGGATGCCTCAGCTTAAGCCTGAATATCATCTGCTCAATATCAAAATGGACAGAGAAGCCTTTCAAGATACTAAATCCAAGTTAGTTTTAACCAGCTAGCTCAAGCAGTGACAACACCAGTAATGTAGTTACACAAGCTTCATTACAGTCCCTAGATTACACTAGGGACTCTGGTACTTCCTCTGGCTGCCAGACCACACTTAAGCCCATGCTGCCACAAATTATTTCAAGGGCTTCCCACACTAACAGGATTCAAATTAAGACAGATAGGCTCTTTGCTATCACACATCCAAAATGGCATGCGGACACAGCCCCCCTCATCCCATGGCTCATACCTATAGAAAACTCTTCTCTAACAGTCAGGCAGAAAGGGCGGTCTGAATATGGTGAAGGATGAGTGACAGCAGGAGACATGAACTACAGCCAGATGCAGCAGCATACCTCTGTCACTGCCGATGACTGATTTCAGTAGCTTAATTGCAGGCTGGTTACCGGGTCACTCCAAGGAATCGCTGCACCCAGTGCCAATAGCTGCAGAGGTTACACAAGTGTGCAACTCAAGCAGTCACTGAGTAAAAGACACCTGACAAGTTGAGTAGGAGAAAGGACCTGGGTAGAAAGGTAACAATTTCAGAATAAGGATGGAATTACAGGACAATGCACCTACACATCCAGTAGAAAGAGTCCAACCAAAGTGTGTTAGGGCACTGCAGTCCACTCATGGGTCTGATACAATGTGCTTTCTAGCAAATGACATGCTCAAATTCCCAACACTAAGTTTTGAAGGTGAAACTCACTCCTGAGCCAAACACAAGCACAAACACTACGTTTCACCTGACTCGGTCTCACATGACGTATCAGCTTCAGCACAGGGATGGGTCTGGCCTAGGCAGAGCTAACTGACAAAGGAGGATAATTTGGAGCAAGTGCACAGTAAATACTTCAGAAGGATGTTATGAAAACATAATGAGTGATATCCAGACCATTGTGTCATAGGTCCTTTTCCAAAATCCCAGAAGACTACTATGCAACAACCCATTATTCTTATTCAAAATACTGACCACCAATAAGAACTGAGCCCACAGACAGCAGATGGCTCTTATCTTTGTGTATTTGCACACATTTCACAATGGCCAAGTGCCCAGGCAGTTATTTTTGCCTCGAGTTAAGACCTTGATTCATAGCAAGATTAACAGTAAATATGCAACTTGTAAGCTCTTCAGGGACTGAGTATTTTCAGTGGAAAGGCTGACATTTACATACATCACATTGCAGCCACAGAAAGAAGGGACCACAAGAACAGCCGTTGTTTCTCTGCAACTGAAAGAACATGCAGACATGACAACCCCAATACCATCACATACGTGCATCTATAAAAGCAAATAAATGAGGCAACTAATGCTAGACAGCATACTGAGTTTTTGTGCTGAAGCGACCCAAAGTCACATGTTCTTACACTGCCTTCACAATTCAACAGAAAAAACAGCTTCTCAGCAATAGACTATTGCCAGCACACTTTATTTGCATTACTAGATGTCAGGCAATCCATTTTCAAAGGCAATACCACCAATCATGTACTGTAACCTTATGAATCTATTTTCTGTCCTAAAGGGAAAAAAATATACACGTACAGAAACATGTTACTTCCACCTCAGTACAACCCAGGTGCTGTCACTGATAATGCTGGCATGATCACACACAAAGCAGAGCATTACGCTGAACTATCTTTCCACTACAATTATTCTGGCATCAGTGGCACCAGCACAATCTCACAGCACGCGGTAAAAAAACGTGCACAATATTTACCCTTAAAAATGTGACATCGGTTTTTCTTTATCATTTCTTCACCCAAACATCATTTTAAAGATAACTATATTTTCATCTAAAAACGTAGTCTCTGAATATTAATGCATGTTATGACAAAAATCCCAGATACGGTCAGGTCCTCATTTTAGAAAACGATTAACTGTATATACTAATTTTGCAAAATTTAAATGTCCACTTTCAGCATATGCCACATTAAGGAGACAGGTTCCCATTCTGCTGATAGAACAAGGAAGGAGAAGAAGAGATCTTCCTTTAAGATTGTGAAGGACGGGTGCAATGTCAAACTAATGAAGTGATCACCCTGGCTGAGTTGTCCCTTCAAGAATCAACTCCAGAGCAATAAACTCCAGGAACAAGTCAAAGGACTATGCCTGTGACCCTAATCCCCCATATTCCATCAAGTCCACTATTCTCAATATAGAAAGAAGCACCTTTCTGGAGAGGTCCACTAACTACATGCAGTGAAATCACTCTCTGAAAGACAGCAGGAGGAGAATGAGCTGCCTGAAAACATGCCGTCCCTCTCTGCTTTTCAGACAGAATGACTTTCAGTCCTTCACAATGAAAGCAAGAAAGAAACAAGTTCAACATATGGCCTTAGAAAGCAGAGCATTTTTCCTAATCAACTAGAAGTAAAGTGAGCTTATTTCTACCATTCTAAGTAACGGCTGGATATGGTAGCAACTCCAGACCTCTTATTACAACTATTCAATTCGTTTTCAATAAAGGTGTCGCACAACCATGACAGACACGGTGTCAGCTGCCAAACACCACAAAACAAGAAATGCTAAACATACGTGAGAACAGTCAGGTCGAGGGAGGTGATCCTCCCCCTCTACTCCGCTCTTGTGAGACCCCACCTGCAGTACTGTGTTCAGCTCTGGGGCCCCCAACATAGGAGGGACATGGACCTGTTGGAGTGAGTCCAGAGGAGGGCCACGAAGATGATCAGGGGGCTGGAGCACCTCTCCTACAAAGACAGGCTGAGAGAGTTGAGGTTATTCAGCCTGGAGAAGAGAAGGCTCGGGGGAGACCTTATAACAGCCTTCCAGTATCTAAAGGGGGACTACAAGAAAGCTGGAGAGGGACTTTTTACAAGGGCATGTAGTGATAGGACAAGGGGTAATGGCTTTAAACTGGAAGAGGGTAGATTTAGATTAGATGTAGGGAAGAAGTTCTTCACTGTGAGGGTGGTGAGGCACTGGAACAGGTTGCCCAGAGCAGCTGTGGATGCCCCATCCCTGGAGGTGTTCAAGGCCAGGTTGGATGGGGCTTGGAGCAACCTGGTCTCGTGGAAGGTGTCCCTGCCTGTGGCAGGGGGGTTGGAACTAGATGATCTTTAAGGTCGCTTCCAACCCAAACCATTCTATGATTCTATGATAAGATAAGAATCAATTCTTACTCCTCTGTGAGATGTTCGTTTTGTGCTCTCTTAAAAGTACATCACTATAATAATAAAGCTAGGTCAAAAAATAGCCACAAGTGTTAATCAATACCTCACAGAAACATTATTTACAGACAGGTTAAAGTAATGGCTAAAAAAGAGATGAATGCCGATCTAGTTACACAAGAAACCACCATATTATCCAGCAGTGGCTACAGTACTCCAAGACTCCAGATACTTGGGAGAGAAAAGAAGCTATTCATAAATTTATTTAGTATGGTCCTTATGCAGAAACCTCAAACACTTATTATAGATAATATCTCACTCCCCCTAGGTTATTTGTCTAGACATATTTTAATTAAATGACATTATTCTGGTCACTGATGTGGTGAAAATTATTTAGTTTATTTTAATAAGGTCTTTTGCTCTATACTACTGCAGCTTCCAGAATTATAACTCACAGCCCATGACAAGTTAGACATATGTTGTAATGAATGCGATAGTGCCTGTTGCCTCTAGACCTATACAAAACACAGGCACAAAGGTGGGGACTACCATCCCTGTCTATCTTCAAAGCACATGCAAAATGTCAACTTTCCCACAGAATTACACAGAAAACCCTAAAAGACTATGTATCCTTTTTTTTGTGGGAAGCCACCGGAAGCCTTCACTAGTCAGTTCTTTGTACAAGCTTAAGAAGTGTACTGCATCATACACAGAGATCAATTTAATGCACAATTCCCAGAATTGAGTCTCAAAGGCAACCCAGGAGGCGTATAACATGAATCCACTGCATGGCTGTTTCAGCTGTTCAACACATTGCCTGGACAGTCTCTGTGGACAAAGTATTTTGGAATCCAGATCACAAGATAAAGTTGTTCTTGTCTACACCCCTTCGAACTTTAGCCTCCCATGAGGAACAACATGCTACTGGTGTAGGGGAAGCACAGATACAGCCCTCGTAATACTTCCCTGGGATAGCAACACTGCAAGACAAACTTCTAACATAATGAAAAGCTGGGTTCAGACCTCTTGCATTCAGACCTGGTAATAAATTCCACCCACACTTCAACTTCAAAGTATAACTGGACCTACAAGTTTGTTTAGGCATTGAAAGAGAGATCTCCAGCTTGTCACAAAATCCCAAGTCAGATATAAATTAAGAAACAGGTAGTCTTTGGATACATGCCCGTATGTATCCACAGTAAGTCAAAAACTTGTTTTAACCATCAGAAAGGTGTTCCAGCAGAGAAGTGAAACAAGTTCTCGATAGCAAGTGCAACCCCCCAGCCCCATGCTCATGTTTAGACATGAGTTTGCTATCCAAAGCTACACTATAAAGCATTTTACAAAAATGCCTGCTATTTCATTTAGAAAAATAGCAAAGAGTAACAGCACAAATTGCATGGACTGACATATTCAATATCCTTGTAAAACCTAATTAAGAAAGGCGTTGCTTTGAGAAAAGTGAAGTCTTCCAGTAAAAGACAGCTGTCCGTATAAACGTCAGTAAGCCAACCTCCCTCATTTCATGAGTGGCCTCTTTAGTCTAGAACTGGAAGACCCTGGTAAGGGAGAGAGAGATATGGTTGTTTCATTTACTACTATACTCCTGAAGAACTAACTATAAGCAAGAAAAAAGCTGCAGTGCTCAGGGACTCACTTTGGTACCTGACACAGGTTTTTGAGTTCTTTATAAAGAAATATTTGTTCAAGCTATTGTCATTCGGTACATCCTCACCAGAACATATAGCAGTACTGAAGGACACAGATTTTAAAAAAAAAAAAAAAAAAAAAAAAAAAAAAAAGCTACAATGAAAAGAGCCTACAATGCTGTATTTCACCATTTCCCCAGGTGCATCACAGGCTTTCCCATCAGATCACCAAGTCCTTGTTTCTCAGGAATACAGCAAGATTCATTTGCCAACAGCTCTTAAGGCCATCCATTTAAGGAAAATAAAAATTAGATAGGTCTAAAACACTGAACCATTCAGCTAAGGTACCCTTCAAAAGACAGGGAGCAGGCTTGCCAAGAACTGACATGCATGCGCTAAGAAATGGTGCTCCTCCAAATATTGCACTTATGTAACTATTACCTAGCAGCTGGTAAAGCACAAAGGCAGACTGTTCCGGGAGGGGCCCCTATTAACATAGGAGGTACATGCTTTTTACCTGCCTGGCTCTGCCTGTTCGGTTCCCCACCTCCCACTCTTAAAGAGTCATTTCAGCAACCTAAGAGGCTGCTCAGAGAAACAGTTCAGATAAAAGGTGTTCAGATTTTATGCATCACAGGCAGAGAACTGAACCCTTTTCCATATGCAAAGGGAGAGCAAGCAAAATGCAAACCCTTCATTCCACACCTGCGCAAGCCCAAGTACATTTGGCTTCTAAATGAGTATTTGTAGGTTTAAGTACAGAATCCAACAGAACCTCTGCCTTAAATTACCAGTGTATTAGTGCGGAAGAGAGTGGGGAAACACAGGGCCCAATGACTTTTTTTT
Organism: Aquila chrysaetos chrysaetos; assembly: GCF_900496995.4. Classification (NCBI taxonomy): domain Eukaryota; kingdom Metazoa; phylum Chordata; class Aves; order Accipitriformes; family Accipitridae; genus Aquila; species Aquila chrysaetos. Next base: position 3,186,242 of record NC_044009.1, on the reverse strand, counting down.
TTTTTTTTAATTAAGCACCATTTAAAGCCCTCTGAAACAGAAAGCAGACCCTCATTATCCTGGCACCACACAGAATGAGATAAGCCTTCTGCAGGGAAAACTACCATCTAAAACACAAGATTAAAGACTTATTGCATCTTTTCCAGCAGATGGTAAGATGAGGCAGAAAACTGTGTGGCAGGGTTGACAACCAAACTCAGATCTTCCAAGAGCTAGGTAATCACCTTAGCCACAGACAGCCTTCTGAAGAGTCTCTGCCACTCTTACGAACACGGCACTTCACCAGGAACTGAACAAGAAAAAAAATGTAAGCAATGTCCATTCACGTGAAACACATGTTTTCAATTTGTAACAAGTAGTCCCCCTTGCCTTTATTGTCTTAATTTTACAAGCTTCACAGAGAAGATTGCTACAGTATTTGCAAAGTGCACTTTGACAGTCTGTTGGTTCCTTCTGGATTCAGAGCTTCGTTTGTCCAGACTGGAAGATATGCATACATACACCCCTCTGGTTCTGTTTAGTGACTTTTGGTGCTTCCTGTGGCAATGCAGCTCTTGAGGGATCTAACAATGCTCTGAGTTACTATCTACTCTGGCTGTGAAATGCATCACAGGGAAATCTGAATCTCCCACAGGTTTCAGATCGACGAATACCACTCCGGGTAGCCCTATCTTTTAAAGGAAACATCTTGAACCTTGCAGAAGGTTTGTACATATTGACACCAGACAGTATGCCCCAGAGATGGAGCCACAAACAACATAACTGGCAGCCTTTCCACTTTACTAATACAAGGCGCGAGCCAGTATAACCTAACTCCCTAGGGAACTATGTGCATCAGCACTGGAAAGACCCATCTTCTGCATGCAGAGCACAGCTTCTTCACCATGTCCAAATGGTGTCTAGAATCCATTTTGACTAGCTGCATGCACTGTGAAATGACATGCAGCATCGCTAAGGAATGTTCCATGAACACATTCATCACCCCAAGAACGCCGAGTTTGAAATTGGGAAGAAATTATAAGTTCTCCCTATTACTAGAGTTGTTAGAGTTGCATCATCCATCTTTCATCAAAGTCAATATTGTCCTGTCATGGGAACTTCATAAGCCTTTGGGCCTCTGACTACAAAAAGACATGCACTGGTCCCACTTGCATAGCTGAGATTTCTACCCTCTCCCTAGAGAACAGGCAGAGCACCAGGAACAACCTTTACTGAAAAGGCAGACGCAGCCAGACGGTGTATTTGTATTAGGCTGCATAATACTCAGCTTGGGACATACAGCAGGACTGCAAAATATTTCTTCCAAATCCTATTAGAGAAGCAAAAGCTGTTTGCCATATCAAATTCAAACTAATGAGAAGAGCCCAAATTCACATCATAATGTTCACAAGCACCAAAATCATACATGCCAACTGAGCTACAATCCAGAAGTCAAAGCAGTTTTTCACAGGTCAGACTTTCAATTGACTCAACATCAACAGACGATAACACTGGAATGGGTAAACCGTAAAGTTTGATTTTGTTGCTGCTTTTGTTACAAACAACAGTAAAGAGTGGCTGAACAGCTCTAACTCAACCAATGCACACCATAAATCCTGAACAGCTTCTTGAGCTTTCCAAATCCTGTTTTTGCAGAAGGATACCGATAGCATCTCTCAAGAGTGAAACTCCACTTTTGTCATTTCCTAATTCTGATTTCATTGAGACATATATCCTGCTGTTTGGCACAGCCAGATAAGAAGAGACCCAATCCCAGTGGTTTTGTAATCTGTCCATTCTTCTATTACAGCTGTGTTCCTATCTTTACTCATTTTCTGTGAGAGGCTCGGGAAGACCAGCAGCTCTGTAACTGCAGCCAGTTGCCAATGGTTATCCAACCAACCAGAGGCTGATTTCTTAATTAGTGATCCCTGGAGTCTAAAGAGAGAAAAAGAAGCTATTAAAAGGAGACAGCACGGATTGCAGGGCAGGGAGGGACAGTGGGGATGGGAACGAACTGTTGAAACATAGACTAGTTGTTTAAATTTGCCCAAAGACATGGTGAGTACCTTATCCACGGTTAAAGGTCTAGCTGTTGCTTTTAAAACCAGTATCCAATAAGCCACCAAAAATCCTTTTAAAAGTCAGTCTGTCTGGTGGGGAAATCAGAAATACACATTAAGCAACTACCTCTTTTACAGAATGTTAAAGTGGGCTAACAGTTTAAGACACCTTGGCAGTATCTCAGTTATAACTTTTTAAAATAGATATTACCTTCTGACCATGTCCTGAGTCACTATTTTCAAAAGGAAATCTGTCCATAAGAAAACACAGCAACAAAAGGAGGTACTGTCAGATTCTCAAAAATGATAGTTACTTTACTTTGCCCCTGCAGACACTGTTCTCCAGTAGAACTCTGCCTCCACCCCGAGAGACATAGCTTCTTTTGATAACACAGGTTTAATAAAAGTTCAGCTTTTGTATACTGCCTCCACAGAACACTTTTTGGAATGCTATCTGACATCTGCACTTACACTTTAACACTCAGGAGAGTGAATCATTTTAGGAAAGGAGTAATATATTTTCAAGAGCTGTTTTTGCTTTGCATTTACATTTCTATACTTACTATCCTTAGAGAAAAGAATGTTTTAAGAGTTCATGAGCTGACAGATGTGCATGTCTCTATTGCTTTTATTTATTTTACCTGGCTGCTGTAAGTAAAGAGAAAATATTTTAAAGAACAAGTATATATGAATGTGAGAAATCAGCAGTCTTGGCAAGGAAAAGTCAAGGTAGTTCTATGAATACTTAAAATAAGTTTTTAAGAGCTAATGCAATTTTTAAGAGCCAGGTTTCCATGAGCAGCTAGAGAAAGTTGGTAACATTTCGTATTGTGCCTCTAATAGAGTAAAGGTCTCGATTACTTGCCAGCAGCACAGTTGATTTCACAAGCATTTACAATTTATACCCAAATGCCTAAGATTTAAAGAACAAAATAAAATTGTTAAGAAGGAAATATCTGAGGCAAACTCTTAGAATAAGTACTGAAAATCAGAAACACATTTATCCAACACATGCAGCACTGGACACATGTCTGTCTGACGCATCCTTTTTTAGATGCATGGGGGACTGCTAAATTGAGGACAATGTGACATCCAGTGTACTATGAGGACAAAAGAGCAAAGAGGTATTGACTGGAGTGAATGAGAGGAGACTTTTCAGGAAGGAGAAGGAGAAAACTACCAACTCAAAGAAAGTTTAAACAGACTCCTAACCCTGGAGAACGAAAATTTCCACTCGTCCAACAAGCAAGTACAGACGACAGGCTTCAACCCTTCAACCCCCGGAGGAACCTCTCATTGCAAATAGACATGTTTTCAGAGACAGATTCAACCTTTGCCTGTCCATTGAGCCTATCAACAACGGGGCAAAGGACGGTGGTGGTCTGTCTACTACTAAACTCCCAGGCATTGGAAGTTGAACCAACTGCTCAAATAATCCAACATCTACACCATTAGTGTCCAACCTAGAAGTCTCCCCCAAAAGCCACCATCACTTAACCTTACCAGATCCCTGAGGTCATGAAAGTTCACAAAAATTTCCCATTTCTGTAAGGAGTTATAAAGCCATTTCCTGATTTGTATGACATTACTCCAAAGAAATTAAACATATAGACCTCTAATTATGATATTCAATCTGCTGCTGAGAGTTCACAGCACCCCAATTATTAACTGACATACTGTAAAGCTTCTTGTCAGCTTGGAATCCAGAGACAAATCACCACTGCTATTGCTCCTAGAAGCCCTCAGGATAAAAGGAGAAAGGAACAATAAGACCCAAGAGTATCTAGGACTATAAAAAAGAAGAAAGGTTTTATTTTGCTTAATTTGAAGCAACGCATTTTATTGGAATGACAGTGATAGACTCAAGGTTGTCAAAACCAATTGCATCCAGAAGCAATCACTAGAAGCAACCTTTAGTCAGTTTGGCAGGCTTAGCTAGATAATTATACCACGAATTCTTGTATCCATTATATCCCAGGCCACAGTCCCAGACCTTGGGCATGGAAAGTAATTTTAATTTCTACTCACTCATTTTCTATTACTTTCACTTTTATTTCATGTAAAGAAAAAAGCAAGATTCTTCCTTGAAAAGGATAGATCTGTTACACCTTAATGGATTTCTCTCCTTTCTGACATTTTGTTATTTTGTGTGTTTGAGGATGGGACGTATTTCAGTTTAGAACATTAATATTTAGCCAGGTTGCAAAACTTTTAATATTCCAGAGAGGTGACCAAGATATTATCCAGAACCTGGACAATACACTAATCCTACCCTTGCTCCTAAATACATTAGACTGTACTTCAGTCTTGATTCTCTAGACTGTCCTCACCTGGCTGAAAAGCTTCACTAGTGCTCAATCATTATCAATGGAAACAGTAGCACAATGGAACTTGTTTACCCTCTAGATGAAAAAACTAGAGTCTTTACTCCAGCTACTTTATTTACATGCTCACATCTATCACATCTGTGTCGCCATGATAATTACGACACTCTGAAAAAGCTTTTAGTAAATATGAGCCAATTTGCCAAGCATAGGAAGAGGTTCTACCTAACACTTCCCTTCCTCTGTGGCTGTCAGGAGTAGGGACGCAAGCAAAGTATAACAAACAGCTGAACCTGCACAGCTCACAATTTGACAGCTCTGAGTGTGTCTGATTCACAAAGCCTAACGGAGAGATACACCGACCTTACTCTCTTCCTCCTTCTTTGTGCGTGTAAGATATACACACTGCTAAGGCCTCTACAGAAAGAATGAGCCACAGAACTTTGTGGACCCAGAGAGCAGCCACTGTCCTTCTAGCAGAAGGGTCTACCTTGCATAATCCAAATAAAAAAACACAGCTGGAAGGACTGCTACATTTGTAAGTGCTAGTGCTCATGGAGCATGTGCTGGCCACCCCAGAAGCGATTCTTCTAAAGAAAGGTCATGTTATACCACTAGGATAACAGGAATATTCACCCCTTCTTCCCCCTCCTAATGAGAAATCATTTGTGTGCATACAAAATATGCAAAGGTGGGGATCAAACCTCTCTCTTTTCAACAAGTTTTACTTTAAGCCCATTATTTGCTGTACCATGATCCTCTCATTCTAAATATAAACTCCAGTGATGCCTGTCCTTATGTTTGTTTCTTTTTGCTTAGCTGCAATATAAGTTCTTCAGGGTAAGGACTGTTTTCTTACTAGGACCTTACACTATGCCTCACAAAACATGACGCGCATCTTCACAAAGGATCCCTCAACAATGAGTAACCATGCTGTATTTGTCTCTGCTGCCTTTTTACAAATGTAAAGAGCAAGTGCAATTCATGCAGCAACTTACAGGACAAGGCCAAGACAGACAAGCCAAAGATGTCCCCACAAAAAGAACCTGTCAAGGAGATGCCTCCTAAAGCTCAGTCACTACCCTTCAACACCCATGAGCCCCTCCTGTCAGGAATGAAATCCCAGTTCTTTTTGCACTGCCTGGTTTTAGTCACACAAACTAAAGTCAGCTTGGCACTACAAATGCAAAGCTGCCCTGCAGCAAAGGATAATTCACAGTAGCATTATCTTCAATTCACTGGCTTACGGTTAATTTGGTCTGAACAGGAGGGTGGGGGGAGTGTTAGCAAACACAAAAATAAGCAGATGACAAATTTGCTTATTAATCACATTGAATAAGATATGTATTAAAAAACGTAAGGAGGGAGGGGGGATGAAAAGCAGGATATGAAAGAAGCAGGAGCTGGAACAGCACGGATAATGTCAACCATGAAATGCAACCCCTGCTGGGACAATTTGAAAGACAGAAGAGGCAGGCTTTTTCACGTTAACTATTTGATCGCTCTACTTCAGATGCATCTATCTAATATCACATGAAGAACAGGATTTCCATTTACCCTGTAGGTAATTCTTACAAGCTAGAGATCTGAAACAGCACTGAGAACAACAAATAAATTCACTCTGCATTGAAAACTTTGGTTAACTTCACTCAAAGTTGACCAGGACACACTGTTGCAAGAGTCACCTGAAACAAGTAAAACACCAAAGAGCTCTTAACAATTCTCCAGCTGCACATTCACACAGGCTCCAGGGCCATTACTTAGTTTACCTTTATTCCAAATACTCAAAGCTCTTTGGAAGGCACATTCTGTACCATCTCAGCATTAGTTTCTAGTACCATTGAAGCCAGTGAGGATTTCTGCATAGACTGAAATAAGGAACCTGTCAAGCATGTCTACAAGCATTGCACTTGCTCAACAATCTCTAGAGACTAAGTATTCCCACGTTTCCCCATGACACCAGAAATCCAACCTCTCCCTTGAATTCAACAGTTTAACTAGCACCTCTAGTTAGAAACACGGTTGATCCAGAGATTCCTAAATATTCATGTTTTCTGTAGCACCCATATCTTGCCATCACTTGCTACCACTGTGCAGCTTTCTTCCTCAGTAAGAGCAAAATGTAATTAGTGTCAGATGCTTCTTTGCGTATTCTTTTTCAAATAAAGAAAAAGTTTGTCATGCATCCTTACTCCCTCCTCATCTCTGTACCAGGCAAGTCTCTGGGCTCAATTAGTTTTGTTCCATTTACTGTACCTTTTTTCAATTTGGGTCTATAACTAGAATAGGTCATGAATTACAACTGGAAATAAACATATTTAAAAAGCAGCCCCCAGAAGTCTTGCAAACTCACTCTTTTAGTAGTTCCATTCTGTCTGCATTGGCAAATTATTTTTATTTATTTATATAATTTTAAGAATTCAACCACAATAGTAAATTCAATGGAAAATACACGAGTACAAATGGAACAATCACTGAAGCTGGTCATTGCAAAGAACTTCTACTACAATGACTGCCAAAAAAGCAATGGGCAGGGAGGGGAGAAAGAGCCTCTCTGCGACTCAGCAAAACAACAGGAAAGAGAAATCTGATAGGATACCATGCATTTGCACTGGTATACTTCTGCAAGTGCAAACTCTCAGCGTTTGTGCTAGTCTGCAGCAAGCTAGAGCTTTACTCTGATTTAGAAGTTTTTACAAATCAGAACTGAAACCCCAAAATAAAAGCTGCTATTTCCAAGTTTCCTAGCCATGTAATTTTAACATGTTTACAGTCTTCTCCAAAGGCACAACTCATGTACATAAATGAAGCTAGGCAGAAGTTTAACTGGTTGTAATATCAGGGATTAGATCACTTACTCAAGGTCAAATACAGAGTAGCTGGAAGAGGGAAAATTGAACTCACCTCAAATCCCAAACCAGTGCCTCAACCCGCATAGTCATTCTTCTCTTCCCATTCCAGAGGGAAGACAGAGAAAAGTCATTTAAATATCACAGGTGTCAGATAGGATTTCACTAACAAAACGCTTATTTTGAGACAATTTTCCAATCTATCTGTTCCTCTTAAACTTTATGTGATGAATGCTTGGTTTTAACAGCCTAACAGTTGTTAAAACACAAGCTCTTGTCCCAGTTCCCCATAGTAAGACAGCTATTAACAAACAGTATTTGCACACTTACTTACTAAGGATTTTCCAAATGCATCTACTTCTACACCTCAGAACTCAGAAATGCAAAGGCATGTTAAAAATAAATAAATCAAAATCTGGAGGCTCCCTTTTAGGACTGCTCCTCACAAATTGTTGAATGACCTCTATAGACACTTCTTCCAAAATCAGAGATATCTTAACAATAGAATTATGCAAACCTAGCAGCTTTCCAGAGCACTGGATGGACTCCATACCTTAGTCATTACAACTGAGACTGCAAGTTGCTGTGAAAATGCCATCCTTACAAGACTTGAGGGGCCTCAGTATCTACCTTCCGTATCACAGCCCTATCAAGTCAGCCATCAGTCACATTCCAACTGGTAACTTGCTGATTCACCTTCAGCATCACAGTCACCCTCTGCCTGTAGCAGACACACGCACACCCCCCATCCAAATCAGAAATTCTCATACTGAGTAGGCATGCAAGGTCTTCACCCATTATATTATCGCCAAACAAAGCCAAGAATGTAGATCCTCACTCCACCTGCTTGATAAAAAAAGAGCCAGAGTACTCTTCAAAAAGGAGATGTTATCTTCTTCAGAAACGATGAAACAGGTAAAATTAAACCCAATAGCCAAATGATCCCTAGCAAGTCAATGGCGTAAGGTGAAGGGGTTCTCCTACTATCCTCAAGTGTTTCACTCCAATAACCGAATGGAAAATACAATGTTTTGTATGCTTTGAATATCCTCCCAAATTATTTTCATACTTTACCTTACCAAGGCCACTGAAATAACCAGAAATTATCGTTATTCCCTCAGTTACTTACACGTCGCATGGAAATAAGCCACAACAGAATCATAGGGCAACTATTTAGGTCGTTCCTTCCTCAAGCACTGTAAATTCCTCTGTATTTGCTCAGCAGCTTGTCTCAGCTGATTAAACTCTACAGCAAAAATTGGAGGACAAGTCTCCAGTAGTCTTCTCAGAGAACTGGGACCCCAAAACAGCATCAGCAAGATTGCCAGTGACATTCTCCCCCTTCCCCAACATGCTCATTAAACCATGAGTTGGTGCTTAATTACTTTAGAAAATTGCATTCTAGTGGGAGGCCAATCCAAATGTCCTTTGCTAAAAGGCAAGCAGTAATCAGATGGAAAAAGCAGAGCCTATACAGCAAAGCTTTTCCCGCATATATGATGTACACTTAAAATCTTCTCTTAGCTCTGATGCTGAAACAGAGCTGAAGGCTAACAGAAGATCCACAGAACTGTATGCTCATAGCATATCCCCACTGCTCACTACCTCAACAGTGATATTCATTGTGGAAAAACTCACCCATCCACATTAGTGGAGCTGACAGGAGAAAGCTGGCTCAAGCACAGACCTATTTTTTCCTTAAGACAGCAGACAGCGCAACAGGAAGACTGTACTTCTGAAGCGGTGTTTTCAGGACCCAGCTCACTGATCTTTATTGATTCTAAAACTTAGCTCTAAAGAGCCAGCTGCGTCGAACTAGCCATGACCAACCATTCTTCCTTTAAACACATACATTCTCTCAGCATTCCATCCTCTCTCACCAGGCATTTTCTTCTTGCAAAGAAAAGCTTCCAAATCTAGGGTCATTTATATACTATACATATTTATACCCAAACTCTAGGGTCTTAGAGCTTGGAGCATCTCAAACTGTTTTCAGGAGTACTTGCAACCCCACAAAAGGGAACCTATGGAAGCAATTCCATCCAAACAGCTTTTGGTATCCAGCAAAACCTGGACAAATATATTGGTCAGAAGAGTCTGTCCCAAAGCCCATCAGAATTAACTATTAACTATTTCTAAGTACCATTAAGGGGTTTGAATCAGGCCCCTGTTGGGAACTATGAGCAAGACAAACAGTAAAGAACACCTGTGTAAGCACATTACTACATATGAATGGATTTACTTCTGAGATTTAAGTTAAATAATAAGCATTCAAGCGGTTGACTAAATTAGGGTTTAAAAGCTCTGTGTGTCACCAGTTTCCATGTGCTGTATGAACTGATGCTTGGATACCACAGCCTTAGGAACTGCCCCTACTCCCATCCCCTACTTGGCCACAGAGACAATTACTCAGACTTCCAGACCAAAACATCCTGCAAAAATAAGGATGGTTACAGATATCCTTTTCTTCCCTGTAAGAACAAGGATGACTAAAAAATGGCTTATGCATTTTCGTAAGACACTGTATTTCTGCTAGAAAAGACAGTTACCCGTCCACAAACGGATGCAATTTTCAGTCCAAGTAGTATCTTTCACCTCAAGGTTATTATCATGTTTGGGAAAACAAGCAAAATTTAATATCTAAAAGGATCTTCTCAGGAGATAGCTGTATTTGCAGGTTTTCTGGAGAGCAGACATGACCTCTTCATTTTTTCCTCCAGAAGAGGATCATCTATCTGCCAATTTTTGGAGGGTGTGTAAGGAGAGGAATTTTCTTTTTCGTATACTCTCTAAGTAAAAGAGGGTCAGAAAACAGTGGGAGCTGCCATGAACTCAGAGGGGGGAAAAAAAAATAATCAGATGTTACTATCAACAGATGCTGCTTCCTTGAGAATATCTCTTAAGAATTTGCCTTTTTTAACGCATTGATTTTTAGGCCAACTAAAATCAGTATCTTCCAAAATACTTTAACTGGCTATTGATAGACTACATCTGACATAGTTCTGTACCATGTAGAAGATTTCAGCATGTTTGAAGCTAACCTAAGGTAAGCCTCTGTATCATAACATTGTGGCATGCAGAAGTAAAGGCTTACACCTATAATCATGCTAACACAGGGCTCATTCTTTCTCAGTTCTGCTTTTTCACAGGGTCCATTTTATCAGGGAAAGGACCATATCACAACAGTTCCAGAGAGTGCTTACCTGGTACCACTTCATGTCAGTCTCGACAAGACTACTTTGGAAAATACAGATATATGCTTAGAGAACTGAAGACTAAGACAGACTGAGTGTTGTTCTATTGAGAAAGGACATTTTTACAACTTTCATATATTTTATTGCCAGCAACATGCTCTTAAATAGACATTTTGATTCAATTATTATTAGGCTTCCAACTGCAATACTAGCTTTGTGAGCTAAACTAACAATGCAGACCAATTTAAAAGCAACATTGCCTGCATTCACTGCTAAACCTCTGAACAGAAGAAAAATAAGTCAAAAAAAACCCCTGTCTTGGAACTCTTGGACAAGTGAGGCAAGACTGTATTTCTGAACACTAATGGTGAAATTTTCAGGAATGGATTTCCTCTAACTTCATTGGAAGTGGAGTTAGACCTACCCTAAATGACTATGAAAAAACAACACATTTTGCTGGAACAAGAAAAACAGATGAGTTTAATCATCTGTCCGGATTCAGCACCCCAATCAAGTGAATAAAAGCAAGCACAGATTAAACAAACAGTAAAACTGATATTGGAGATTGTCAGGAATGCTTTACTCACCCTTTTAATTTTCCCAATCCACCTACTCAGTGTATCTTGTCTGAAAACAGTCAGTTCTTTGGAACTGGGGTTGCATATACTACATCTTGCAAAATTCTTAACAAATAGCTGCACTTAAACTGAGTTTACATGTGTTTTTCTCATTAGCTACATGTAGAGGGATTTCAAAATGCTGGCTGCTGAAGGCCACAGTACTCTGACATTTACTCAAGACTACCAGAGAAGAGGATGCATTTGCAGATCACACAAGCATCCCTTGCAGGACTATCTTAATTACCACCGTGTAATAACACAATTAGAGCACATAAAGTAGACATTTAGCAAAAGATGAGGCACTTGTTTTCTTTATAAATCACATAGCCAAAGAAAAGATGCCATCCTGGATATTGTAAGTAACTAGCCATTAAACTGCATCAGAAAAGATTTCTGCTCATTACCATGGAGCAGTTTACAGACGTTTGCTTTAGCAAACTACAGGGAAATCCTTATGCAAAAAGAATGCAAACAACAGGGTAAATTGAGAGTAACCACGAGCCACGAGCAAGCTTTTTAAAAAAATAACTACAGGACCAAGTAACATTAATCTGTCTCAGTTCAGTGCCGTGTCCATTTTTATCGGAGGCCATTCACCTCATCTCCATTATTCAGTACAGTCAAGCTACCCAAAACATTCAAACAAAGGATTGGCAACAGCACAGTTTGCTCCTTATACAACAGGCTGAGTCCTGTCAGTACAAGGGCAAAGCTAGATCTCAAGTAACAAAGGATAAATTAAGTCTATCTGTAGCAGCCAGTCACTGACAGGACACTGCCACTTTTTTGAGCCTTCTTCTCAAGTTCTCTTCGGGTGTTTCAGCATGTAGTGTTCCGCACTGCTTCAGTTAGTGTAGATGTCACAGCAAAAGATACACTCAGAACTTAATCACTGACCTCAGGATTATCTGGTGGACACAGAAAGGACAAAGGCTGACTTTACCTCCAGTACTTGCAAAATAGACGGTCAAGTCACACAGAAATACCAAGCCATCCTCCTTTTCCCACATAGACTGAAAACAGGAATAAAACTCTAGTTCTAGATACTGCCTTTATTCAGTAAGTTTAATACTTGTTCACTTTGCTTCCTCTCTCTTAATTTCTTTCCAAAAAAAATCCAGAAATCTCAGCACTTTAAGGAACAAAAAAGCTAGACAGAATAAACTGCAATAATACATCTGTAAAGGGTTGTATTGAGTCAGCATCAATAATTGGAACAATCAGCTGATTCTATTGAATCTTCCCTCCCATAATGTGAGGTACATTAAGAAAGGTACATACCTAAGAAAGGGGATCAGGGTTTAATGGCTTTAAGATACTCGATCTCAACTGACTTTATATAGGACTGGACTCCAACACTGCTGAAAGTTTCAAGGATAACGCTTGGATTCTGCATCTCCACAGCTCCTTTTTAGCTTACCAGAAACACAGGAAAAAAATATCTCCCTCTGTGTTGTAGAAGTTTTAAGTAAATTTAAAATAAAAAAGGCTTGCCACTTTGCAAACGCCAGCTGATATCCCTAAGTTATTTAACACAAAAGGAGGTGGAATAGAAACTTCAACCTTCCCTATTTCAAAGAGGCTCTAAACACAGCTCACTGGTGTAATTGCAAGTAATTGTCCTACACATTTACCCTGGAGATGTTAAAATTGGACCAAGTAGCAATAAAGACAGTGGGCTAGCTATTCAATTCACAGAAATGTTAATAAACTGTGCCCTTGCAAAGAAATTCTAATACCAAATCAGATCCCTACCAATCACAAGGCATTCAAGATTGCAATGGGGAGACTACAATATACTGCAAGTTACTTGAGGCCTAGTATATTCTCAAGGCAAATATCAGCTGCATAAAGACATTGATGGATACCCTTTCTCCGTGTCTATTTACAAGGAAAGAATGACAGTAGCACAGAAAAGAGAGTAAGAATTAGCGTGGACTTAAGGGCAGGAAATAAAATATCACCATTTGAAAGAATTTCACATAGAGATGAAGGCAGAGAATCTACTGTTGATTATATCAAGCACAACAACAACATATCTAATCAGCTAAATATACAGGAACCCCAACTCTTGTGGAAAGAAAGAAAGGAAGTAACTTTAATTATCAAGACATCCAAATTGAAACATGTCATGATTCCTAAAGCAGATAAAGATCAGAAGAACAAGGAGAGAATCCTAGCAGTGACGCCATTTACAGGAAAAATCACTATCTGTGTGTCATAAACACCACCTTGTCAACCTTTCCACCTAACAGCATGGCACAACAGTTGAAATAAATGGTTGGTGCTCCTGAACGATTCTCTGAGAGTACTAATCAGAATGATAATTGACCAGGTTGCACATAGTCACGGTAACACCTATCAGGCTGCATTTAAAGTGGAATCTGAAATGCAAGCATGAACAAGGCTATTTTAAAAAATGCCAGACTCGTGCTTGAAGGTAAGCAGAACCAAGTGAAGGGACCCTGCTTTACTAATCTCAAATATACCATGGAAATCTTTACAGGCTTTAATACTGTATGTAAATTAATTCCTTAATTCAACATTTTAATCTATTCCATAGCTATTTACGGTTGGTTTCAAAGCGCTCAATGTGGATCTCCTCCTGGTGCATCTGGATCTCTTCCTGGTTGCCTGTTCACTCTCCTGTGTCAGGCTAGAATGGTGATAATCTTTCAAAAATTATTAACTAAATCCATTTAATTCAACATACTTCACAGGCAAATTTTAATTAGAGATACAGCAAGTCCATAGATAAGTTGCTGAACTTGAATCCTATAGAGATGGTTAATGTTTCCAAGAGCTGTACAGTCTGAGTGTGTATTCTTAAGCCAAAACAAGTCTACCTGAGCACTGGAAAAAAAGAAAAACAAAACTGTGCATACACTATGTGGAGGTGTTCATTAAATGAACAGTAGTAAACTTGTTTTTCTAACTTGTCCCACTGCAGATCACTAGCCACAGGAAGCAGACCAAACCTGATGTATCCCTTTAGCATGTTTTCATAGCATTAGCTTTTAATAAATATAACATACTCCACCCTCAGAGCGGAGCAGTCCTCAGGTTCCAGCAGAAAAAGTGGTTGTTTTAAATATTTAGATTACATTACAGTTGGGATGTTAAAATAAGCAGTGACTTGTACTGTAGACAGCTATCAGAATCAGCTTGGCAAAATATGTGTAAGCTAACCTAGTGTGGTTAAAAAGTATGAGCTTTGAGGTCTAATAGGCTGGTGTTCTTAGACATATTTTTATTATTTGTACTACAATAGTGCTTTCTGATGTCAGCAAACAGAAAAGCACCACAGTGCTAGATGCTGTATAAACATTAGTAGCAAGATGCACAGTCTCCAGAAAGTTTATAACTTTCAGCAGAGAAAATGAGAAAAAGCTAGGAGAAATAAAGGCTATTCTCATTAGGCAAACAGCTAACACAGGCCTCAATTCAGCACTACACTTCAGTGTGTTCAAGTACTTTGCTGAGTCCAAGCCTAAATCTGTGGCTGAATACGATTTTTTTCAATTTCTGAAGTCTCAGTTCAGTGCTTTAACTATGCAACTATCCATTTTCTTCCACTAGGTAACATTACTTCCACCTTCTGCAGGTATTAATGAACTCTCCCAGTCTTAAGAATTCTCCTTCCCTCTGAAGGCCTCTATGAGGTTGCTGTTGATCCAGATACTCAGGCCTAGGACCTGCTCTTAGTAATCCCTATTTTCAGAATATTATTCCAGATTTATTTGATTGAATCAAGCTGAAACTTGGCCTTCACTTTTGAGCTCCTCCACCAACAGCAGACCAAGACTTCTGCAATGTTTACAGCATTTAAGCGTGCAGCAGACCATGTTGAGTGGAATGAAAGCTAGAAAGAACCATGACCAACCCACTGAACTGTAAAGTCAGAGTCACCATACTCAGTTTTATTAGCTGTCTCAAAGAACTAATAAAAATCCAAGCATCTTCTCAACTTAATCTACTTAACCATCTGTGGGGTTTTTGAGGAAAGCCTTCATTAAAAAGCATTCTCCTCCCACTGCACTCACACAAGTTACACATTCAAACCAGTATCGTTCACGTGACAGAATAGTTCAGCTAGAAACTGGCTCAAAATTCAGTGCATTTCAGAGAAAGAATCTTAGTGACTTCACCAAGCTTTGGATCAGTCCCAAACAGAGCTTCAGTGCTGCCACATATCCTGCTATAGCCTCCCAAAGCAAAGCCAGCAGCAGCAGAAGAGAAGGGTCATGAATCTTAGCCATGGGCTCTAACATGCCTTGCATTCATTTTCTTGGTCAGCCATGCTTGTTTACATCACAGGGAACAGCTGTCCCAGCGTGACCTGAAGACAGCTTTGACTATTACACAATCACCCCTTTCTAGCCTACAGACACACAAACCTGGCCAAAAAGGGTACAGGATTAATAAATAAATAAATAAATAAATAATCTTTAAAAGAAACCCATTTGTTGCTCCATCTGTTCAACCACGCTTGCTATCCAAAAGACATTTTCAGTAAACATGCCATAGGCATTTGCAAAGATCTATACAGTAAATTATGTGACTGCATTACCAGTTGAAGCCCCAACCCTTTTTTAATCTTCTGTCCAAGTAAACTGCTGTCTTTTTCTCAGTCCAACTGTATCTCAGATCTTTGAATATCTACTAACTGACGAAGCAGCCCGAGATAACAGAGAAAATACAGAGGGTTAACACTGAAATGACACAAATCTTCAGGAAGCCTGCTTTCGTTAGTTGTACCCTCATGGAACTACTTACTCATTTGCCCCTCCTAAAAACATCCTGTTCCCTCAATAACGTTGAGGGTAAAAGAGACTAGAGAGGGAGAAGACAAAGATGCACGTGGGAAAACAAGCACACAGAGGGAGATTCTACATGGTTTCTTTGTAAAGATAATCTTGCATGTATTTCAAGGCCCAAAGTTATATGGCACACCTCTTCTTATCTGCTCATCTACCTGCCCATCATTCAGATCAGTAACCTGGACATCATCTTGAATTCTCTGACTGCTCTCTAGACCCTCACGTCCAACCTACATTTAGGTCTTGCAGTCTGTGTAGTATTTCTGAAACTTTCCACTTACACGGCTAAAATTCTTGCCAGAGCTTTGATCATAGTAGTTGCCTCAACATCCCCCTGCCTAGTTCTGACCCATACAGACTCACTCTGTGGGTATCAATCCTCGTCCCAGAGCTGCAAAGATCGTTTTCCTAAACTGTTATTTTTAGCACATGCCCCCTCTGCACATTAGTCTACCAGGTCCGTATTTTCTAATGCAAATATGAATCATTTGCCTTCATTTTATTCTGTTTCAAAAAAGACAAACTCATACCTGTAACTGACCTATATCAGCCTCTGTCACCTGCTTGCTCAGTTTTCAAACAAGTATGGAGGTAGGCATCCTTTCATGTTGCTCTTTAGTCTTGAGAGGATCTCCTTAAAAACACCAGCAAAAATACCTCATTAAAATCTTTGTTGCAATAACTACCAAAAAAAAAACCAAAAACAAAAAACCCACCCAAAACTATGGTCTTACTACTACATAGCACAGCAGAGTCCACCTAAAAGGCAGAATCCTACCTGCAAGGCACTTTTGTCTAGTATGCTGCCTTATCCCTGAATAAGCATGGAAACAGTTTTCCAAGCACAGAAGTCAGTCCAAAAACTTTCTCTTGAGTTCGGCTAGCTCAGAGTCTAGAACTCCATGGCACCTGATTGACAGAGAACAGGCAGAAATAAGGCTTCCACGTTTTTGTCTAATGTTGCTTTGCTTGCTGGATTTTTACAACAGCTTTCACAGTTACATTCAATGAGCGTGGAATTCTGCAAATATAACACCCAAATCAACTTTCTGTTTTCCAAATGATATATGTCCAGTGTCCAAATGGCACTTTAAGCATGAATCGCCTAAACCTCATTGATAAATAGGCAACACCTACTTTCATTTATCCCCATAAAAAATATTTTAAGAGTGTTTTTTTAATATCTTGTCTCTAAAAGCTTTCACAATTATGACATTATTCTGCATCTCCACAGCTAGACATTTGTCAATTAGGGCTCCTGTTTCTCAGTTAGGACTCCTCTAAAGGCAAGGGTGAAAACAGAGATGGGACACTGCCTCCACAAGAAAAGACACAAAACAGTGCTTCTCATGTTCCTCTTCTATTAAAAATTCCCCCATTCAGCTCATAATCCCGATCCCAAACCGGATTCCTACTGCTTTAAATCACAATTGCTTGCTAGTTTTCAACACACCAAGTACCAAGAAAATCAATTTCTGCGCAAGAAACAGCTGCACCTAAAAGTGCAATTTAAAAGGAAGTTCTTTTGCTGATACCAAAGGAATGCCTAAAAAGCCACTCCTCAAAGTACTCCCTAAAGAAGTATAATCAAAAGAGTATTAGTTCACACAATGGAAAGAATGAGGACTTGAACCTCACCCAGAAGGATGGCAGAACAGACATACTCTGGTATTCAACAGATAAAGATTGCAGAGTCTATTTGCTTGCTCTTCCTATCCTGCAGTACTGGAAGACACCTTCAGCAGTTCCTACCCCAGTGACATGTTGACTGAACAGAGCAAAGGAAGCCAGAACAATGCAGGAGAGAGTATATTTATCAGTATGAGCTTTTGTACAGACCACGTATTTAAGATGGTACAGTTCTTCCTCTGAATCTCTCCTGCTGTAATCATGTCACAGCATAGCATTCTATACTGACCAGAGATGAAACGGTAGCATGGAGTCTCAAAGTAGGTTATCGTATAGCAAAATTAAAACACGTAGCTTATGAGAATGCCTCGATCATAAACATTTATAATTTTGTCTTTTTGGAAGTTAGTGATAGTGTTTCACAAGTAAAGCTCTGGAAATACCAAATATTTAAGAACAGACAGGTAGGAATTCCTCTTATAAGATCTGTCACACAGATTCATTATGAATCATTTGGATCTGACATAGTTTATGCAGCTGTCAGAGTTTCAGTCACGAGAGCCCAGGCATCGCAAACTATAGCTTTATTTTCAGATGTATTCATTATCTGTCATTTTTCAATTATCAAAGAATCAACAAAATTGCATTATACATTATTGCAAGGATGTGTGTGGCTGTAACCTTAGAATCAACAATTTCAGTGATCGGAAGTGACCTCTGAGCTCTTCCCCTGAGAGGAAAGAATCAGTCGCTGTAAGCGACTAAGCAAGCTGATGACACAGCTCCTTGTCTATAAAACACGTATCACAAATATCACCTTCTCTAAATTTCATTGCTGGTGGATACTATCACATTAATGAGTCTGATCCTGTAATGTCCCTGCTTAATTTCCCACCGACTAGAATAAAAATAGAAGCTACAAAGCATTTCCAAGGGTTGAGTCTTAAAGTCAGAACATAGTTAGACATCCTGCATCTTAAAAACAACATCATATCTACAGATGGAGTCACTCGGAAAGCCCGGGCTTTCAGGATAAAGACAAGTCCATCCCATCAAGAGTTAGTGCAGAAGTCACCCTTGAGAATTAAACAGGTGGGAAAAATGTTTGTATGTCAAAGTAAGGCTGGCAGGAAAACAAGATGAAGGTTCCACATTGTATCTATTTTCCACAGCTTTACTGATAGCGTAACATTAAGACTGAAAGGCAGAGTAGTAAATTAAACTGTAACCGAAGTTCAGAAGGAAATACGCCATGCCTACACCTTTCTTCCATACCTTCCCAGAAGGAAAGCTGAAAGCAGGCTGGTAACTCAGCACAGGTACGCAAAACATGTTAAGTGCTTAATTTCATAACACAGCTTGATATGGCTCCACGTCCCCAACCCAACTCCATTCCAATCCTTAGCAACTCTATCTTTCACAGTTGGAACCAATTCAACACATCCACTGTTTCTGAACACAATTATTTATTACATTATTTCAGGATCCAGGAAAGGCTGTGCCTTAATTACAACAACATGTGCAGTATTGCGAAGTCAGTTCCCGATCACTGGCTTCTCAAGGAGGCTCCACTTCTCCAGGAAAACATTTGCTTTCCTAACACAAGAAGTACTTTTCACTCCACATTGGGATTTACAAACCGCCCTGCCAAGTGGCAGCCCCCATGCCAAATCATAGCTCCGCACAGCCATCGAGCAGCAATGTGAAGAACAGAAGGCTAGAACTGTAGAACACTACATTTAAAACCAAAATGTTACTGTAGTTTAAGCCTAAGTACCACTTACAGAACACACAGAAAAGAATTTCTTTGGAGGACATTTTCAGGCACATAAGGTAGAAATTAGATACACAGTTTTGTTACGGTTAGTGGCAACCGCATCTATAATTACCTATTTGCGACAACAATTTTAAAAAGTCAGTTTGAAGACAAGATGATGAAAAAAAGCACATATTTACTATTAACACTTGCTAAGACAGCGAAGATTCATGTAAGTTTTCTTCTAATTCCCTATTTTTCATAAGTATTTAGGATTCAGAGAGGAACAAAAATCTGGTTGACAAACAAAACAAAAGCAAACAAAAATCTGGCTGACAGCTTATTGGTTTGCAAGAGTCACTATCTATAGAGTTACTTCTAGCTGTCTCAAGACAACAGATTGCCACCCCCACGCGTTCAATAGTTATATGTGAGACTACTGTTTAACTGAGAGAGACAGAATTTACAGGTCCTAACCCTTATCACCCACTTGCAGCCCATCATCTCCATTTCCAAGACAATGGAAGAATAACAGACATTTTTCACCCCAGTTTCGAGACTAGTAAGAGAATCCACTGTAGGTTTACGTTACTAACTCTGTTACCTGGTCAAAGATCAAGAAGAGCCCAAACACGTTAAGAGATCTTCCTAGTATGTTCAACGTGCCTCAGCACAGTTTATGTTTTCTAGGACTAAACTTCCGTAGCAGTGGGAATGAATGCATATGCTGTCTCAACAAACCCAACATCCTTTATTGAGGTTGCACCACAAAAACTTAGAGCTTGAATATATACGATAACTGCGGGGTACCTGTCCCTGTCACTTGAGGGTGAAGGAGAAAAATTTATGAATAGACAATTTCAAAGACCTTCTTTTGAAAACAAACAGTTTGTATAGTTGTTTCCCAGAAAAACGTTTTCAGAATCCAGAAAGACAAGAAGTCAATACACGAACGCTCCTACAGTAACACACCAATAGTAACAACTCACCACATAAGAAACACCTGTCAACAAACAATATCCACATTCCACCATGGATAAAAACACAATTAACATTAAAGGCTTCAGGTCTCAAGGATAAGAGAGAGGCTACACAATACGTAAAAGGATGCTTGGGATGATATATCTCACCAAACCTAAAATTCGCACCTCAACCACGGTGTTATTTTAGCGTCAGGTCCATACTAGTTTTCCACAAACCTGCTCTCTTTTTTACTGGCAAGGCATTTAAATACGTAAAACTGTCCTGCCAGTGACAGACGTGAGTACAAAGAGAAGTCGTTTGCTACAAAAGGACTAATACATTTTGAAAGTTACCGTCTGGCAAACAGTCAAACGGAATTTTATTGGTTTATTTTATTACAGCTGTAAATAAGCCCGGTGGCACGCAACCCACATTTGTGCGCGGAGACTAGAACGACGTCAAATATCCAGAAATCTGGCCTACGCGACCACAAAGGTCGTTCGAGAGCCTGGCCCTTGCCTCCTGGTCCGCAGAACGCGTTACCACCGGCGAGGAGGGAGCGCACCCTCCCAAGCAGCAGCCGTTTTCGACCACCGACCCCGTTCGACACCCGCCCGTGCCAACGCACACCCAGAAGAGCAAACCCCATTTTACAGAGCGGCATTTCTATTCCTACGCTCGCACCGGGCTTCACCCTTTCAACAACATTTCAGCCTGACCCTGCTTGGCTCTTCAGAAAACCCCGCTCCTGCCACAAGCCTCGACACGGTGACAGCTGCCAGTCACCCCCACCACACACACACCGCCCCGACCGGCGTCAGGGCTCCGGCCCGGCCGGCAGCGAACGGGCGGGGAGCGGCTGAGGGAGCCCGGCCCGCCCCGGTCATCGCCCAGCGAGCCGGAGGAGGAAGGAGGCGCCGGGGGGGGGGGGGGGGGGGGGGAAATTACTGAAACACAAGCCGAGAGGCCTCTTCGCCTCAGGGGAAGGGGGTTTGGTCCGGCCGGGGCTATCAGGGGTCCCGCCGACCGACCGCGGGGTGAGGGCGACGGCAGCAGCAGCGACACCGACCCCCGCACCCGCCGCTCGCTCGCCGGGCCGGGCCGCCATGTTAGCGGCGGCGGAGGCGGCACTCGCGGCTTCTTTCCCTCAGGTACCGGCGGCTCGCCGCCGGGGCCTAGCGCCGAGCGGGCGCCGCAGTGCGCGGCGGGCAGGGCCGCACCCGGTGGCGGGCCCGGGCCGCGTAACCGAGAGCACCGGCCCGGCCCGTAGAGAGGCGGGGGCCGCAACCGGGCGCCCGCCGCCGCCGCCAGCGAAGCAGGTGTCTGCCGCTCGGGGCCGAGGGAAGCTTAAAGACCTCCCCTCGGCTGTCAGCGGGAAGGGGCGCGGGGAGGAGAAGGAGGGGCAGGGACCGCCGCCCGCTGCCTTCCCCCACCCCGGCCCCCGCTCCGGCAGGCGGCCCCCGCCGGCCCGGAGCCGCTCACCCGAAATCCTGGTCCATGGACTTGAAGAAGAACTTGTAGCTGTGCACGGGCCGGTTGCTGAGGACATTTTTGAAATCGGCCAGAGTGACTTTTTCCGGCGGGACGGGCAGCTTCACCAAATAAGGGGTCTCCTCTTCGTCTATGTGGTAGATGATTTTAGTCTCCGCCATGGGAGAGGAGGGGAGCCGGCCCGGGCCTCCGCCGCCGCTCGGCTCCTCTCACGGCCTCCGGCCCAGAGCCGCCCCCGACAGGAAGGGAGCTCCCAGCGCCCGGCCGCCGCCGCCGCGCAGGGGCTCCTCGGCCGGGATTTCGCTCCCTGCACTGCTCTCTAGCTGCCCGACCCGGGAACGGCAGCCCGCCGCCGCCCGCCCCGCCTGCATCCTCCGGCCGCCTCCCCCCCCCCGCCGCCGCCGCCGCCAAACTCGGCAACGGACCGCCGCGGTCCCGTCCCCTGAACCGGCGGGCGGGGGCTGGAGGCGGGGAAGGGCAGCGGGGACGCGGGGCGGCCGGGCCAACCGCCCTTCTTCTTCCTCCTCCTCCTCCTCCTCCTGCCGCCGCCGCCGCCGCGCTCCCTCTGCCGGCCCGGCGGCAGCACAGGCCGGTCACGGCCGCGGGGAGCGGGACGGAGCCGGTCCTTCCCCACCCGCGGACGCTGCCTCCGTCCCGGGCGAAGGTGCTACTTCTGTGGGTATTTTTTTTTTTTTTTTTGGGGGGGGGGGGGGCTGGCAGGGATTTATCCCAGCGCAACACACGCAAGGTGTTCTCTTTGCGTAAGCGTCGCAGTCTTTGGCCGAAGAGAAACACTTGGCCTCCCAGTAAACGCTCCCAAAGGGTGATAGGAACAACACTGTTAGCCCCCTCGCAGCTCTCTCCTTATTTTCTCCTTCTAGGAATTAGTAAACGCTTCCCAGGTACAGACCCCTAGGCATTGTAGCCTTATTCACGTGAGAGCAGGAAAAGGGAGGTACGTTACTATAGGTGTACTCGGTTAGTAAAGCCTTCTATTCTAACTCAGCAGTCTTTACAAGATGCAAGATACGCTCTCCCCAATTTATTTGTATGAGAGATGGGCAGGGCAGAGAACTGCATTACTCACAGCTCTGTAATGGCAGGTAGGCTACTGTATTTCAGGTATCTCAAAAATTCGGACTGCCCTCCCCCAGCAGACCCCCTGCCCTTTGTGTTTCATGAGAACTGAGATGGGTTCTCTTTAAGCAATGAGCTCACGGATTCTCTGCAGATCATGAAATTTTCCACAGTGCAGGTGGCTTCTCCACAGCTTATGCTAATAGGAGAGCAGAGACACATTTGTCGCTCAGAAGAAATTGCTTTTAATAGCTGCTTCAGTGGAAGCCTGTTGGGCACAGAGCCCATTGAGGTGCTTTGGCACAGAGCAAGCTTTGGGCCTATCATCTCTTGAATTTCACAGAACAGCAAGAGTCACTGTTCAATGCTGCCAGGTGAGATAGGTAAGTTTGGGAACACACAGCCCTGAGAAAAATCTTTGGAGAGCCGTGTTTTGCAGGTGATGTATTTGGGAAGAGTTCACCTTTCTTTCTAGAAATCCCCCAAAACGACAGCCAGAAAATGAAGATTTCAGAACAGTGTGCTCAGGTCTCAAGGAATCTTTTGTTCATTAAAAAATACTTCTTCAGGAAAATCCCAAGCTAATGACGTTCTCTCTTTTTCCCTTTCAAAGAAAGAGGACATTCAATTCTCAGAATATTCAGCTGCTTTCTGTGAAGGGGTAAATCACAGCCCAGTGACTGAATTACTTGTGGCACTGGAATGATTTTTCTAGCAGCATGAAACAGAGGAGCCAACTGCATTAGCGGCTGCCAAAAGGTCTGTTAACATTATTGCTGTTTATTATTTTCAATTTTCTGAAAGTCTAACCATCACCAGTCCCCAGATCCTACCAGCACACTACCACGAGAACGCTGCGATACCTCTTCCAGAGCCAAATTCTCCTACGCAGAGCCAGATCTGGGTACCCCTCTACCAATGGCACGGTTAATCCACAACTCAACAAGATTTAACAATATTGAGAAACCAAAACATCAACGACTATCTGCTTTCATTTCTGGTATAGTGAAGCCATTACAAAGTCACATTCACTGGGGTTCTCCAACTCCAGTGATTTGCTGATCTGCTGACACTCGTACCACTCATCACTGCTAAACTTGAATGCTTGTATGATCATCAAACAAGAAAGATAATCAGCAAAGTAAAGGTACGGCCTTAGTCTTCATCATGTAACTAGTGATTTGGTACTGTTTTAAGTCAGGAATGATCAACTTAGTACACTTCAAAGAGTACTTTCCAGGAGCGGTAGCCACTAATGGTTAGTCATTTCTCACTCTTTCAATTTTGGAATTCTGACAGAGTAAGACATAAAGCACTGAAGATTTCTGTAAAACTATGCATTCAACTTTCTGTCCTGCATATGTGCACAGACACATGCTATGGTTCTGCAAGCACCTGAGAGTACTCTTGGTACAGAAAGTATACCATGAATCCATCAATTCTACCACACACAAGAATCTTGGAGCAAGAATGGAGGCAGCTTCCTCTGGCAGGACTATAACTCTAGTACAAGCTGTATTTTCTGTGATACTGAGCTTTATGTAGTTTTTGCAGTATGAAACTCAGACAAAATATTAACATCCAACCCTTTGGTCTCTTCAGTTGATACTTAATGACCTCCTAAATTCCCCAGAGACCTAGGTGATATCCACACAAAGACTAAATCTGCAAAGAGCTCTGTTCTTGCTCTATTAGCTCTGCTTTTACTTTTGACAACTGAAAATATAATGAGTTGTATAATTGTCAGATGACTACCTTGGAACAGACATGATAAGACTGTATCTATGACTCACAAAAAGCTTTCTGTGTCCCCATAAAGCACAGAAGAGAGAAGATAACCCACTTTCACGTTACAGTCAAACCACAAGCTAATCCAATTAAAGAACGGAGGACATAGGAATGCAGAATACACCACCTTAGCAAACCTCTGGTCCATCAGGGCTGATATCTTGCTTCTTGCAGAGTTCAGGCCTTAACACTTCAGTGGAAAATAAATATAAGGCATAAAATCTCTTGCTATTAGTGTTGTGCTCTCGGTGATAGAGCAAATAGTCTTGCTGACCCCTGCAGGGAGCAGATAGTGCCCTGAGGCATAAAAGCCGCTCACCCTTTTCTTCATTTATATAGCAGTGCACTTCATTACCACACAGAGAATAAGCAAGCCCTTTTAAAAAGCCATCCTTTGAATTATAGTGATGGTTGTTGCTTGTCTCAGTGAATTCAAAAAGCTCATCACACTCTGGGTGCTTAGCAAATAAGTATTTGTTTAAAGAGATATGACAAAAAGAAAACCAAAGCTGTGACTTGGGACCCACTCTGAGATTTCATGGGTATTTTTTATCCACCCGTAAGAATTTATTTGTAAAAGAACAAAATCACCTTTCACTTGGAGAATTATTTCTTCTCAAAAGCCAGTCGCTGGCAGTTTTGCCACTCATGTCAGTGAAATCGGGTTTGACTATGAGTACTTTCATTTGGATAGTCTACCCTGGGAAATGAAGCAGCTATCCATGCCACTTGTAGGACTGATGGTACCTACAAGGAGGCCAGTAGCACGGATGTATTACAAAACTAAACTGATGACACCCATTAGCCAAGGAAGATTCCTTCCAGAAAGGAATCACAGTAGTGACCTAGAGACACAAAACCTGGGTTGCCAAAGTATTGAGTCCCACTGGGAGGACTAATCCTTATATTCCTGCGCTTAAGTATTTTCTCCAAAATCACCAGTTTAAAAATAAAAGGAGAAATGGATTTTGGACTTCTATCGTTGAAGGGATGTATCAGAAACTGGTGTCTGAATGAACCACACAGGAACTGTTAGCCAACCTATTCCTCCTCTTCAGCTATCCTAAGTTTCCCCCCACGGAGCACTATGTGAAGACTTTCAGCACATTCTAAAAGGCAAGTTATGCAGCTACTCTTCATCTCTGGGGCAAAGAATCCACCTCATTCTACCGATTCACATAGGCGACATTAGCATCAATGCAGAATAAGAACTAAACATGGAAATGATCCTAAAAGAGAAAGAGAAGCAGAAAGATGTAACTGCAACCACCCAGTTTGGATATGCTTAAAATTAAGATGATGTAGGCTGGCTCCCAAGCTGGTATACATCAGCAGGATGCAATTCAAGTCAGTTTACACTGCTCATGGATCTTGTCTAAAAGATCTGCAAGGTTTTTTTTCCTTTTATCCTTCCTCTCTGTGCAGAGGACCTTGGCCACACTCAGGTCATGGCAGAAGTCAGTCCCAAGAGTTTACAAGAAAATAAAGACATCAAACGCTAGAGGGAAGCAAAAGACTTGCAGTCCAGCAATCTGCTCTCCAGCCTCCCAGGCAAAGCTCCCCAGGGCTTTCATTGCCTCTGGATTAAAATACAAATAAACCTGGGAGGGAAATGACGGGGAGTATTTTCAGTGACACTTCCAAAACCCCTCTTCATTGAGGAATGTGGGTTATGGAGGGATATTGCCCTACAGGTCTGTAGGAATGAGGCACTGTGTACTTCTCATGGGAGGGGAAAAGATAAGAATAGAGGACATCATTCATGTTGGTGCTCCACAGGGACTGCTAAAAAGAAATTAGAAGAATGTAATGGAAAACATGAACCAACATTGTTAGCAGATGCACACAACTTTTGGGGTTCATAGCAATGAAGAGCATCTCCTCCAATTTCAGTCTCTTTTTCATCTAACTTGAATCTATTGATGACTGTTCAGTAACTGCTACCAAAAATCTCATGCATCTCAGTTCTGTTACAGTGTGATTCTGTAGTGCTGGAAGTGCTATCACACTGAATAAACTATGTTCCTGTTCTTTCAAGATCTCCCAGCAACAGCAAACCTCAAGTGAAAATCAGATACTCATACAGAACGGTATCAAACTCCCTATGCCTGCTGCAGAAATGCTGCTAACTTCTGTCTTGGAACTCAACTGTACTTTAAAGCAACAATCAAAACAGTGGAGATGAGTCTGGAAAGATGCGAAATGTTATTGCAAAAGGCAACAGGTTGAGCACTTCAAATCACTGAGCAACATCAAGCTGTTTTTGATGAAGTACCTTTTTTCTCCATCGTGTGTTTGCTGTATATGGGTCTTCAGAGGGAAATTTTCATGAGACGCTGTGGTGTCTGGGCAAAAAGCTCTGACTGTGAAAGGAAGAAGTGATGCCTTCCAGGCAAGACCTCCCTTGCTGCTGAACCACATACACAAAAAGGTGTGGGTTAGAACATCGGTACTCCAGCTATGAAAACTCAGCACTCCCACACTTTTTCTGGAGTCTTCCTAGTGCCAATCATGGAGAACCAGTCACTGTTGCACACATACACTTTTGGCAGTCTCAAGCATTTTCAAACACTTTCATGCGATGTACACCTCATCAATAAGTTTAATGGGTTGATCCCAGCTCCTACTCATCATGACTCAATCTATTTTCTTTCCTCAGCCATTTTCTGGTTCTCCTACCTCTTCTTAGCAGCTGCAGCACTTTTCTAAAAGGGGAGGGCCACACTTGAAAAATTTCCCTGCAGCAACTGTCTTCAGACATGCACGTTTAAAACCTCAACCTCTAGGAAACAATGGAGTTTTTTGCTTAGGAATGTCTATTTGGATCTTTATTCTACTTCTCAGGTCCCCAGTGTTTCTTCTTCCCCTCAGAAATTTGTTCTGTTAATGACTAGCAAGTCCCTCTCCACTGGTAAGAGTCTCCCCAGACTGGGAGGCAGAAAGGAAACGGGGACAATCTGGACTTCATTTCAGACAAGTTGAAGACAATAAAAATATTTAATTTCGGTGGTCTGCAAAGCAGGCCCTGTGGTTGCTAAATTAGCTTTTCCTTGCTCCCAGCAGCTTTCCTGGAGAATCAGACCCATTGCCTACAGAGACAGAGAAAAGTAACGAGATGCCCAAGCAGCAAATAACCAACAGTGCCTGGGCTGGAGTCTGCCAGCAGAGACCCAGTGTACCAGCAGAAACAAACAGGGCTTAAAGCATTAATGACACTCAGCTCCAGCTAAGGTTATGCAGTAAGACCTCACTCTTCAAGATAATTGCATAATTGCAGCTGCCTTTTTTGCAGGCTCCCCCATGCGTAGAAAAAAAAAGCCACACACAGGCCTGCAAGCACTGCATTTGCATTTTTGAAGCCCTCAGAAAAACTCCACTCAAGCTCCATATTCCTCCAACACAGAACAAATGTAGAAATCCAATCCAACATGTGTCACCTCAGTCCAGCAAAATGGTAGCATCTCTGGCTCCCAACATCAACAGTATAATTTGAATACTTTTTTTTTTTACAGCATGGTGCTCTAGTTTGCCTGTGGCATTTGAGAAAAAAATAAAAGGTAAGTTTGAATCTTAGAAAAATGCTGTTGAGTCAGATGTTCCCAGTGGGACTGGACCCAGCTCCAGGATAATCTCACTTTGCCCAAAGTATCTTTTTTTCAGTAGTTCTCATTTGGCTTCTCCTCACTGTAAAGAATCACACTGGGGCTGGGGGGGAGTGAGCAAGGGGCTGTGTGGTGTTTAGCTGCCTGCCAGGTTAAACCACAACAAGGTTATAACAGTGGCTGACCAGTGAAGCCCCACAATAGTACCAGAAAGGGTACTTCGGATGAGATCTTTATTGTACGTGGCCCCTGGCTCCACCTGCTCAAGCACTCATCATTCATTCCCAACAACAACAGAGCCCAATGAGAAGGAACTACTCCCCATCCACTTCTCACTGTCTTCAACTCCCAACCCTTCTAATCTGGTTGGTTTGGGGTTTTTTTTCCCCTCTGGTTATCTGAGAAAGCACAAGCAGCCATCACAGGGCGACTCAGCCCAGTGAAGAGGTGACATGAAATGGCAGGAGACTGGCTGTAGTATGATTTCCAACCAGGTAAGAGAGAAGATAATACATTCACCAGAGCTAGGCAAGCTGGACAATAATCTTAGTTTGGTAAATGCACTTCTTTGCCACTTTTTAGTTTCACATCCTGCTTTGATCCTTCAAATTCTTGCACCTGCACCCTGCACTGTCTATCCAAGCAGCAGTACAAGCTGTTTCCATCAGTGTCCCTGGAAGAACTCTGTCATGCCAGCTGGGATACTACTCAGTGGGTGGAAGCCCTCCAAGAGCAGAATGTGCAGCAGGAACTTTGCAAGGTGTTAGTACTGCAAGGAAAAGAGGAATTTGGGCTGGGAGCGAAGTATAAAACTGTGCAGTTAACTGTTCCAGCAGGATATGTTACCTTCCCTTCTGGACCTGCAGAATTATGTACTATGAAGGAGCTGCCAGCCTTCGTCTCTGATAGATGGTTTGAACTCCATCTACAGCTGCAGATTTGTTCATTATACAACATTTCTGGAGAGTTAAAATTTGTCTGTTGGCCCCATGACCAAGTCAAATGATGATGTCCCATGTGGAAACCATATTGAAATCACTGGAATAACTTATTGCATCCAATCTGCACTTTGTCAAGCACTTTAGGATGCTCCAAGATGAAACACACTGCACAGCTACTGGGAAGAATTAGCTAATGCTGGCTAATAGCTTAGATAGCATCTCCAAAGAGCAAGAAATAAAATCAACCTTAACTTGAAACTCCATTATATTCTCCTTTATTTCTTAAATGTTAGGAGAGTTACACAACAATGATAAATGGTAAAAGTTAAGTAACAATAATAATGAAAATTAATTCTGTTACAACAAAGGAAAAAAACAAGCTTTATGGAACAAGTCCTCCTCTCAGCCTTGAGAGGAAGCAGAGTGTGCACAGAGCTGAAAAGAGGGGGCTCTAGTTCTAATCTCAGTTTTAACCCCTTTTAAGGTCACTGCCATTCACCCTTTCCTTGTTCCACAGCAAGGGCTTACAGTCCATACATTACCCTAAAAGAGACTTTCATTTCTCTGCCCTCATTGAGCTAGAGTACGCACTGAGAAGTAATTGGTATAAAAATATTAGGGGTTATTATTATTTTAACTAACTGAACATAAAATGTATGTCTCGGGAAACCAAGGAGACTATAATGAGGCAAAGCCTGCCAAGAGCTTGCAAAGTGACAGGTAAAGAAATCTATCAAGATGCAGCATTCCAGTAGTACAGTGAGAACGTTACTTTGAATAACTCAGGCAAAGCACATTTACCGAAGTGCTACACACATCAAAAAATTGTTTCTCCATGAGAGGCAAGTTACTGTCCCGTATCAGGGAAAGAAAGCCTGAGATGAGAGAAAAAGAGAGAAAACCAACCTGTCTAGAATTGCTCAGAGTCTATGGCAGAATGGGAACAGAAAACAGTGGTCCTGCTCCTAGCCTAGTGGTTAATTGCAAGTCGAGCCTTCTAACTTTCACATGCAAGATCAGCTACATAGACTTTGTGCCAATGCTAAAGACTGACAGAATACAAAGCGTGTATGTAAAGGACCTAAACGGCTTCTCACCAGTATATAAGGGCAAATAGGCTTTGATAATTCTTCTATATTAAGAAATAAACAAACAAAACTCTTCAGCTTAGCATTCAGTTTTCTTTCTCTCTTCTTCAACAGTTTGAAAACACAACTGGTTATCCAGCACTCTTGCCTGGATCTCTTTCAACCAGAATTTTAACATACTAAATTACATACTGGATGCAGGCTGCTTTTGAAAACCACTGTTCTGATCATCAGTCCAATCATACAATATATGTCTCTCCTGAAGAAAAAAGGGCCATAATCTCAACTTGGACTCCCATCTTGATCAGCCTAGAGTTATACTGGCATGTCTGACCATTACCCAAATTCAAACTAGTGATCAAAGCAAGGATGAGGAACTCATAAAGCTCTTCCTAGTGCTTGTTTCAGAGAACACATTAATTTTTTTTTTCCCTTAAGCTATTTTGCAGCCTAGAAGTCAAATGAAATATTTAAATGCCTCTGGAGTTTATGAGTAACCCCACTTTGAGCTGGTGTCTATATGAGCTGTGCTAAGCAATTTGAACTGGCAAGTAAAGATCTCCAACCTTTGACTCACAGACATGAAAGGGAGGGAGAAAGACATTAATGACAATTACTTGAGACTGTGCCACCCTGATGGAATAACCAGCGCAGCCTTATGCACCTGCAGGAATGCAGCTTGGGTTTCAATCAGGTCCAGCCAAAGGCAGCCTAAGAACGGCTGTCTACTTTGAGGGAAGGGCAGACAAACAGGGACCTGGGCCCAACCCCAGACCCTCCTCTCCACCAGCCACGGGTCTGCCCAATCTCAGCGCTTTTGTAGCGGTGAACCTTAAGCGAAGATAAAGGCAGTTAATCGCAAAGCACAAAAACTGCCCAGAGAGCAGTGGCAGAGCTAAGCAAACTAAAAGATAAGGATCTGTACAGCTGTAGCTTAGGAAGGCTCGCTCCACCTCTACTGTTATATTCTATTATTAATATTTTTAATACTTGAAGGCATTAAAAATAAGGGTCCCCAAAACATTTATTCTTTAACATAGTCCTCACTAACAGAGACAAGTATTAATATCTATAAAAATTGACATGGTCCATTTTCCACTCCTGTAAAAAGTGCGCATTGAAGTACTGACATCCTAGCTTCTGAATAGACAATGCAGTTCCTTCTGGTACACAGGAGGCCTCACCTACCACGCTTCTGGCAAAGCTAGGGAGCTGAGCTCAGCTTCAGTGTAAGTAGCTGCAACTCGGCAACCATCACACCCAGTGTAGTATACTTCTGAGTTGCTGAGAGTCTTACTGAGCCTCGTCACACAACAGCAGAGATCAGTGGTGTTTGTGGGAGGAGGGAGAGGGGGTCTGAGATGGGATTTAGATGTCTAAGAACATTGGCATCAGTCAGACATGACACCCAAGTTGGTAGGGGTGGAAAGAAAGGGGCCGGTATGGGATTTGACATTGAGACCTACACTAGGGAGGCCTATAGCCTTGGATAGCTCTCAAAACAGCACTGGACCCTTACAGTACATGTGCTCCTACAGCAGGCAGCTTCGCCCAGCCATGACAACATCTCTTTCCAGTTTGACCAAGCTTGTGTCCCTATTAGACAGCACTGACGTGTTCCCAGATAAGTGGCAAGGGTGGCTAAAACAACAGCCGAGACAGATACCATACTAGGCAGCAGGTCACATTCCCAATTGTTTAGCTGGAAGACTGAGATGCTTTCCTTGGACCACAGCTACTTCATCACTGCAAAGACCTCAGAATTCTCCCATCCCCAGGAAGAAATCCACGCTGAGATACCAGTTGCAAGCAGAGCACTACTTCAAGACTGAAACCACACCGTCACCCTCACATCCTCCCTCACCCTCACCGTAGTTCCACACAAGCTCCTCTTCACACTTCCACCACCCGCAACATCCTGGAGACCCTACCCCAGTTCCATTCAGTCACCAAGCCCATGCGCAATCCCTCCCTCTGCCATTCTCTTCAGACCACCAAAGAGTAGGCTGGCAATCCTTGGCCACCTGCACCCTTACACAACAAGAACACAAGCCACTGTCATCATGCTCACAACAGCAGGAAAGACCTTTTCTTCTGTGCCCCAAGGACCACAGGTGTGCCTGGTTTGGGAATGGGGACACAGAATATCCCAAGTAGTCAGAGAAGCTGTGTAGAACTGTTAATATTCTCCTGCTTTCCTGACACTTTAACTTGCTTGGATTACAACACTGAATTACTGACTGCCAATTTTTTGACATCGCCACCTGACACACTGTTCATATGTAGAACTCCCCTTCAGCCCACAGCCCCACTATCTCAGGTATCCGCTCCCCAAAACAATGCCAAAATCCACAAGAATGGACTCATCTCCCTTCTCGACTCTCCCTCTGAGGCCTGGCCCATGAAAATTCCTGACAGGCTATTTAGTGGAGTGTCTTGTTACTCTTGTTCCTCATGGTCTGCTCACGAGAAGCTATTCCTTTTAACAATCTCTCTACCTGTGCTGTAATCATACCTTTGTTTTGATGTGCGCACAAGCTCTGTGTGGCCTGGATCCACCCAAGGACTGCAGGAAAATCACATTCCAGATTCCACACAGGAGTTTAGCCCTCTCCATAATATTTCTGGTTCTGATCTAACTGAGACTGGTATTACAGCACTGTAACTCCATCAACTTCAGCTGAAAGTGTCTGCTCATGCCAAATCTGATTTGGTCTGCACTGAAACAAAAACAAATCAACAAACAAGCTTAGAGTGAGAAATACAGAGTCAGGCTTCCAGAGTTCTTTGTAGCTGATCCCAGCCCTATCCTTGGTCATTTGTGTGCCTCCCTTTCCCCTGTAAAATGAGGATATTGACATTTCCCAGTTCATAAAATGAGGTATTTACATCATCATTTGTGAAGAGGTGTACTTGTTGTACTTCACCTGGAATACGTAAAGTGCTATATGACACTGATTTATGCCAGCCCGTGAGAGATCACAATCAGGCTTTCCTATTATTTTTCTGAATGACGAATACACTACATGGAAAAATGCCTGATATAATGATGGCTCAAGATTAGTGATGCAGGTTGGTTTATTTAAAGCAGTAACATCAAAGCAAAAGGTCTGCTGATTCAGCTCATAAAAATCATTGATGCATAAAACCAACAATAATATCAAGAAAGAAAAGGGGAATGGAGGATTGGGAGAACAGAATAAGAAAAGGCAACCCAAACCCATCATAAGTGCACACAAGACAGACAGTCTAACTCTTTCAAGAAGCATTTGCAAATACCCTTGTGCTTAGTGGGGAGAAAGTCTATGTGAAAAATCTACGGTAACTGGAGGGACATGATATTAAGAAAAAGCATCTCTCTTCCATTTATCTGCTTTGATTGAAGCTTCTGGTCCAGCCAGCAGCTTGGGAATGTCTTCATTTACAATATTCCTTCCTGAAATCTGAAAGCAAATTGAAAGGAGGTCAGTACTTGACGAGGTATTTCAAACCATCCAAAGCAGCACACTGTAATATGGACTTAGCTATACAGTGACAAGTGACCATTTGCAGTCCACCGTGTCCCCAATATCCTCTTCATAAAGCCCACAGTGAGATACACTGTGTATAAACTATTGCACAGATCATCTCTGCAGAATGTAGGCAAAAATATCATGAGAACTCCATCAAGAACAGCAGGTCTACAGCAATTCATGGACTCTCCAGACCATTCCCTTCTTGATATAATTTCATTCACTTTTATTACATTCTAAATTCAATATGAAAAGAGTCATCAAATCTACCAACTTCTTACAAGCACTGCTTGACATAAGTGTGACTCTACAAACTGAGGCGTAGTACTCAGGATTAATACTGGATAAGCAAAAGGAGATTCAGCCCCTAGGGAGGGAGAGCTGTTTGCTTTTGTTGGATGAAGTAAGTGACTGCCCATTACCCATAAATTAATTCAACTCAAAACACTCTCTTCTGCACAGTGTTTTCTTCTCAAACACCATGCCAGGACATTTTTGAGATACATCTCCCTCTGAGGTTACAGTACAGAATGCACTATTCCAGCCCTGCGAGGCATTCTTTTTCCAATAAAGAAAAATTCTATTTGTGCCATGCCAGAAGTTTTTAAAAGCCTAATCACTGCTTGCATCTTGTGGCTCCATGATGAAAGGATAGAAAGGGAACTAGCTTCTCATTCCTGCTGTCATTTGTCATGATGTTTATCATTCCTCATACAGCTGTGGCTTGGTCAGCTCACTGCTTCTTCCCTCCTCCCTCCTTCAACCCATCAGAAGGTTCCTACAGCCACCAATTAGGGTGAAGCAAGTCGTTATTACCTTTGTCTAAATCAATGTTCTTTGCTGGGAAGCTTCTGGCTTGCTCAGCCTTCTCCTTCAGGATGTTGTTTTTGTAATCTGTGTGAGGAAGGAGTATAATTCAGACAGCCATTAGAACATTAAAAGAAAACAAAGCTTTACAGGCAAGGTGGACATGTGATTCGTCCATCCTTGGAAGTACTGTAGGCTTGGCATCTCCAGATCTCTGGGAGTAACTCATGGAGTTACTCAGCCACTCAGCAGGAAAAGGAAAGCTGCTACAACTTAATTTTTGCCCCTGGCCCTAATCAGTTATGCATACTTCAGTTTCCTGCTCCTCATAGGTACCAGCATGTAACAAAAAGCTCTGGATTATCTATGCAAAGCTCACCTGAAGGTGACTGATGCAGTTATTCAAAGAATTTGCTCACAGGGGAGCTCTCCTGAGACACATCGAGACGAATTCGTACTTGCTGCTGTCCTGGTCTGCAACCCACCCTCTGCAATTCCTTTGTTCTTTACTTCAGATTCTGTATCTATCTACCTCTTGGTTACTGGGGCCCTCACAGCAATTCTGTAACTTGGGACCTAAAGTTTGTCAGCTTGTTCTTTTAAAGGTTGTACATTTACTGGGGGTGCACAGAGAAAAAAAAGGGACAGACTCAATTGCTTCCTGGTTTATCGACGTGTTCACGGACATACAACAAGTTGCAGCAGGTATGAACCTGGCATCATGGCAAGTCTTCAGGAATCTCAGGGTAGTGCAGAAAAGAGGATCAAATTTGCTTTACAGACAATCCACTCCAAGTCCAAGCAAGAAGACATCTCTCATCAATCACTGACACAATAAACTCAACGCTGCACCTTCAAGCTCTAGTAAGGAGCAGCATCCATCTTCAGGAATGTCGTAAGTTCCCTCAGTCCCACATATCCCAGCAAAAATACTTTCACAGATCACCAGTGAGATTAGTTTCCTTCCCCTCTTTTCAGTATGTTTCACGTTACCATGAGTTCCAGTGTTTTTTGTACTTTCTGTCTTTTGTATTCTAGGACCCTTGTTGCAAATTTTCTTCCTATCATGTTCCCCACGTTTATTTGTCCTAATTGCTATCACAGATCTTGATAGAAGGCTCAACTGTTCACTAAATTATTTGACATCCAGGGAGGATGAAATTGTAGAAAGTTAAACCAAACTGGCTTCAATAGAAGGTGAAGGCCATGAACTGAGCTAACTCATGACTTCTCTTTATCCCCAACTCAGTCAATGACAGTTCATACCCACTTTCAAAAGAGAAAATAAGGTCAGTAGTTAGTACTAAAGACTGTTGATCTAATTTTTTTTCTCCAGATCACTCACTTTGAGCTAGTTTTTATTTACTGCAGAATGATGATATTCATATTGACAAATGCTTTTAGTTTCTTGGACAGGAGATTGTAGAGAACTGCCTTATTGATCCTCTTCCCTACACAAACTGCTTAAAGTTGAGGAATCCTCCTCCCTCGATGCTGTCTTGATCTCATTCCACGTTGTTTTGCACTCACTTGAATTTGGCTTTCAGGTGCATGTCAAAGAACCCCCAAAACTCCAGGTAAAACAAAAGACGCGGTGCCCCATTACTGACCAACCTCATCAATCAGCCTCTAGTTAAAAGTCAGGACTGCACCCTCCACCTGCAGTCCCCCTGCTTGCACTGGCTTGTGGGTTGAGATTCTCAAAGCTGCCATTTAAAATCAGGAGGTTAAGTCACTTCAAAACAGGCATCTAAATGCCATTAGAAAGTCTTCAGTTATAATGAGTTTTGACCTGGTTTGGAGAATGGTTGCTAGTTGATGCATACCCAGCCTGATGTCTTCACTTTTGTATTGAGTCAGATCTGTTGTGTCGACTGTAAATTCTTTAAGATTTACATCCTTCCTGAAAAAGGAATAACAATGAAAAATGGTATTGTCACATCCTTTAATAACTGGCTCCTTTCACACTTTTTCACAATAGCTCTTCTAATGCTACTTTAAAGAATTCAATTTACAGTGTTTATTTGCTATATAGCTGGAAAAAAGTTGAAAAAAATCCATAGAAGATTTCATTCTCTATTAAGTACTGGTGATTTTCACAGCAATCCTTACAGAATCCTTTCCAGTTTCTACAAAGCTTCCCTGGAGAAAGCATGACAGATGGATAACAGCATTGGCAGCCATTGTACATGGGTACTTTTCCTGTCTTTGCCCCTAAGCTATCAAACAGATTTCAGAAGGTCATACTGCTTACTAGCGAATCCAGTTCTCCTCTCTCTTCCTTTTACTGTCTTTCCTATTAACAACTTGAGATCTCTGGCTAGCTGGCTCTTTTTTCCCCATGTGTTTGTCCAGAGCTTAGAACAATGGGGAGCCAATCTGTACTGGAACTTCCCCATCTCTTCCACTTTAATAATATATAATAAAACATAAAGGAACCCAGCTACACAATCTTGGCCCCATCTCACAGTAGGGTTTACAGCGGATCTGTGCGTTACCCCTTTACCACTAACTCCTAATGACATCTCACAGAAACATGATCTGTGAATCAGTTCCCGAAGTATAACAAGAGGAAATGCAATTGCCAAATCAGCCCTACAAACCATTCTCTCCTTCCATACTTTGACAGCATGGAAGTTGCTCCCTGGTACGCAATCATTATGCAAGTGTATATTCCTGGGAACATTACACTAATAATGACCTGAGTGTAAAGCTGCAAAAGAATTGGTGGAAAGCAAGGAATAAACTCTATCAAACAGCCTATGCGTTACATGGCTGCACTCATACTAACCAGATCCTCAGCTGTTTTAGGCTCTTAATGACAGCTGAGGGTTGGGGCCCCTAAGTTCATTTTTATGCAATCTAATCCTAGATAAGAGACCCTGTAATTGTACTTACTCTCCGTATTTCTTCACATTGTATTCATAACCTAAACAGGGAAAAGAAACAGAATGAGCAGTCATATCCAGTCCAACCAACCCCTCCCAGATAACAGTGATAACAATAACACCTAGTACTTATTCACAGTGCTCCTTATTTGTGATGCTTACAATGGTCACTTTCACAAGCCCTCCAATACACAAGAATTCATGTGTGTTCCACTGCCACAGGGAGCTTCCCTTTCCTTTACTCACCAGATTTCCAGTGGTCTTCCCAGATCTATGGATGAGCAGCCATGAGAAACTATAGCCATCGCCATATTTCATTTCTTTCCACCTCCCATTTATTACAAAAACATTAACCACACCTGCCATCTCTTGTGTGCTGGTGCTGCACTCGTCCATCCCCTGCTTATTGCTTAGGCCTGCATCCATCACATGCTACAGATGCTGGTTTTCATCAGCCTCCCACATGCCAGGTATCTAACTACACTCCTGTCTCATCCCACTCTGCGAGGAGGGATGATTTCAGGCTCCTCTTTTCTATTCAAAGGTCAGGGCCAGGAGCCTGCCCCCTCTGCAGTTGCAAAGTGACTCCACCTAAGTCAGTGGAGATAGCCCCATTTTGTGTTGGTGCTAATCCCCTGACACGTAAATAAGGATGAATGTGGTACTGCAAAGAACACACCAGAAGACAGGCATTCCCTGGTATTTGCTTTTTGTGTTGCATCCAAAACTATTTGTGTGGAAGTCACCAAAAGATCTCACTGTCCATCTATCTAATTACACACAGAGAATCACCCAGCACGGGGAGTCCAGCAAGGACTTAGACATCTTAGTTCTTAATGGATGCATGTGGGCCTTCTGCTCTAAATAAATTCCACTTGTAAAGAGCAACTACCTAGCAGTTCTAATTTTCTTGTCCCTTACAACAGAGCAACTCAGCAAATCAAGACCTGGAAATTTTTACACCACACTAATGAATCTCTCTTGGCATCGGCACCTGCAAAGGTTCCCCACTGCGTAGGTTGCCGGTTTTCCAGAAGAGGATCGCTGCCTTCAGCATCGTGCTTTACAGTAATTATTTGCAGAATCAGCTCTGCTGTCATGGGATATCCCTATAAGCACTATAGGGCTGGTCTTTTCTAGCACTTACCTCTCTGCCGGCGCTTGCGGGTGACGAGGACAACAATGATGAGGAGGACAATGAAAAGCAGGAGAGTTGCCAGGATGTAGCCCAGCTGCTGGAAGAAGTGTACCCGGCTCTCAGGGATGATGACATTTATTACATTGTGGCCCCTGACAACATTTGGATCTGATGATAGAGGAAAACAGGCTGATAATTGAATTGGCATCCAAAGCAAAGCACGTTCACACGTGGGCCCAGATGTGGACCCAAAAAGCATGTTCAGTGAGAAACTCTTCTAAACTGCATGAAGTAAAGGGCAAATGGCTGCCTAATATACAACATACTGCACCTCTGTCAGATGGAAGATGCCTGTGCTCTTCACAAGACCATTATACTTCCCAGGAGCATGAAATATTAACAGTGACTGTCACGCATTCCCTTCCTGATGCCTGGCTATCAGTGTGTTCTTGTTTATTGCAAAGAAGTCCAGAAAGAAGCCACGGTAGACAGCCCCAAGTCTTTCTGCAGGGTAACACAACCCTCCTCTGGGTCCCTTACAACACACGTACCACGTTGCTTCGGCTCCAGACAGCTGAAGTATGAAGCAGCCCCTCCCTGCCAAGGGTTATAATTTACAGAGTGGGAGGAATTTTCAATGCCAAAGAATGAGTTTCCTTTTAAATAAAATAAAAATCAATAAAATAAATAAAATGAAAACCCACAAAGAAAAGCCAAGATTCCATTCCATTTGCGGGTGCAGCAGCATTTCAGTTCCGCAGCACAGGGAAGGGTAACTCAAAACTTTTACGTGGAACATTTTTGCAGATCTCAAATAAATAGGTCAATGTTTTACACATATAAAGAGGAAGCGACTTCTCTGCTTGCAATAGTCAGAGGAGTGGACAAATCCAGCACAGGCACAGACAGCAAAGCTGTAAGACACACTGTGCTGGGAGAGGCTTTTCTCTTCAAAACAGAGCTGGAAGTGACACCTTGTCCCCCTAACAGGGAACATTCGGAGGGCACCTGGCAAGAAGCAGTATGGAGTTCTGGCTTATCATTCTCTTGGGAGTTTAACCCTGTAAATTAGTCAGAAGGAATAAGGGGAAAGATGAGGGAAAATATCCCAAAAGCCACAGTACCATTTAACAGAAGCATTCTAGTGTGAGAAACGTTGCTGGGTTTGGAACTGCTGGCAAAGCGACTGGTTCCAGTTTGTCGGGTAGTTTGTTTCCAGCATTTCAAAACACCAACCCACCAACAATAAAATCAAGTAAGATGATAGTGGATTGAAATAAACACTTTGAAACCAGAGATGATCGTTTGCTAACGCTAACAGGAGTCCTAGAAAATCGAGAGGTTTTAGCATATGCTGTGTTCTGGTAGTCCAGCCCTCCACTCTAGCAACACTCTACTTTTTACTGGCATTGCTAGATGCCGTGTGCTTGCTGGCTATAGCGCTGAAAACTAGCACGTGTCTTTAACCACTACTAAGCTAAAAAATACCAAACCAAAAATCCCACTTGCAAAGCTGCAAACAGTATACGTGACAGTTCTACTTCAGCAAATCTTTGGATCATGAAAGGCTTCTTCAGCAGCTGCCATAATGAGATGGTAGCCACTAGAGCAGCTGTCGAGCCAGAAGTCAGCAAACATAAATGCATTCTATTCCTGGCTTTTTGCTTTCCCACAGTACTGCAAGATAGGGTAGGAGCCGAGTTTAACTTTAGTCAACGTTGGAGAGTTCACTGTAACAACAAACAGTGGAAACAGATTCAATAACTTTGGGCCTCCTTGGCTTATTCAGTCAAATAAAACTAAAAATACTTATCATACTAGTGTTTTGACAAAGCATCACTGGTGGACTTCAAAGTGCATCACCAGGAAGGCAGTAGAATATATCCCATTTTACAATTGGGGAAACTGAGGCAGACAGTAACTCAGTCATACCCAGTAGATGAATGTCAGCGCCTAGAATAGTATTACCAAGGTAATACAGACTCTCCTCTTCATCCCAGTGTTATAGCAGAATTTCAGCTGAGGTGACAAAGGTTTATTCTGTAACCAAGATCTGATCTTTCAGCGCATCTCAATATGGCATGCCCATCTGCCTCCAATTCACTCACGTGAACTCATTTAACTACTGGAAAATAAGTTCTAATGGTGGTGGTGGAGAGGGAGTTAGAACAGAGGTGTCTTTACATTACTTTACCAAAGCATCAAGGGTCAGATTCTTCTGCTGGGAAAAACGGAGAGCTCTCTATGAAGAGAGCTCACAAATGCTGGCTATGTGGCCCATTTTCTTTTCAAGGCTAGCAAAGGATTGAGAATAGTTTAGCAATAAGCATGAGACACAACAGATGTCATTCTTCAATCACTTGCTCCAAAGCAAATGCAGAGTAAAAATGCACTGAATTAGTAGACGTACACCACATTTATACTGCTGAGACTGAGAGCAAAACTGAGGCTCATGCTTATATTCGAAACAGGATGAAGTTTCCTGGCTGGAAATGGCTCCGGGCCTTGGAGCTATGCCAGAAACTATAGCTGCTTGCTGAAAAAGCTCACTGTTTTGCTTTTGTTATCTCCTCATGTTTCATTTTAGCTTTATGTTATATCCCCAGAAGAGTTCTATACAGTTTTTCGTGGAATGGGGCAGTATCTCAGCTTTTGCTGTTGTACACAAATAGGGCACGTCTGAGCAGGCTCCTCATCAGCAGTGGGTTTGAAAAAGGCACTCCGGATGTCTCAGCTTCTTTCACATTCCCATCGACTCAGCACATTTTTGTGTGTGGTGCTCTCAGACCAGCTGAGCGTTCACTGCCCATTGGGGACAAAACTCTTCTAAGGCTGTTCTTTTTGACAGTGGAAATGGCTTTTCTCAGGAAGGCAAGTTCCTCCAGCACTGAGGGTACTACTGCCAAACTAAAAGAGCCCTGGCAGGTTAAATTACTTGTAAGTTCTGTCTAACTTCTGAGCGGTAGGTAACTATTCAGCAACAACCAGGACAACGTCCAGGAAAGAGAGGTATGAATTGCTGGGTGGGCAACTCTGAAAACAAGACCTAGTTTCCATCTGCACGATGTGATCTGGATAGGGCTCAAGGGCAGCAAAAGGGCTGCCGGCATGGAGACTTGTATTTTTATGTCCCGACTTCCATGTCAGCTCACCACCAACAGCCACCTCTCTTTAGTACCGCCTGGGTTTTCTGGACACCAGCCTGAGTCCCACGGGGGAGGTTTAGGTTTCTGTGACTTGAAAAAGCCAATTGCTAGAGAAGAATAGACCTATTTAAAAATGTATGAAGGATGTCAAAATTCTGTATTAAGCAGCCAATAAATATTAAACCACAATGAATATTTTAAAATGTTAATAAGGAACTATACCCAAAAGACTTTAAAAAAAAAATTCAACTTGGAATTTTTATTTTATTTTTCTGCCTGAACGAAGCATGACGGTTTTGAGTTTGGACAGGCTGTCAGATGATAGCTCACTGCAGTGGAAAATGTGAAAATTGGTTTAAGACAGAAAAAGAAAAGCTGAAGGGTGGAGGAAAATTCCTGGTGCTCGATTTTGCACAGTTTGGCATCTTGCACAGCCTAAACCCCTGTGCAAAGGGGAGAGAAACATTTATGATCTACACTGGTGAGAATAGTGGCATGTTGTAACAGCAAAGGCAGAGCAGAATCAACCCCCGCCTCACACCTTCTCCCGTTCCATAAAAGCAATCAGGAAAGGGAGCCTGTTAGAAAAACAGCTTGTTTGCCTTAGGGCATGTCAGCATTGCAGAGCAGAACAAGCTGCAGAATTGCCCTGGAGCAAAGAAAACAGAAGCTGGACATGATGTCACTACAACACTGCAAGCAGGGTAATTAACCCTGATGGGTGGGACACTCTACTTGTGGTGCAGCACAGTCTTAAAGCAGCTCTACAGAATCCTCACTAGTATCGCTACGCGTGCAGCTTCAGGTATGCCAATGTAATGGAAACGGCTCAGAAACAGACAGATCCATACACTAGAGCCATATACTAGCAGCAAGGGAGGCAAGACCTCACCTACTCTTCTAACCCTAAGGGCAGGAATAGCTGTCGGCTCAACTGTGAGAAACCTTCATAGAGGAAACGTCAGTGTTGCTCTAAGTGGCACCTTCACTTCAGTGGTGTCCATGGTACTTCTGCAGGGCACAGGCTTGCCTTGCCTTGACACGCTTCCTCCTGCTGGCACTAAGTGATCCCTGCAGACCACTGTGGAGGAACATGAAAGGCAAGGACAGTTTGGCATTTAGAGCAAAGGCCTCCTTGAGGTGATGATGGGGAGTAACTTGTTATGTTCCTGTCCTGTGGCTTACTGAGCTCTTTAGAGCTCAGAGTTGCAACTGTAGATACTTATCTCTTCCTCAATCAGGAGAACCACTTCCAGAGGCCACTTACCTATGGCTGGGGCAATGTTGTGAGTTGTAAGGTTCACCACCTTCTTCTCTCTCACTGGCTCCGTCACAAAGACTTGGTAGATCCTGCGCTCATGCAGACCACAGTAGTGATGGTGCAGGTGGCAGGAGTAAGTGCCTTCATCTGCGCTTTCCAGCTCTGAAATCCGCAGGGAAAAGTCACCCAGGGCAAAAGCTGTGTCAGTGATGTTCATCTTCTGACGAATGAAGAGAGGTCCGTAAGAGCGGCGCTCTCCAGAGGCGTACAGATCAATGAGGCGGTCAGCCCGGTCATGAGGAACCCCCGGGGGCTGCCTGTCCCAGTGGACTACTTGTTGTTCCTCTTCACTGTGCCGTTCGGTCCAGATGTGGTTACGGTTCACACAGGGGAGCATCACTGTGCTGCCTTCTAGGGCAAGAATCACAGGCTTTTCCCCATCCCAGTACTGCTTGGCATCCTCAGCTGTGGAGACAATACAAGTTGTGCAACCTTGGTATGTGCATCTTTACACACTTGTCCTATTCTTAATGACACCCAGCCACACATAAGATTGCTCTTAGACCCTGCAATCCTATAAAACATCCCCTCCAAGGATCCTGAAGTGCCACACAGACAGTGTGCCTTGTTCACACTTACTTCATTTAAAGAAATGCACCTTTTATCTTCTACATCCTAGGTCACTGCATTAAGCAAGACCACTTTCTCTTCCTTATAACTGAGAGTTAATCTTTTGCTTCAGAAAGCAGGAAGTATATCCTCTCTACAGACTAAGAATGGAACGAGAATAACAGATTTCATCTTCAATATGCTGTATCCCAATTCTCCAAGCAGGAAATGCTTTCCTACCCACAAATGCCCTAATTACTGGAGGAGTTCAAGAACCACTGTTTTGTATTTTGTTCTTGAAAAGGAGTAACAAAAGAACCAAAACACAGATGAGCAGATTGGGGCTCACAGGCCTGCTCGGGTTTTTTTATTGCACAGAAGCTGTGAGAACAGCAGCAGAAGAGATGCACTTCTCTACTATCCCATCAGCCCTTCAACAGCTTCCCAGCACAATCAGCCCCAGCAGCTCCACTTGTGCATTATACAAAGGTTGATTTAAATGACACAGTAGTGATGCATGGGTGGCACACACTGCAGTTGCCAAGATCCCTTACAAGCTTGCTTTTAGAGCTGGAGTTAAGGTGTGGTAACTTGAGGAGGCTTTTTAACTACAGACTTTTCAGGGTTAGCTCACCAACCAATGTACAAGGCAGATCTTTGTGGCTAACCTGACAGATGATGGATTGTTACTAGGGATGTTCTACTGCTGGAGCAGTAACAGGACAGTTAGCTCATTGGGCTGCCTAAAGTAAACATTTAACTTAACAGGCTCCATGCATTGTTTGGCACATGCCAAGAAAGGAGAGAGATTCATCAATATACACATTGAATAAAATTTCTGAAACTCATGGAATCTGATCGCAAACGGCATAGTGAGCACCACTGACTCCGATGCTTTCCAAGCCTCTTGTGGCATCTGTGCCCTGAACCTGCAACTGAGAAGGCATGGGCAAAACCTTGCATCCACACCACTCTTCTCTGACACTAGCAGAACAGCATGCAAGGCCTAACGTGAATCAGCAGACAA
Source organism: Aquila chrysaetos chrysaetos (assembly GCF_900496995.4). Taxonomy (NCBI): domain Eukaryota; kingdom Metazoa; phylum Chordata; class Aves; order Accipitriformes; family Accipitridae; genus Aquila; species Aquila chrysaetos. The sequence goes on along the minus strand of NC_044009.1, from coordinate 3,141,670 downwards.
GCCCCACCAACAGAGTCCTGGTGGCCGCTGGACTCCAGTTGCCAGACCAGGTCCCTTGCAGAAAGGAACACCAAGCTGTCTGCCACACCTACCTGTCTTGGTGATAGCTAGTTGGATTTTCACAGTTTCGTATAAGTGGCAGTAGTGGTGGTGAAGATTACAAGAATACGTGCCTTCATCACTCTCTGCAACATCTAGTACAACAGAGAAGAGAGGGGAAGTTGAATGTTTTATACTGAGGCAATGATTACTTTTGTCATTGTTACTGTTTCCCAAATGCTTGTATGGATGCAAAAGGGCCTTTATATAACTTAGTTCTAACCCATCCTTATCACCAGGGTGGGCTAAACAGAGAAGAATCATCTCACCTAATATAATAATTTGTTCAGTATATTTGCTTGTGTGGAACATATTTGTATTAAGAGATGGAAAGAGAAAGCTGATTTAAGTTTAGCTAAGAGCAGACATAGGAAGAATGACAATCTTGGCTTTATAATTCAGGAACCAAAATAGTCAAAGGTCCACAAGAAGCCCAAGTGACTTTCAGGCAATGAGTTGTTACCAATCCTCTCTTAAAATGAGACTGTTTCAAAGGGAAATAAAACACTATTGCCAGTACTTCAGAGAACCTCATTGACCTCATTAGACTGATATTTATTTATTTATAGAAAATGTTCTGTAAAATAGCCACTTTCACTGAAAAACACAAAGTTAATTTAGTCATGAATCCTCCATTCTGCAGATAGCATAGGGAGAAAAGATGCTGTTTAGTTACCTTTGATCACCAAGGAGAAGTTGCCATCTGTAAATGCATTCTGGGGCATGAATATCCTCCCTTGGTTGTAGGAGCTGTATACACGCTGATCTCCAGCAGAGTACATGTCACATAGCCTCTCCATCTTGTTATCTCCATAGTAGTTGCTGTACAGATCCCAGTGGACTACACGCTGGCGGTCATTCAGACGATCCTGGGTCCACACCATGCGGTAACTCTTGCAGGGCAGAACAGCCTGTGACCCCAATGTAGCACTGATATTTAACACTGACACTACAACACTGTCTGGGTTTGAGGCGTCAGCTGGGACTGAGAGCCAAGAGCAAAGAACAAAAAAACAGAGTTACCAGATTAATGGCATGTGAAGAAGACACTAGAGTAGGACTCAGACCAGTCCTAGAATCTCTGCCCACCTTCTACCCAAAACAAAGTAACTTTCAAGACCAACACAGAGCGCTCTCATGAAGAAATACAATAGAAAGCCACTTACGAACACTGATTTCATTCAGTGAAAGCAATGTCTATGATGTCTGTTAACAGGATTGGAGATTTGAGCTGTCCTACCTACCCTTCCTAATCCTAACTCCCAGTTTAATCAAAGTTTACAGATACTAGTTCATGGGATGCATGGTTCATGCCTATGGAAGTCAGCAGTGAAACCCCCATTGCATGTCATAGAATCAGGGTTCCTCTCATTTCTTCTCATGATCACAAAACCAGGCAGATTACAAAGGTGTCACTCACCTGAATATAAATAAACAGAACCTGTCAAAGAAGAAGAAAAAAAAGACTGTTACTGACAACAAAAGAAAAAAAACCCAACTACAAATACACTCATAGTCAGCAGCCACCTCCTCTGTTATTATTCCATCTATTCCTCCCTTTTCTGTTAATATACTTATTTAACATGTGTATTGTGGTTAAGCCCAGAGGCTCAGACCTTGGTTGGTCCATGCTGCAGCAGATCCTGTACACTCAGAGCAAAAGACAGTGCCTGACCCAACAAACTTAAGAGCAATGTGGGATATACTTAGCCTGCAACTGAATTTCATACAGCCCATGTCTTTATTTCATACCATCTATAGCCACAGAGTTTTTTCCACCATGCTATTCAAACATTACACCAAAGGTATCTGTCAATGCGTCACCCACCAAAACTATGTGAAAGGCCTCTTCTGCCCAAGGGGAAACTATTTAACAAAAGTTGGTTAAGACAAAAACAAGAACCCAAGGCGGCAGGAGCGGGCAGGGGGAAGGGAGGCACCAGTATTATCTTACGATCTGGTATTGGTTCTGCATAATGACAAGGCACCAGCAGAAACAGTAGACAAAGAACAGTTCATATAATCATAGAATAGTTTGGGCTGGAAGAGACCTTTAAAGTCATCTAGTCCACCCCCCCTGCAATGAACAGGGACATCTTCAACTAGATCAGGCTGCTCAGAGCCCCGTCCAACCTGACCTTGAATGTTTCCAGGTATGGGGCACCTACCACCTCTCTGGGCAACCTGTGCCAGTGTTTCACCACCCTCATTGTAAAAAATTTCTTCCATTTACCTAGCCTGAATCTATCTTCTTTTAGTTTAAAACCATTACCCCTTGTCCTATTGCAACAGGTCCTACCAAAAAGTTTCTCCCCATCTTTCTTATAAGCCTCCTTTAAGTATTGAAAGGCCACGATAAGGTCTCCCCAGAGCCTTCTCTTCTCTAGGCTGGACAACCCCACCTCTCCTCAGCCTTTCCTTATAGGAGAGGTGTTCCATCCCTTTGATCATTTTTGTGGTGCTCCTCTGGACCCGCTCCAACAGGTCCTTGTCTTTCCTGTACTGAGGACTCCAGAGCTGGACACAGTACTCCAGGTGGGGTCTCACCAGAGCGGAGTAGAGGGGTACTACCCAGATGTGACCAGTTAAAACCATGTTCATTTTTGTGCTGTTTGACCATTGTGAAATGAATGTGACAGTTTCATTTCCATCTCTTCCCCAGCAGACACCCACATCTCAGTCAACTTTCTCTGCTAAGGCAAAGGCCTGAATAGACTTGGAGACAGAGCTGATCCCAGCTCATTCGCTGGGGGCTAGAACTGCCCAAGTACAGGGATGTGGATCCAGACTGCTGATGCGCTAGATTGAGGGCCAAAAGATAACTTTCATCTCCAAGACTCCAAACCAAACTCCTATAAAATTGATGGTGGGATTAATGCATTGAGGGAATTCTGTAACTGCAGTATGCTGAATCCACCTGTCAAATGAGGAGTGATATGACTTGGCTGTTTTGCTTTACACTCACGACACGCACTGTTGTCAGCACTCTGCTGGGCAAACACATCCTCGTTTTGGGAGCGTGCCCCCCCGATCTCTCCTGTTCACATTCCTGGTCTGCACAGTTAACACTGTAATGCTCTGGACGCAACTGCAACTCCCTCCAACTCATGTGACTCAGATCTATGCAGGAAGAACTTTGCAAGACATGAACTAATGCCTTTGTTTCTGCATTTCTCTGGTCCAGTCCCTCCTGCTTTTTGTGTAGGAGGGGGCTAGGAGGTCTCCTGGCATCATGCTTTGAGAGTACGATTCAGATTCCCAACACAATGACATCATTCATCTCTCTAACCAGTCAAGCCCAACTGGGTTCCAGCAAGATCATTAGATGTTTTGTCCTGCTAATGTCATAGGCACAATGTCCTCCAGACAAAGGCTGTATTTTTTTTCAGCCCTGGAATTTATGCACGTCAAAAGAGAATAAATTAACTCCAGACTGGGCCTATTTTAACGTACCCCCAGTGCATGGGCTGAGAATAAACTCTGTTTCCTTTCATTTTCCTATCACAAACACTGGGCAGTGACACCAGAGAACAAAAATGAGCAGCGCCGTCTGTTGAACTGCCAGTTCAAAGACACTCCAAATGTAAGTTATTTTTTCTACTTTTATAATCTCAGCACCACAAAGAAAAAAAAAATCTAGGACGAAGTCTAGGATGGATATAAGAAAGAGACTTCATACACAAGACAATTCCATCATTTGATGGTCTCTCCTATTAGGCTGCAAAATGCCTGATGGTAAAATATGATAAGCTGCTAGCCTCTGTCTCTGGAAGCCAGGACTTAAGATTCAGCTTAGAACAACAAAGGAATGATACAAAGCTCTTTTATAGCACCAAATCGGCTTTCTGCAGGAGAAAGTCTCACTTGCAACAGGACAACCAGCTCTCTGCACAACAGCATCCACTTGTACCAGTGTGACAAAGCAATGCCCACGTGTCTGAATTGGTGGTTTGCCCTGTGGCAAGGGAACAACACAGTATCACAACACGAACAGCGACTTGTGTGCTAGGGAGTGGTGTCTATGAGCTGGCTGGCTGCATAGCCAGTGCTTCCAGAGTCTTACATTACTGCTCATTAACAGCAAATTGATTTTGGTGCTGCAGAAACATCCTCTCCTGGCTCAACAAGAGGAATGCATTTACTTTTCTCCTTCCCTCTTGCAAGTTAATATAAAAACCATTGAGCCCAAATGCAGCATCATAAATCTAACAACCGACAAAAGTATCCACCGAAGCCTTCCAATACGCTCTGCTCAGCAGCCTGTCGCAGCCCTAAACTAACAATAGCACTAACCCCTGGTTTTGTATCTTTTAGCTGGTCCTACTGCCATGGTGAGGACCACCCAGGTCCTAACTCTCTATCCCACCCACAGCAGCCTTTTGCCAGGCTAGGCTGCTGCTGGAGCCCCGTCAGCCAGCTACATGCGTTTCTCCAGCACGCTTCCAAACACAACTCTGTGAAACAAGGAAGCGGTGAAGTTGTCTGTAATGTAACAGCTTTCAGATAAGAAAAGCTTGTCTTGTGGGTTTTGACAGCTTCTTCTTCCCTCCGCTCTTAAAGTTTCTGCTAGCAGCTCCCTAAGAAGCAGGGCAGGAGCACTCTCGCTTACTTCATAATTATACTCCAGGGTCTTTCTAGGTCTGCCCCTCAGTGACCAGGAGATGTTGCTTCCTGTTGGGAAAAAGGGATGTGTTGATGCCTTGCCTGCATTTTACCATACTGCTATTTTGACTCGCTGAGTGTTGCCACGCAAAGCTGAACTGCCCAGGGTTACAGTGACATTACGCGCTAGAACAAAACCCATGCAAAACGAAGTTAAGTATTGTGTTGGAGTTCAGCACAGAGACGAGACGTGGAAGAGAAAGTGTTTTTCACTGCATGTCTGCGCACACTCACGTGCACACGCAGAGATTCTGGACAGAAGCTTCAGGTCTGAAGCCCGCCCTAGGGTATCATTCATAGTCTCAGACAAAGCGGTAGGTGCGAATATCAAAAAGACAGCGGCATAGCAGCCAATAAGCAAAGTTCTAGAAGGGAAAGAAAAGACAAGTCTTTACAAGAGGCATGGGAACTCCACAAGACAAAGAAGGAAGAACTGATTGTTCTGATTCCCCAGCAATGCTGGAAATCTGCACACATGTATCAGGTCACGGATAAGACTCAAACTTATTGACATGGCTGTAAATGAGATCACTTAGAAATCTAAGGAATCTGGAATGTCTCTGATCTCTTGTATGCCTGGAGAAAATGGAATTTAAAACAACTGACCTTCAATAACCTGAACATAGAGCAGTAGTTAAAGAAGGAATAAGCCTTTTTCTCTTTTCAGTCTCCTCCCTCTGCTATGAGACCTCACTGTGCTATGTGAGACAAGCAGAGCAAACAAGACATGTCCCCCAGCCATGCTTTTTAAAGTTATTGTTTGTATAACACAATAGCTACTGAACAAAGGCAGACATATCCACAACCCAGTAAAGTTGACAGCTTATGAACTACAGGATTGGGGTAAACTGGAAGCAGTTATTTTGATGAGTCACACTTCCCAACCTGCAACTATAAAATCAGGGAGTATTTATGCACCTAATAAAAGCTCAGACTTTTGTAATCACGGGACTCCAGGACCTGGCGCTTCAAAAACACCAAATACCTTAATAGTTGTAAACACAGAAGTCACTGTAGCTTCTCATTTTAAAATTTCAAATACCATATGATGGATAATCACTTTGTCCTCTCTGTGTGAGGTAGTCACAAAAAAACAACAAAAAGACATCTATATGCTGTCCTCTGACATGTTCTGTGCAGACTCAGCATGCCTCTCAGCAGGATCCCAGAGGTGTTCTGCTGGTCCCACAATATAGGAAGAGGAAAGCAGCCTGCAGAAGTGTTTCCTAATCCCTTGTAAAAGGCAGAGCCAGCTCTTACTTCTTGAATCCCATCCACTTTTCAAGTAAAGAATTAAGCCACAAAAACTGCAGGCAAACTAGAAGTAAAAGCCTTAGGCTCTGAAAGACATCGTACATACTCAGAGGTCTCTAGGCAGTGTCCTTGGAGCAGTTCAAACAGAAAACTGTCCCTTGAGTCTTGCCTGAATGATACCACCGCTTCTCTCCTCCTGGAGATAGCTGCTGGCAGAGGGTCTGCTTCACAAGTAGATGCATGTGTTAATGAAACCACCAAGTTCCTGCCTCATACTGGAGGATGAAAGACTACCAGAGCAGAAAAGGAAACTGCAAACACCATCAGTGGTAGCCTGAGTGCCAAGTGGCATACACACTCCATGGGACATGACAATACCAGCTCCCCCTGCAGTGTTTCTGCTGAAATCGGGAAGAGCCTTGCCATTGATGTCAGCAGAGCGAAGATAAGCTGCCTGGAACAGTGCCTTACAAAGCAACAAGCACCACTGAAGTCCAGACTGTAGTGGTGGGCAGGAAAGAAAACAAACTAAGAAGCCACTGGAGAACCGAGTGTCATAACCCACCAGGTGTGCGGGTTGAAACAGCAGTCTGCGAGATTGACACTCCGCTTGCCTAAGTAAGCTCAGCTCATTATTCCTTTGCAGACCTTCTCTAGTGTCTCCTGGTCTGCCTCAGCTTCTTTTTTCTTTTGGAAATGGAAGCGACATCCCCTTTACGTTAGGGGCACAGAGGGGTGGTCGAGTCCTAGAGAAAGGACATGTTCTTCATGAAATCTGTATGTGTCACATTCCTTATCTCTCCCATAAATCCCATTGTCTATGCAGGGGATTTAATGGTCTCTGTAGAGCCATCACACAGTTATTGCAAAAACAGCAGCCTGTGCTACCAAGCTATTTCCAAATACTTTTGGAGAATGGCAGTGGCTCCATCCTGACTCTCTAGGGAGCTGAGCCAGCGTCTAAGAGGCCATAATGGCTTAGGATGCAGTAACATCAAGGTAACAGCTACACAAATGAGCTCAGCTCTCTTCTGATAGCCACTTTTTAAAAACCCACTGACCAGTAACCAGGAATAACATCTGGGCCCATCTCGAAGAGGCAAAGGAGGGAGATAGTGAGCAATACAGTTCCACCCAGACATCGCCCATTCACCACCTGCCCCTGCTGCCTAGGACTGCAAGACTAAGCTTTCCAGTAGAACAATTTTCTAAGTCTCTATGTCTGTTTATTTTTAAAGGCTTCCTGCGACAACTTTCTCAACAGCAGTTCTTCTGCTTTCAAAAAGGACGTCAGGACTGGAGAGCCCTTAACTCCCCCCTTGGAAGAGTCCCAACAATTCCAACACCTCACCTACCTCTGCAGGTAGGAACATGCCCATGAATCGGCAAAAAGCAAGAATGTGCTGCCTCGGCAGAAAGGAAAAAGCCCTCTGTCTGTACAAGAAACCAGTCGCCATCTTGGCCACTGCACAATCGGGACCCCTCACAGATCTGCCCTAACTTTCTCACAAGACAGTTCAGATATTAGCTCAGCTTTATAAACCCTTCTCTGCTTTGTGCACTTCATGTTGGCTCTAGGCCCACAGAATAGTTTGTAGAGCCATTCCAAACACAGTGCTGTTCCTCCCTGCGAGACATTAACGCTTGAGGGTGTGGTTGCTCTCAAGAAGGGATCATCTCTGCAATATGGAGCGGCACAGATTTCCTCCCTTCTCGTCTCCGCTCATTATGTTATAACCTGATTTGGGTGGGGATAGCACGACTCAAGCAGCAGGGCTGCCTGGCGTAGGGACGGTTATCTCTCCAAAATACGCCTGAAAAAAGTCTGTCGGAGATCACCCGTCCTCAGGTGGGATACTGTTGCTTCTGCACAGCTCCTCCACTGCTCTACAGCAACCCAACCTGCTATTCCTGCCCTGGGTGCTCCCCAAGCTCTGCCAACACGCTAAACCACAGCGGGACTGGTTGGTGCTTCTGAAATACAATATGTGGCCTCTCCTCCTTCTCCAGGCTTAACCCACCCCCCCACACTAGTTTTCTGAGGCACTTTAACCCTTCTGTCCCTATGACTGATCCCATATGTCGCCAATTCCTAAACCTTGCCTTGAGGCATTGCAAAACTGGGGATGATGTGATGACACGGAAACTACGATAATTAAGGACCAAACTGAGGACTCTTCAGCTTACTCCATCTACATACTGAGGAATTCTGAGAGGCTCAGGTGGCTAGCCACAGCCTTTCATTAACAGGGCTGTGAAGATCAGGGGAGACGCCGGTCCCCAAAAAACTCGTGCTCCTCACTTCCTACTGTCAGCACCCTGATGAAGTCTCTCCACACTGTTCTTAGAGCAGTAATTGGTCCTTGCTCACAGGTGCCTTCCTTAGAGCCCAAAGTGCTGCAAGTGTGGATTTGCTGGGGTTTTGCAATTAATCCTCAAATCTCCTCCTGCCATCCAAGCCTTACTGGGGTTTCTCTGTTTAGCTTGCGGCCAGGCTCTCAGGACCCTGAATCTGCTTTCAGCTCTTACAGAAAACTCTGTGATTAAGGAAAAGGTACAAGCCATTCTGTTATTGTAAGCTCATCAGACTTGTCCTCATCCCTTTCTTGCACCTTACCCAAAAGTGAATCCCTATGTCTCTGTTTTTATGCTGACAGGAAAAAAAACCACACAAAAAAACCACAGAACAAAAAAACACTTTAATTTTTTCCTCCGTCCTGAACACTCACACACACACACACATACCAGCTGTTTCTGCCTCTTCAAAAGTGTAAAATAACTTTGGATCATGTAAATCTAACTATGCAAGCTTTACTGTAGTCACATTCAAGCTTATTGTTTTTGAATTTGCTGATCGAGATAACTGATAGGAAAAAATAGATTGCACAAACATGCTGAATAGAGTACCGCTTAAACAACCTCAAACATTTCTCCATTCTCTCCCCTTTCCTCTCCAAAAAGCATGAGAAATCCTCCCGTCACAGACGAAAACACAGCTAACTTAGGAATCTGAGCAAAATCTTACAAAGATAACAGTTCAAAATCTTCTAGCTAACCTCCAGCCCCGTCCTCTGCAGTTGAAATAAAAACAAGTAACATCATGCCGATCAGCTAGGAGCTTACTTTGCTGAAGCAAAATCTGCCACAGAAGGAGTTTTGCTAGTTGCTCCATTTCTTCAGCTTCTCCGTGTTTTCGTCTCTCTTGAAAAACAAGTTGAAGACTTTTTTTTTTAACTTTTTTTTTTTTTTTGGTAACTGGAAAACACTATGACCTCATCAATTTACATCCAGAAAGCTGTGGACAGCAGCTCATATTCTGCAGAATTACTCCACCTACAACTTCCAATTCCCCACCTCCCCACTCTGCTCTCCCCCTACACTCACACTCCACCTCCTTCCTTTCCCTAACGCTTTCTGCACAATTACTATGAACACCCACTCTTCTCTTTCCCCTCCCTCTGGGACCTTCTGATCTGCCCCTGACTTTGATGTAAAAGTTTCATCTGGTAAAGTTGGTCCCATACAGCTCCGGGCTCGCGAAACAATCTTTCTCCCTCCCCCTAGGGATGGAACTAATTTTCCTTGTGCTTTACTTGATCCAGCTGTTCCTTCCTTTGTTTGACACTCATCCAGCTGTCTGCTCGAGACTGGATTTATTCTGTTGCCTTCAGTGGTTTTTTGATCTTTGTCTCCTCATATGGTTTTACTTCAAGGTCAAGTCTCCAAAGACAACCTAGAAAACAATATTTACTCTGTCCTGCAATTTGTAAGCAAGGGCTTAATAGCAGCTATCTTAGCAAAAGGATAATAATGACAAAGACTGAATATGTGGGAGCTTAGGGCAGTGCAGGCAAAAGAGCCTAGAATGCAACTAAAAGCCCCAGAATACTGCAATGTGGGGAACAGGTTTCCCTATCACAGAGGCCAGAACACAGAAAACTGGGTCAGATTTAGAACTTCTGCTTTCAGCCCTTCATACAAGAACTGAACTATGCTAGCAGTTGCTTGACTGGCACCAAGACAAACAGCCAACACATTGCAGTAACCTTAACCACAGAAGACCTGATGCGCTGCTCCTCTTCTCCTTCACGTACTCATGAGATAATACCAGCCCTGACAGCAGTGCCAAGAGACAGCAACAGCGTCAAGCAATGACTGAATTTTCAGCAGTCTTTGCTCAAGGGAAAGACTGTTAAATTACATTAACCAGTTCCTAAAGCCTGTACTGATGTATTTAAGTGTGTTTATATAACCCACTTCACTGTGCCCCACAATGATTAGGATAACGCAGTTACTGAAAACAATCAATGACAAACAGCAGAGAAAGAAGCAGTAAATTCTTAAACTCCAAACACTGCTTTACAAAAGAAAATCTACATACACCCTTTATGTGTATATACTCACAGACCAATTAAAGTTCAGATCACCTTAGTTTGCATCTGCAGACCAGAGAGAGTAATTTTTTCAGTTTAGGGGATTACTTCTTTAGATGCTGCGGGATGTTCAGAGGGGACAGACTCCTTAAAATGGCAGGGCTAACCAAGCACGGAATGAAATCATGCCCTCATGCCACCATTTAAACAGTTGAAAAATTATCAGCCTAACCTGAAGAGGGCAGCAACCTTCACAGGTAGTGGGAACAGCTTAATCAGGCTGCTGGCTGAACCATTTAGAACAGGCCCTAAACTGGTTTAAGTTGGTCTCCTCTGCTGACTCTGTAAGTGTTAAGACATTTCTCTTCCACATCAGTCCAAGTCTGAGCTCTGAAAAAAAGCAAGTAATTCTCAGTGGAAAATTTTATTTTATTTTCAAGCAGGACAAGATGGTAAAAGACACTGAGTCACAGTATTCAACACCCTGTTCCATAAAGAGCCTTCGGATGTGGGTACGAACGGTGTAAATGTTGCTTTAGACTTGGAATATGGCTCCATCTGAATCTGGCCTTCTGTAGGCCTAACAACCTAATCCATGTAGGGGATTGAATAAGAAAGGAGTCTTTTAATACAAGACTTGCAGGAAAATTACAGGAGTATAAAGTCAGGAAACAGTGTAGCCGCTGCTAGTATACGTTAAAAAATAAAATACGGTAAAGCTTTCTGTTTGCTTGCATTCTGTTGTTAGATTATTGTTGTTTATGGTTAACAGTGTTTAGTGGATTTAACAATACAATCAAATCAGTCATCAAGTGGAAAATGTTGGGGAAAGGGAATTAAAACTTAGAGTTTGTAAATGTCCACCTGTAGAACATAGCTAAATACATGTGGGACTCTCACAGGAAAGCTTAAAAATATAAGCTGGTAGCCTTCCCATGGCACTCCATGGAGATAAACTTAATCGCCCCACTTGAATTTTTCCTTCTGACATTCTTCTGTACTATCTAGTATACCAGAAGATAGATTTCCTCTACCCCAGAGGGGCCTGTGTTTTGGGAATGAGAAAAGCATTGTAACAAAAAGATAAACAAACATCTAAATAATTACACTCTGCAACAAGGGAAACTTTGGAAACACCCAGACTAAATCAGATCAGCACTTCATCTAGTCCAGGATCCTGTCTCCAGCAGCAGACAGAACCAGACACTTCCAAAGAAATTCCAAGAAACTGGAGCTATTATTATTGAATAATTTGACCATTAAAAAAAGCCTACTCTTAACTCCAGCAGGTCTTCACACTGTCCAAAACAGATCCAGATAACTGCTGGTTTGTTTCTAGTGAAAAGTCTAAAAATAATCTTCAGATAACAACCCCACAAAATTTCACTGAAAATGTCAACTCTGTCATTTATGTTAAGCGGAGAAGTTTGTGGGTAATTAGATACACAGTCACTCACAGTCCAAGTTCCCACACTCATCAGCTGAGCTGTGCCAATAGCCTGTATGTTCACATGTCCAGTCCAACTGTAACCCTAATGCAAAAACATAGGCTTGTCTTTGCAAGCCTCAGATAGCTGCATTAGTCCAATTCCATAACGACCTGCATGCGGCAAAGGCTCCTACTACGCCCAAACCGAAAACCTGCTGCCGGGTTCTCAGGCATTACAACAAAGACAACACTGATCTACAGCAGCTGAGGTGCTGGCCTGTTGCTGAGCCAGAAGTCTAGTGGAAGAAGGAGCCTTTGCTGTTGTCTCTGTCAGGTCAGGGAGCCAGATGAAAGGTTCAAATCTGACAGCCTTTTGTTCAGCTGCGTCATCAGAGCGGAGTCTGGAAAACGTTTGGCTGGGAGGCAAGATGCTGTTCCCATTGCGCAGACAGCAAATACGGCACCCTCTCCTTCCCTTGGTTTCTCTCAACCGCAGGCAGAACCTTCCAGGCTGCAATTCCAGGTTGCTTTTCCACCTTTCTGCCTCCTAGCTTTGGCACTGCAGAGGTTACTGGCTGTTTCTTGCATGACTTCTGGGATGGATGTAGACTGCTGTGGTTGCTGCTGTCATGAATTGGCTATTTCCTGACTGAAAGAAGCCAAGTTCAGGCCAAACCCCCTGAAGTCTCCTAAAGAAAATCACCCACTGGAAGGAAAGAGCAACAGCTTCTCTGGGGTTCATAATGAGAGAAGGAAAGGGACACAGGAGGCTATTTCACAGATCTTTGCCTTTTCCCCAGTCTTTAATTCTGCACAGTCCCTAGTCAGCCCTGTCTTCCTAGAGCTTTGCTAGTCTAAAGAGATCCTGTAAGGGCAGCTGTGTCAACACTTTGCCCGGTCAGGAGCTGAATTTTTAACTAGATTCTCCACGGAGGCTTACCTGTCCAGTGTTCCCTAGCCTTTCTCCTTCCTCACTCTCAGAGGTATTTTGGGTATTGATTCTCAAAACAAGAAGCTACCCGTAGCTGCCCGCTGCAGCATATACAGCTGTCTACCCTGACAACAAATCCTGTCCAAAGGAAACAACTTCATCCATGCAAGGGAAAGGAACCTTCCAGCACCAACACGAGTGTTTTTGCTTCGTGGAGCTCTGCGCCTGCCATCCTCATCACAGATCAGGTTAGCAGGGAGAAGAAAGGCTCCCGTGTTTCCAGAGTCACCCCTATTTCAGATATGAATAATATGGTGATTTGAAATAGAGACGAAATATCTATTTCAGATATGAAATGCTGGCGACTCAGGTGGAAAAAAGCTCTGCCCAAAGACAGTGCAGGGGCCACAAGATTAATTGGCTTGTGGGAAACAATAATGGGCAAGCCATGCCTGCCAGGAAGTTTCCTCTTCCCGATCTCTTCCATTTTAACAGTTTTGTTTTCCATAGCTGCAGGCTGCACTGAAAGACCTCCCAATAAATCTGAATTGAAGACCACCAGTCTAGAAACTGAGCAAGTATCAGATTGGGAAGAAAGTCTGATGCCAAGAGGTACCCTCCGTTGTTTTATTGCAATTTTGAGAACCATTAACCCTGGGAAGCAGGAGTGGAAGTGGCCACTTCCGCCCCATTTTCACAGCTATAAATATATGTAATGCATTAAAAAGGAATGACAGGATTAATGCTCTGTTGACACAAAGACACATAGTACAGTACAAGGCCTTAAGTACTGGATTTGTCAACGCTCCATGCTTATTACCAACAACTTCTTTAGATCTTCTTTAAATACAGGACCCATAGTACTCTGCCTTGATCAAAGGAAAGGAGAAAATATCTACCAATGAGCAGAAGCAAGGATAATTCCTAGAACTTAAAAGTAGTAGGGAATGCTACAGCTTGGGAATAAAGAGTGCTAACTGACAGGTACAGTGACAAAGGTAGCAAGGATCCTGCAAAGCCAAAACCAGAGCAGAAATAGAGCTTTGCACGGGAACAGCAAAAGAGAGAAAGGCAGGGGTACTGCAGTTCAGGGTTAATGTACACCGACACCATTTATCTTCTAGTGGGAATTGCTCAAAACACCTTTGTCATGCCAGTAGTGTGATCAACCTGTAACACGCAGAAGGATAAATACGCACCCATATTGACTCCCCCTTTCTAAGAAAGGTCTGGTGTGGGTAGGGGAAGCCTTAGCACTGCCTGCTGATGGAAAAGAGCAATGTAACACAGAACCATGTGAATTACCAGAGGGTATGCGTTTCCCGGGAGGCTTCATTTGGTTGCAAAGCTTTTCTCATTAAAATAAATCTTTCAGCTGCAATGAATCCCATAAGCAAGCCTGAAATAATCCAACTTGCAGCAAGAGCTGTGAACTGAAACGACAAAACTGAAACCCAACCACAATAACAGGGCTGTCAAATGAAGCCTGTCATTATTCCAGTGATGTAACAAGCCACGTACCTCTTACAGACCCAGCATTACAATGTTTATTCCCTAGCCATAAACGCTAAAGCCCCTGATTTGCCTTCTCTGAAGAGCATATTCAGAATGACAAGTTGAGGGTCTGGCCAGATGTTTTTCTGCTTTGCTTTATTTCCTTCAAGTCCACTGTGATCACCAGCCTGTGTTGCGGTCACCAAACCAGCAGCTAACGCAAATAGACATGCCTAGTGTATGAGAATGGCAGATCTCTGACACCCTTTATACTAGGTATGTATAAAACAATATCATGGCAACAGTTAATAATACCCCTGGGACAACCCATTTCCAGCAAAGAGATAGGTGAAGTCCACAAAACCACCCCATAGTGGTAGTCAGTGCAATGCTATGCCCAAGCACTCCTGAAGCAAAATGAGAGGGTTGCCCAGGAACAGTAAGTATTATTTAGGGGCCGTCCTTTGCATTCAATTCCTCAAGTTTTTCCTGTCTTGGATCTCCAGCTGGAAGGTTCTACTTCCCTATGTGCTAAAGGCATTGGAGCATAAATTAATTAATGTGAGCGTACAGGTATGCAAGGTATTTAGTTAGAGGGAATCTTAAGAAGTTTTTGATCTTCTGCTTAACGCACTGAGCTTTGCAGCTTGCCTGGCAGAGACTTAGATATGTGCAGATGAAGAGTTAAACTGCAGCATTGAAGCAGACTGCTCTCTTACTGAATCGATTAATATGTGTGCATGTGTGTGTTTATATGTTCTTCCAGCACTGCTGTCCTCGTAACAGATCAGAGAGTTCTGTCTGCATCTTTTGCCGTAAGGCATCTCTACAGCTCAGTGGTTCCTGTCGTCTAGCATCTTCGGATGGCACGATATTTAAACACCCCATTTTGTTGGAAAGCAGTCAGCTTCAGATTCCTGGGATTCATCTCAAAACCATTAATAGAAACCAGTTACAAAAACAGAGAAATTGCCCAGGAAACCAACACAGACTTTTTTTTTTTTCCCCCAGACTGAAGCCTGAAGATTATTTTTCCAAGATAAAAATGCATTTTGGCGATTTTGCCACAACACTAAATCCAAAAAGCTGGGTTCAGTGCGAGGAGAAAAGCCAAATGGATTTATGTGCCCAAAAAATCATCAGAGGCAGATACTTAGCAGATATAAATCAGAAAGCTTATACTAACCAAAACGGACCTATGTCAGTTTACACCTGCTAAGAATCTTCCTCATAAAACCTTGTGTTCCACAAATACCCATCAGTTCATTAATCCTACCACTAAAGAGCTTTAGGTAATGGTGAAATTAGCTTACCCTTTTCATTAAAAGGAAAGAGAATGCAGAATCACCTTGTCTTTTCTGTAGATCCCACATAGCTGTGCTTCACCAGATGGTTTTTCTGGTGCGAAATAGATTTGCCTATTCATACAATGTATCATACCATTCATAACCTGTGAAAATCACTGTCAAAACCCTGTAAATAATAAATATTTCTGATAGTAAAAATAGTTCTTTTAAATCAGCATCAAATTCCACATTGTTCCAAATAAGCACCCGAAGCAGATGCAGTTAGGCTGTGTTAAGTTGGTTAAATCCCCAATAGATAATAAATGTTCTTACTGAGGTGGTTGTTTTGGTTTTTTCGTTGGTTTGGGTTTTTTTCAATGGTATTTAATTTAAGCACAACCTCCTCAATTTCAGCAGCAAAGACCTTGTCTAAGGTACCTGATCAAGGGAACACTTTAGTACTAACCTCTATTTCCTCTATTACTTTCTTTTGAACTCATTTTTAGTTCACAAATCTTAATCAGGGTTTAAATCTACAGTTCCCTGCGCTATAGCAGTGCCTCCTATTACAGCTAAAGGAGTAGTTTCATTAGATGACAGTAATAATGGGCTGTGATCTTATATCTAGGCTAGCCACAGAAACAGAATTCCACGTGTGTAGCCAGCATTTTCTCAGATATCAAGTATCAAAATTATTATTATATTTCATGATATCCATAGGCACCAACCATTATCAGGATCCCTCTGTGATAGAGAAGGTACATACAGAATCGAAGTCCTCACCCTAAAAAAATACTGACCAATGAGAAATGGGAAAACAACAAGCAGCAAGCAAATCAGGAATGCAAATAGAGACACAAAGAAGCACCTCACTGACATCCACAAAGCAGGTGTAAATTATAGTTTTCTCTTAAGATACTAAGTTTAATATCTTTGGGATAAACCAAAGCGTGTAAAAAGGCGAATCTGGAAAATCAGTTCCCTATGAAAATAATTTCTCTTCAGTCAAAAAAAAAAAAAAAAAAAGATTTCATTGTAACTAGCTTGCCATGATTGTTTCAGTTAAAATGTCTTTAAAAATAGACAACCTAAAAACACATTTTATGGGTTTTTTTCTGGTCCCTCATCCATGTTTGCAAGGGTCTTTTTATTGGTGGTATCACACTTGTGTTTATTTGTTCCATATAAGCAGGTTTTATATATAGCACAGGCAGCTTCTCGTAGGAAAAGTTTGTAGTCTAAACAGACAGGAGCAGGAGGGAGACATACAACACAAAAGGAAATGAGTCACCCAAATTCACATAGCAGATCAGTGGCAGAATTAGGAATACAGCCCAGCCTAGTAGTACCTCACTCGCTAGACTATGCTGCCTCTGTCCTCCCAGGGAGCGTAGAAAGCCCTGGCACTATATGAAGCCTCACTGTGCACATAAGACTTGCAAGGAAGCAGACTGAAGGGCAGAGTTAAACAAAAATCTCTTTCCTTCAGCTCTGGAAAGCTTCAATGATACATGGAACTCAGACATAATTTGGACAGAACCCTGGGTTTTAACTTTACAGTGGCCTGTTGCATCCCTCTTGCCTCTCAGACTTTTTCCAGTATTCCGATTCCCTAGGGCAAACAAGAGTCATTACCACCTGCTGCTTCTTTTCAGAAGACCACAGTGAAATTACATTTTTTAAATTTTATTTTGTTTCAAATATTAAGTACTTATCTCCTAGTCTATTCTGAGAGGCAGTAGTGTCTTCTGACACACAGAATTTAAAAAAAGAAAGAAACAAAAAGAAAAAAGCAGGTATGAGCTCAAAATCACTACATGAACCATGAAGTTCCTGAGGGGATGGAAAAATATGCAAATCTGAATTGGAGTTACCATCAATCATAACTTCAGGAGTTGTCTCTGTTCATGTATATGCATCTGTTAATCTTCCTCTAAGGTTCACAGCAGCAGCCAGCAACTGTGTTTTGCTAGGAAGCAGGGAGATTTTTTTTCAGGGCTCCTAACAAGCTACCACTTGCAACTGAGTGCCCCCAAAACTTCTAGATCTATACAGACAAATGATCCCCCTAAATTAACTTCTGAATATCAAGTGCCTGAGACAGAAGGGTATCCAACCTATGACACGGGACTGACTCACTCCCATGGGAGCTGTGGTTCTATGGCGTCTTCGCTTTTTCAAATCCACACTGAAACCACTAGGCTCCCCTCTAGGGGGTAGATACCTAGTACTGGTCCAATTTGGCAGATGGCAGACAGCACGGAGATTCAGGAGGAAATGATTGAGGGATCAAATCACCACTTTGAACTTTTACTCAGCCAGTGTGTTTGTCTTAAGAAATGTGAGAGAAGGCAGCAGCTCAGAACTGTGACATTCCACCTGGCTGTTACTCAGCCACTTTCTAAATTCCAGAAAAAAGGCACCAGACAGGCAGACCCGGGTCCCATCTCTCAGTTTAGCAACACTCCTCTGCACAGAAGAGGCCTGCACTTTGCACACTTCTCCATTCCAGATCTCAAGGCAGTTTACATGGAAGTTGTTAATGCTAGATAAGGAAGCTAGGTTCTGAGGAAGAGACAGGACCAAGGGCCACTGAAGAACAGCGTCCAGAAATCCTGCATCACTGTCCAGTACTCCTACTCACTCACACGCCCAGCAGGCTGACAACACCGTAGTCCTGGCTGACCGCGAACACAGCACAATGCCACAGGCAGAATGACAACCTAGCAGCAGAGTCTCTGGCTGTACTGCCGAAACTTTATGATGGGACGCTCATCAACACAAGGCTGGCAGTGTCACAGAAGTTCCAGTGCTTTCGGGCCCCGCTGCAAGATACATCACCAAGAAGCCCTGCGCTTCTGCTCTCCTTTATCAGAAACAAGAAGGACATCCAGGTCTGAACCTAAAAGCACTATGAAGGAGGAAGATTCACATATATTAAACAGGCTTTGATGCCGTAATTGTTATTCCCTAACTCCCTATTTCTGTTTGTGTTTTTCGTAAGCAACCTGCTAAGCTTCCATGCAAAACAAAATTAAAACAAAATTCAACAACATTAAGAGCAGCAATCACCCACTAACAGCACTGATTCAGTGCTAGTGGAGAGGACTAAACAGAATGCCTTTTCCAGAGCAGTTCTCCAGCAATCTCACACACAGGCAGCAGTAGGTCAAGTTCATCTAACAGGGGAAAAGCTTAAACCACAAGCACACAGCACTGTTTATTTCTGTGAAGAAGCAAAAAGTTCTCAGAGTACTCAGGGAGCGGACACATTTAGCTGAGAGATGACATTTTGTGTCCCCTTTCTGACCATCAGCATTGTGCCTCAAACCACATCTTTCAGTCTCTCTGTACATGGGAACAGTGTTCTGGTACTAGGAGCTTTTGAAGGAAAACACCATTCCTTACACTAATTGCAGCCCATCTGCTGTACCCGCCTAAAATAATTAAGCAGTGGGATTCCAGGCACAGCATCTTATTTTGAGATCAGAAATGACTGGGAAAGAGTGGAAAAATTAATAGGTTGGCTCTGAAAAGGGTGCTCAAAGGTTGCCTCCCAGAGAGTTTTATTATTTACCTCAGGTTTGCAGGCCATTTCATTTAAAATAAAAATACTTTCGCTGAAAGGAGGTTGCTTTCCATAATGCAATATAATCCTGCTGCCAGATTTAGACACACAAGCATGGAGCCTGGCCAACTTTTAAGGGTAGTCTATGTGAATTGTGCATTTGCTCTAGATCAATCCAAGAGCGACTCTGGAAACCATAACTTCAGCTGAAGAAAACGGGGTGCTGCTTGCTTTGCCTCCTTTAGAAATCAAGTGTTCTATTTTTGCATACAAACCTATTTGCTTGAACCAGCATTGCTCCTTCTGTCCAGAGATCTGAGTATTATGCTACAGTACTAAATTTGGTACTTCAATAAGAGAGTAGAGGGGTGAGTGTCTCAGTTACGGTGCAGAACAGTAAGCAAAAGCATCCCTCCAAAGCACACTAAGCCAGTATTAGCCGTTACTACTTTCTAGTAAAACCGAAGGAACATTTCCATAGTGCCTTCCCCCAAAATGCCAAAGCCTTTTCAAAATTATCACATTCACCCATGACAACAATGTCACCATTCTGGAGCGGAACACAGCAGGTGCTTCACAAAACAAAATCCACTATATAATAGCTTAGGACAGAGGAAAGAAAGGATATAAACTTGGAGACCCCACCCCACCCCCACCTTCCAACCTAAGCTGGTATTGTGAAATCAGCAATTAATCCCAAAGACTCAAGCACCTAATTTTACCCTTTAGTAGAAGTCACAGCTTCCATAAATGCATGAGTTTCCTTCTTCATGACAGAGCTGATACTTTCAGGGGAAAACTGCACTTGCGGGGGTTTTTTCCTTCTTTTTTTTTTTTTTTTTTTTTAAAGGACATTGCTAGAGGTCTCTTGAAGACCAAAGGCAAAAGGGAAAAAGCTTCTCACATCAAACAGACAACACCCCTTCAGTGCAGCTTACAGGACCCTGAGATACACTGACACTGAGCCATATTAAGGGAAAGAAATGATCACTTAGTAGGATCCAGCCAAAGTTATGAGCACGTCTAAGCTGATTTTGACCCACTCCAGGCCGAAATACACAGCAAACAAACTGGCTTTCCCCTTGCTGCCTTTAGGCTTTTTGCAACACCCCCTTAGAATGGAAGAGGACAACTTCCCCTTGGCTCAGCAGAGCAGATCTCATTCCTCTCTCAAAGCATATACCTGAAACTTGAGTGCTAACGTTAATTCCCAGGCAGGCTACACAACAGAAAACTTTGCCTGGAGCTGATTTGTACCAATGCCCGGTTTATGGCATACATGCTTTGTACTGCTCTCTCCCAGCCCAGCTCCTCACAGTTGTACACAACAGCACAAGCTTGTAGCGCTCTGCAGAGCCATAGGACCTGTCATCCCCCTCAACAGCCTGTGTACGCTCCGGTAACAGAAACCATCTCGAGAAGGAGGAAAAAAAAAAACCACAAACCAAAACACAAAAAACCCAACCCCAAAAAACAGTAAAGCTCATTTACAGTTCCCACTCCAAGTTGTGGAGCAGCCCCATGACACCATATGTAGTAATGCATATTCCTCCATCAGTACAATGTGGAAATGTTCAAGTTACTTTAACCTAGCACCCCTACTCCAGAAGTAGCTGTCCCTACGCTAAAGGCTACATATGTGTATTTTTATTTGGTCTCCTTTCCGCTCCCCAGCTCCACTTCATAATTAGAAACCTCACTCAAGGAGAAGGTGTTGCACCCAAGGCACAGACATCAAGATTGTTATTTTCCGCTCACTTTCTTTCCACAGTCCCAGGTTTTTGCACAAATCACTTGTGAGAGAAAGCCTTTCTTGTCTTTCCAAAGGCTACAACCCTCTTCCCTTCCCCAAGGGATGGACGATGTTATCAGAAAGTAGGACACATTTAGTTCTGTCCTACCTACTGATGGGCCTACAGCAGAAGTTCTCACAGATGGCAGGATGCCAATAATAATACAGGCCATTCTCCCACATCACAAAGACAGTAAAATTAGGCACTGAGAGTTCTCTGGAGGATACCCATTCAGACCTAGGGAAAGCAACCGAAAAGATCATATGCAGCAGCATCTTCTGGACAGTAACTGAAACAATATGAATGGTCTGGGAAGCCAAATCAAGGTCTGCTAAGCCTGGGTGACCAGTCACAGATTCTGCCTTCAGGATGTACCTGCTGATTCTGCTGCTGAACAGACTCCAGCTGGCTGTTCCGTAATGAACTAGCTGCCTCAGTGCTGACAGCAGCGAAAACCCTTTGTCAGTAGAGGAAACAGCTCTGACTCAAAAGCACCCAGGGAATGGAGCTGGTGAGTAACGTGGTGCTGTTTACACATAGTCACATTGCTGACTGTAACTGTTGTAGTTTCTTCTACCGCTTTTTTTCTTTGGCACATTCTTCGATGACTGCTTATTCTTCAAATTTAACCAGTTCCTCATGGGCTAGCGATAAAGCTCAGCCAGAAGCATCCTGACATGAATTGTTAATTCCCTTAGAATAAACCCGACAAATTCAAAGCTGTTAGTTTTTTTACCTGATATGCCAACTCCTTGCTCAGGCCTCCACATCCTTGTACTAACACCAATCACTTTGCAAGTGGTTATGGGACTCTGAAGTGCTTGCAGCTGCTGAGAGGCTCCGGGATTGTTTTCTCCAGACCTAGACGTACAAAAGCAATGACACTCCCTCAGCACAAGACTTGCCTGATCAGCACCAAGTCTTGTTTATAGAACAAGTGAAAAAAACTCATTTTTGACCAACATTTCATGTTATTTTTCTACTTTAAACAAAACTTTAGCCACATTTCCTAAGGAAACAAGGCACATGCAGTTATATGATCCCACTGTCCATTCAACCTCCTCCTTCTTCCCATTATTTTGAAGCACAACAGCCAATTTCACCTACGTTTGAGAGTAGGGGACCAGTCTCATAGTTTTATAGTTCTTACAAGTTTTTTAACTAGCATAACAGAGAAAAGACGCATTAGTGCCCATGTAGTGAGCAAGACTAAAAAATTCAGTCTTATTTCAGGGAATTGACACAAAAGTGAAGTATCAGACGGTCGTCTTGAATTCTCTGACTCACGGAACTCCTTGTTTTAGTTTTGTTCCTCTGTCTTATAGGGAAAGGCAAGCAAGAATGGATACTTCCACAGGAAAGCCAGAACACTTTGTTTGCTTAAAGCTAGCTCAGATGTCTACAAGAGCTGCAGTTACTGATTTTTTTTTTTTTTTTAACTAAAAACCAGTAGGAAAAGGAAAACCCACTTTTCAAACCCATTTCAGTTCTGCAAATGCAACGCTCCAGGTTAAGTAGAGTGTGCTGTTATTTTTGGAGAGTAACCAACCAGGGTCAGCCCAAGCGAACCCAAACCGGGATGTTTTCACAGTCAGAACAGAAATGCCAACAGCAGAACAGCATGAATGGCGAAAAGAAAAGATGTAATTTTAGTTATCCACAGGTACTGTTTGCAAGATCAGTAAGATCACTTCAACCAGATTTTCAGCTAAACAAGCATGGTTTATTAACTTTGGAATACACGGACTAGGGTTCACACCCACCCACTGAAGTAGAGCTGGCTTCATATTTTGAGAAGGACCAAATCAGAGCTACTGAAGCCAACATACACACACCAACTTATCCTAGGTAACATTTTGACAGTTTTTAATGTGAAAGTATCCCATTTAATATGGGTATTAGGTCACCAGAGTAAAGGTACACATTGTTCCTGCTCAGGAATTATGGGGCAATGGTAGTCAGGTAACAGAAGGAGCAAGGTCCTATTAAACCCTTGAAAGGTATGTTTTGTACACCAGATGCTCATAAGCATTCCCTGACATGGGCTAACATGTACTCCTTTGAAGACTGGTCTTGAGTTACTAATGAAAGAAAGAACAACAGTTCCCACAATACAGACATAAAAAGAACTTGGGCTTCCAGTGCCAGAGTTATGGTATGCGGAGAAATCCTCCTGCAGCAAAGGAGAAGGCATCACCCCTGCCCTCTCCCTCTGATGTTAAAAAAAAACCCCAAAACCACACAACACCCAACCAACCAACCAAAAAAAAAAAAAAACCCCACCACACAACCAAACCCCCAAACAACAACAAAAAAACCCCAAAACCAACAAACAAACAAAAACCCCAAACAAAAAAATAAAACCAACACGACCACAAAAAAAACCACACTCCAAAAACTCTTAGGCACACTACCTATCAGGAGCTAATATAACAGTAACATCAAGAAAATTTCTCTCTACGTTTGTTGTTACAGTTCTGTGCAGCCACGTTTACTAAGCATCCCATAGCCTGTCCTCAGCAATTCAACACACACGTGCCTGGTCCCATGAAATCACAGTTGAAAACACCGAATAAACTCTTTCAGTCTGGACCCTTTCAAAGCGACAGTCCATCAGCCTAACAAAATCTGACTGTCTGGGCAATACCAACATAAATTTTTGTCCAGGGTCCCCGTGCTTTAGGATTTTACTCAAACCTTTTGCATGTTTACAAACAGCCTCAATTCAGATCAGTGTTTTCCTTCAATGTGATGTCTTTGGTCCCATTACAACCTATGCAGCTCCTGGTTTGAATCAGCTTCAGGTCTGGTCTCATGAGCAGAAGCTGGAGAAGCCATCATTACATTCCACTCCATTTCCTCTCCACATGACTCCTTCCTGGACAGGCAGCAAACTGTCCTTCTGTCTGTGCCAAGGATAGCACGGAGAGGGCATCCACGAGCTCAGACTCACTGTCTGCATGACCTCAGGGCTGCTTTAACAGCTAGCAGACTATCCAACATGCTTTGTAGGGTAAGCGCAAGATTTCCAGAGGAAAGGAACATCTTGTATTAACTGCTGGACTTTCCCTTTTCCTATGACAAACTTCAAGCTGAATAGAATTAATTTGAAGTGAGCCAAAACTACAGCAGACAATTACTAAGAAGCCTGTTCCTGTGGACAACTGGAGCAAATGGCTGCCATACAGACCTAAAATCTCTTCCGTAGACTCCAGACCATCAGAGGCGCTATGGTTAACTGCTCTTTGTGCCTGAAGAGGTTAAGCCAAATTGCTATGCTGCTGCAACTTACACACACTTTAAATGTTTCTACTTTCCACCCATTTGGGGTTCGATCCTGGCTACCAAAGGGACCAACCTTCTTGGCTTTCTCATTTGCACTGAAATAGTGTGGTTGCTATCTTTATAAAAAGGTAATTGAAATAAATTTTCTACTCCCCATCAGTGTCACAGATCTCCCGCTTCAGCATTATTTCTAAAAATCTCTTGTCATTGCTAACACCTCATCTCTACCACTGCGGACCACTAAGCAATCGTCTCGCAATGCAAAGTACTGGCAGTTGATCCAGGCTTTTCCACCCCCTGTGCCAAGCAAACCTATCTTGGATTGTGTTAAGACAACACAATCATTGAGGAAAAGCTGCAGCAAGCAGTTCTTTTGCGTTGCTCCCTTTCCTATATACAATCAGGCCTGATTCTCGGCTGCAAGTTATTTTGTATAAGTTCTATTGGATTCATTTGTGTGGATGAAAGAACTGTTATTTTATGTCCAGAAGACTCTAAAAAACTTCAAGAATCCATACTGATGCGATTGAACAATATATTTGCCAGAGAAAACTCATAAAAATGCATTTAATTTCTACCCTAGTAAGAAACATTGCTATCCAGGTCAAGGAGACAACTAAAATCTCAAGTTTGCCAGCAACCATTACTTGCTAGCATTAGAAAGAAATGGCATTTCTGCCACATCTGTGTCAGAAGCCCACTACCAACATGTTGCTGGCTTTTGACCTTTCTGAAAGAGAGAACACCCTCTGAGTTTGCAATGTGACGCTTTGGCTAAGAGAAACAAAATTCAGAACTTTCATCCCTTCTGAGTCAGCTGACTTCCTCTTTTAGAGCCAAGTCATTTCAGCACAAACGTGACTGCTGTGACAAAACTCCCAAAACTTGATGTTCTGTTCAGCTAACTGAGCTTGCTGTCTATGTTTAAGTGCATGCAATCCAAGAACTAAGGATGTAAGCATGAGTGTAATTGGTTTTATATTCCAATTTTGAGGAATTGGAATATGGAATATTGGAAATGACTGTCAGGCAGTTTCAAACATAAAATCACAATCCCACTGGGTATGTCCAGCCTCTGTAATAAAGAGCATGAATTTGTCTAGCAACCTTCTACTGACTTTCAACCATTTCCTCTCAGAACAGCAGAATAATGAGATGAAGGCGAAATCTTTCAAGTCTTAAATATTTTGAGAATTATGAAAGTCAAACCTTTCCTGTTTGCAGCCTTTTTTTTTTCCTTGGCTACCACAGCTACATATGCACACACACATATACATTTACTAAGCGTGCAGGTACATCGGTTTGCACGTATTTTGGAGAGGAACAGCAACTCGTAATAAAGCTTTGTAAATAGTATATTACGTACTCGTGCTCCCCCTACAGAAAAACAAGTGCAGCTTTCATCTATCTGATTCTGTTTAGCAAAGTGAGAGTTTAAAATTGCATCCTGTGGTCAAGAGAGTTAAATCAAGCTAATACAACCTGGTATGCATTATCTGATTAGTGCCATGTAAGACAGAGTCTTTGCAATATCTGCCACAAAGAAAATACAAATCCTGAGACATGCTTTGAGGTCCTTCAGCAAAAAGGAAAATAGCATTTATATGACTAAGACTGGCAGTAACTGCCATGGATGGTTTACACACACTTCTGTAAATTACACAGTCGTTTCCAGACTTCTATACCTGGTTGTGTAATTAAGTCTAATAGATGTAAAAGTAATGACTACTCTTGGCAGACTACAATTTGGACTACTAATTAGAGAGCATACCATTTAATAAACTACCTTACTTCATGGAGACTTGCAATTCACCACACAAATACCCGAATATAACACGATCATTGCCACAGGACAAGAGTTCACTTGCACTGGAACATCACAAGGTACTGAATGATTATGCTTTGCAATTCCCACTATTTCAATAATTCTCTTTTCTAGTTACTATTCCGATGTAAAAACAAATTGGAAAGCAAGGTGGTGGTGCTGATCCAGGAAAATGGCATACGAAGTTCTCTGCATGATCCCAGCAGAGTACAATGGACAAGTCTGTGATCTACAGCCCCATCGTGATGCTCCCCAAGAGCAAGAGAGGTTTTATATCAAACTAGAGAGAGGCAAGAGCAACCTAAGCCTTAGTGGATAAAAATGGATAACATACCTTTGGGCAGTTTGTGTATTTAGAGATTACAACAGAGTGCAAAGATGCAAGTTATAGGATTAAGTAAGACAAAAAGAAAATCAAGGAATAATAAACCTCAAAACTGAAATCGGAGGTACAGCACAGATAAATGAGCAGGGCACGCTACTGCTGTCTTTTATAAAGTCTTTTGCTCCGTTTAATTCCAAAGGCATTCCAGCTCTTCAGCAGCCAGCAATCTCCTGGAAATGTGCAAACTGATTACCATTTTTCCCCGACAGAAAAACAGCAAGCTTGGACTAAGAGTCAGTAAGAGAAGCTGTAGGACTCACAGAGAACAATGCTGGCATAAAGGGTCTTAAAACAAATGTGACTGGGGAAAAGAGACACGGACCTGACTTCAAAGGTGCTAATCCTCTCAGGCCCCAGCCTTTCATCTATGCATCTTTGTGCAGGAAATGCGTATTGATATTTTAGAAACGCCTAGATACACTCTGCATATTTAACAAACCTGTAAAGCAGAATCAACACTCAACCTTCTTTTGCTTGGCAAGTTTCTAAGGCTCATGGCTAGACATCCTCCTCTTCATTGAAATCCTGACCATTGCCTGAATGAAAGAGTCCTACCGGTCTTGGTTAAAAGCAACTGCTGCCTATTTAAAGCATGAAAAGGACAGAACATATTTTTAATTTTTTTGATCAAAGTTGCCTGCTGTTAACATATGGTTTGGAAAAAAAGAACTATAAAAATGTGCTAACCACATGTTTCTACAAGACTTCAATACAGTTCTCAGGATGCCACCAGTTCTCCAGCAAGATTAACCAATTTTTAAATGTGGGTGTACCCTTTCCTTAGAATACTGACATAAAGATCCAGCTAGCTTCTACATTAATGGCTAAGGAGTTTCAGAGGCTTTGAATTCGCTGCCATCTATCGACAAGAGCAGCAGAGAGCCATACAGGGAACCTCAGTCGTCCACTGTATGCTGGGAGTCACCCGTCCTTCCTGCAGCGAGATTAAACTCTACCTTGCAGCAACGAGTTCCACAGATTATTTTTTTTCTTCCCTTTCAGTTTAGTCAAGTGTCCTGCTCCTAGCAGATAAAAGGGAATGCATTTTCAGCGTAGCTTCCCTGTATGCTGCAGAATGACAAGCCTGAAGGAGACTCATTCTTTTTCCCTCCCTTCTCTCAGAGGTCAGTCCATCCCATCTATCTGTGGGAATACAGACAGGGAAGAACTACATCACACAGAACAAAAGTTAACTGCCTCAAACAGAAAAATCAAAAGTAGAACCCAAAACAGAACCCAGATATAAAGTCCTCTGTCAGGGTTTAAAATAAACATTTCTATTTTTCACAGCTTTCATGACTCTCTTCAATCATGTAAAACCAGCTGATTACAACAAAGTTGTCTCCGGCACGAAACGGTTTTTGTAGTTAATTAATAATTAGCTCTGAACTTTTACTGATAACAGTATCTGGATGTTGTGTATGACAGTGGTCAATCGTAGAAAAAAATAACAATTTTTTTTATTAGCACAAAACAGAACAGAAAAAACAAACACGCCTTTTAAGGATGCTTATGCAATGCCTAAGGCACACGCACACCATGGCTTCAGGTAAGTGAAAATTAAAGCTTCTGCAGAGGTATTCTATGGAATTCTGAACCAATTCCTATTTCACCACAACTCTTAGTAACCACCAGCCCTTCTATAGTAAGACTACAAAAGAATGCAATTTTGAAAAGAACTTTTCAAAATGCTTGTGTCTTCTGTAGGTATACTTGCAATCAGAAGAATTCTTTCAGTTAGCCCATCTCCCACAACTGATTGTTCTTATAGTAAGTACATCGTTCAGTCTAAATAGGAACTTCAGAAATTCAGCTGCGGTCTAAGACACCTTTGCTCAGACATACGGTTGGGGGCAGCAGCACAGGACTGTACCCAAGTCACTACATACAAGGGGCTCACACCATTCCTTTGAGGAGGAAATGCATATTGTTGTCAAGTTTGCCCTTGGAAAACTGCTCACCAAGATTGAAAGTCTCCTCCTACTAGTTTCATCACACTCAGAAAAAGGTTAAAAGTAATCTGAGTACTTAAATATCTTTTAATTACAATTACAGGTTAAGACTCATTACAAGTGTTTTTATCGCTTTGAACTTTTCAGAAATATCTTGGGTGTTTGCCATCCCGCAGGAGGATTTTTCAAACCAGCTCTTTTCCAGATGCGCTCCAAATCTTTCTCGAATTTTACCTAAAACAGGAAAAAAAAGAAAAAATAGTAACGCAGCTCAGAAGCAACACTCAGTATTCAGTATTCAGCCACTGCTCATGTGTCCCAAGGAGAATCTAGGTATAATGCACACAAAGGCAACAAATGTTTTAAGTAGGCAGCTTGTTCTAAGTGTCAAAATAGTTAGTCTTACCGCAGAAAATACACTGAAATGCACAAGGATTTGGTAGCATTATTTTAAAAGTCCTGTGAGAGGAAAACTGAGAAGATGGAAAACAAAACTTTTAAGAAAATTAAGAGGATTTCCCCCTCATAAAGTATTCAACAGTGCTTCCTACAAATCTGAAGAAATGGAATTACAGTTAACCCCAATTTGCACCTAGGCAAGGTGAAAATTAGCAGCAAATGAACTAAACTATATCATAGCAAACATAACAGACTACTGAAAGGCAGTGTTGAATGAAGGCCCATGTCTCCCCTCACCCCTTCTACTAAGGGAACTAAAAGGCTTCTGTACAGAAAAAGACAACAGGAAGCACTTGAGGATGTTGGCAAGACAGGAAAGAAATGAAACCATTCTCCTGATGTAAGGCAGACACATGAACTAATCTTTCACACAAATGCTAGAATTCTTCTCCATTAGCCATATACTTATAACTTACTGTCACGCAAGAAAAATTACGCCTAGTAACTACCACACATACATGTTTACAACCACAGAAATATTTTAACTTACAACTTCTGAAGATGTACAGGTCAAATACGAAACAGAAAAAGCTATGGTACCAGTAAATACTGAATTCATTAAGGCTCTCTGAGCTGCTGCCATTTTTCCCCACATGAATTCCACCTAAAAACATAATCCGATACCTGAACAGAAGCCAGTTTGAGAAGTGGGCAGATTTATGTCAAGAAGTTCTCTCTACCCTGAGCTTACCTGACGTTTCTTCTTGCGACCTTCCTTTATCCTCCTCCGTACAAACTTTCTTCGCTTGAGCAGCTTTTTGAACTTGTGCCGATTCATTTTCCTTCTGCGAATCTTCAAAACGTTCTTACACTGAAGCTTGTTGTTAAGCGTCCCTTCTCCTTCCTCCACATCAGCTCCCTCATCAGACGGGGGACAGTCATATTGCTGGAGAGGTTCATAGCCCACTTCTTCCTGAGCATTAAGGACTTCTGCGTTAGGAAGGGAGTATCTAACCGTCAGCCAGCTTTCTAAGGGGCTGATGGAAAGTTTTCTGGGGATCAGCATCTCTTCCAGTTCAGGGTCCAGAGCATACCACTGCTGAGGTTGGGCTCCGCTCTTGTTAGGCGGCTGCGTGCTATAGTGCACAGATGTAGACCGATAGCAAAGAAAGGAAGACACTGACCTTGACAAAAGGTGGCCTTTGAGAAAAAAACAATTTCACTTAAGAGGCAGAATTTTCAAACAGTATCTTAAAAAACACCTCTGCCCAGCTCTCAAACCATTAGACAACTGTGGCCAGAATAATCTAATAAAGGAAGCTGCTTACAAATATTATATTCCCATCACAAAAGCAACGAAGTCTTTGTTAATTTAATTACATTGCTGTAACGCCATCTGCGAAAACTACATTATACAATATTTTACTGTGTAAACTGTGTAAGTGCAATTTGGAATGGCTAGGAACTGTTGGCTGTATTAAGCCTTTCTGCTGCGAAAGCATCTCCTCCTAAGCTTAAAAGAAGTCAAATCAGAGCTACACAATACTGACAGAACAGACCAAAGACATAATAACATTTGACAACCACTGAATCAACAACAGCCTCACCACTCTCGCACTGCTTGCTGGAAAAGAAATTTTTGGGAGCCCAATGACCCCAGGAAAAAAAACCCAGAAAATAGGTCACACCACATGTTTACCTGTAATTTGTGAAGCCTTCAATAACGGGGAAGTCAGCCGTGATATTAACATATTGCTTCACTTTGTTCACTGTCAAAGCCAGGAATGACTGTTAAAGTAAGAACATTTATTCAATGAGGCAATCATACGGTTTTTACACTTTTAAAGAAAACCTTCAGAGTTCAACCCCAAACCCCTAAAAGATGGGCTGAGACACTCCAAGCACCCTCCTCGTTTTACCAACGCGCTGTGGGATTTCGCTGTAGGGGCCTGGCCCACAAGCACCGGCGTAGCCGAGTTCCAGAGCTGATTAACAAAGCTTCGGCTGTTCCAGGTTTAAAACCAAGGTAACTTCAGCCCCAGTCCCGCTGGCACACTCCTGCCCAGCTCAGTGCGAAGCCGTGACTTCCACAGCAAAAACCGGAGCGCAAAAAAAACCGCCCGCTGCCCTCAGGCCGTGAGGAACACCCCGCTCGGCCTAACGAAGGGCCGTTACCGAGGCGGGCCGGACCGGACCGCAACCCTGCTCCCAGCGGCCGGCCGGCCGGCCTCCCTCCCACCAAACCCCACCACTGCCCCGCTTCCCCAGGCAGGACCCAACCCACGGAACGACCAGACATCCCACCCCGACCCTACACCCTCAACCTGCCGCCCGCCATCACTCACCATCCCCTTCCGCTTCTAAACCCGGAACTTCCGGCGCCCGCCGAGGCGCTTCCGGCGGTGAAGCGAGGCCGGGCTGGCTCGGCGGGCGCCCGCCGTTCGCCCGGTCCGGACACCCCGATCCCGGTCCCTTGGACCGGCAAGATCCCGGGTTTTCCCCCCCTACACGCCTTCGGCTGCTGTTCCAGGGGGAGGGAGGTCGGGGAGAAGGTGCTCGGCCCGCCCGAGCCTTCCCGCGGGGGGTGGAGGATGAGGAGGGTTTTTCCTCCGTGGGCGGCCATTTGGCGGGGTGAGGTGGTGGGAAACGGCTCGGCTCGTTCTCCGAGGGAACGGGTCGGAGCTGGCAGCCTGGGCCCGAGGGAGACGGGGGAAGGCGGTGGAGGGCCGGCCGGCCCCGGGTGGGCTGAGTCCCCTCACAACAAGAGGGGTCAGGCGGCAGCGGGGCCGCGGGTTGCGACCGCTGCGTTGCGTTGGAGCATCCAGGCGAAGGAAGCGCTTGCGAGGCTTTTGCAAACGGGTTGTCTCCTCTCCTTTCCCGCAGCCATCGCTTCTCTCCTGCTCCCACCTGTCCGAACCGTGGAGCGGGGACCGTTTCCATTGGCGCTGCTCGCAGCAGGCTGAAGAAGGCACATCGGCTCCTTTTCCCCAGCCGGTGTTCGATTCAAACTAGTTCAACTAACTGAGCTTGCCCCTTACCTGTATCAGGTTTGCACTCATACTACAGTCAGGCTTTGAGATGGAAAGTCAAGGGCTTTAGAATCATAGAATCGTTTAGGTTGGAAAAGACCTTTAAGATCAAAAGGTCAACCCAACGCCACCGTGCCCACTAAACTAAACTAAACCAAACCATGTCCTGGAGTGCCACATCTACACTTTTTTTGAACACCTCCAGGGATGGTGACACCACCGCTTCCCTGGGCAGCCTGATCCAATACCTGACAACCCTTTCAGTAAAGAAATTTTTCCTAATATCCAATCTAAACCTCCCTTGGCGCAACCTGAGGCCATTTCCTCTCATCCTTTCAGCTGATAGGAAAGCACTGCATTTTCGTTCACCCGCTCAGTGACAGCGGCACGTCACTAAAAATAGGTCTGGGCGCAGAAGCGTGGCGTAACAAGCAGCTGTTACAGTGAGACTTTTTATCCCTGTCAACGTGGGGAGCACGGAAGGCAGCTAGACACCTCTCCCTTACACACCCTCAGCTGCATCTGAGGGCAGGTCTCACAGTGGCTGCTGTCCAGGAACAGCCACACCTGTCTCTCCCACTTACCTGGCTGTTGTTTGTCTTTTCTGACTTGGTACGGGAACCCACCATGTTGGCACAGCATGAAAGTGCCTAATTAGCTGGCATGAAGGAGCAATGTTGAAGCCAATCCCAGACTTCAAAGAACTTTTTGCTTTTATCCCTACCTCAGCCTGAACACAGAGATCTTTTCACCAGCTGCTTTTAGTATTTCAGACCAGAACAAGGGTCTGCCTCAGTTTCGGGTACACCCCAACCATGTTAAACCCATCTAGCCTGAAAGAGACAGCAATTGTTAAGAGTTTCTTCCTGAAAGGTAGAAGTACAGTTCTCTGGTCAGGGAAGAGAAACCTACAAAGAGAAACCTACATACAGAGAAATTAACGGAAGTAGTTCAGTAAACAGACTGTTTGTTTAAACAAGACTTTATTGAAGACACTTTAGAAGTTTATGTACAAAACAACATTCCCACCCCCATATCAGGATGTTAGTCACCCACTGGGAGCCAAGCAACGGCCTGGTGTGTGCTGTCAGCCTGGGGACACTCAGAGGTTGCTGAGGAATTTACAGAAGTACCAAATTCACATACTTTAGAGCTGGGCAATTTTAGCCTTGGCTCAGTTAGGACTGAAAGAGACCGAAGGACCTTTTCCAGAGAGATGTCTCCAGCAGACTGGACATACTGGAATCTGACAGCCTACACTGGCCTTACACTGAGGTCAGGTCATTTACTTCTGCAGAGAGCGAGAGGCCCGCTTTGGTTTTGGAAGTGAAGAGGAACCAGCCCCTGGATTGAACTTGCAGGTTTTATCTATTTCAGATGGTTCCAGGAGATACCCATCACTAAGAGCACAGTAGTATTTGCAGGAAGCATTAGAACAGAGCAGTAGCAATACCAAGTTAAAGAGTCAGCCACCTCACTTTCCAAATACACCTAGAGAGAGGCTGGATATCAGACTGGCTATTTCAACTAGCATATAAGAAACCCTAGAGACACAGACATTAGTGGCACAATTTAAATAGTGACTGACACGTCGTTTCTGTAGTATGCCGTGCGCTTCTACCACGGTAGAGTTTCCCCTTGCCAGTCCAGGAAGGAACCATTTTCTTTTTCACCAAGACGGTCCAGAACAGAGAGAATACCTGGGATAGCCTCTTGCACCTGCATGGGAGCCTAGAGCAAATCAAGCTTAGATTATTACTGGAAATACCCTACAGAAGAGAACCAAATGCATTTAAGGAGTTACTAGGATCAAGTGGGACGTATTTTCATGTTTCATAGTGTGCTTCTGCAGCACGTGGAAGTGTATCCTGTACAGTGGGTTCTTGCTCAAGGGTTGGGACAACAAGGGAGTCATACTTTGACATTTTCAGAGAGATGTCACCTACCATGTTTCCGCCCATGTCTGTCTGAAGCCAGCCTGGATGCAAAGAAATACAGAGAATTCCGTCTGATTTCAAGTCTGCAGCAAGACACCTGGTGATCATGTTCAGTGCAGTCTACAGGAGCGGAAACCATCTATTAGCGTGCTAGTTTTACAAACCTTGAGCAAGACATTAAGCCAAGCTAACTGGCACCTCCCTTCCACCATGCTGTCTCTTGATAAATGAAGGGGCAGTAACAGTATCACAGTAACTTATCCAGATTTAGTGGAGGCTTTGTTCTCAGAGATATCTGTTAAGAGAAGCATTGTGAAAGCTCTATTGCCATAAGCTTACTGCCCAAAGATGAAACTAAGTTATCATGGAAGATAAAGTAGCATTTGAAACTCCTAAGGAGCTGTGGGGAAAATAATATTGACATAAGGACTCTGTTTTTCTGCAGTAATCACTACACAAACATTCAGTTTTTCACTTCTGAACAGGGAAAACAAGCATTTTAACAGCTTATGAGTAGGTGGTGTAGGAGAAACTGTATGTTTAATCTTGACTGTTCGTACAAACTCAGTCTCTGGATGTGACAAAACTAAAAACTCCACCTCTCACCGAGTGGCGTTACCATGTACAGGTCAGCACACCTTTTGTTGAGTTTCATGCCTGCTATCTTGCTTGGACTGGAGAGGAACACAGCTAATAGGACACACACTTGATGGCATCAGTTCCTCCCTGAATGCCAAGTCCCTCTGAAATGGATCTATATGAGAGTAGTGATGGAGCATTTGTAAGCCTGTTCTTAAGAAGTTGGCATGCTTGCTCCAGATGTACAGTTTTCACAGATCCCATTTCCACCCACATGAAGAACAAGAACAGTTCCTGTGTCAGCCTGTCCAAGGAGGTGCTGAGCACCTCACATCATCGTCTCAAGCTCAGAGGGGTCTTTGACTGACAGGCCTGCCCTCACCCGGTGAGCACAGCCCAGGGAAGCCTACAAACCTTTGCTATCCTGTAGGGGTAGACCTTGAGGAACATCTCATTTGCCTGGACGAGTTGCATGGAGGCAGCAAGAGAGGACATATTGATAATAGCAGCTCTATGGCAGCCCATTCCTGTGCTCAGCTGGGCTGCCTTCCTCAGAAGGGGTAGAAATGCCTGTGAAAACAAGAGCTTGTTTTAATTTGGTCAGCTTGCTCTTGGCCCATTCAAGGCAAGCCGGACTCTCAGGTTCTGCTCTATGAAGAATTGCAGTACAACTCTATGCCACCAGCACAGAATGGTGATGGCTCCCCAGACGAGCTGACCATAGGAAACGTTTCTATAACAGCCAGCTGTAAGTAGCAAGGGCACCTTCAGTCTCTTCTGCCCACCTCCTAGCCCAACCTGTCCACTGAAGTGACCTCATACCAGATGGATTTCAATAAAGAGAAAGATCCTCGATAAAAACGATCTCTTGCTGCTCTCTAGGCATGCAGTTTGATATCAGACCTGTATCTGTGCAGTTCCAAGGTGACAAATGCTTGGGTTACGTGTTGAGCTCACTAGTGGAAAAGCATCTTACAGTACCGTAGATTAAGTATATTCCTCCCAGTTCTTACCTTGGTGACCATCAGCTGGGCAACTGTATTGGTTTCATAAATGGTGAGCATTGTCTCTGCTGTGACTTCTTCCAAGGAAGCAAGCACATTGATGCCAGCATTGTTAATGAGGCAGTTCAGACCTTTGTCTCCCACAATTTCTTCCACTTCCTTGACTACTTTCTTGATGCTGTTTTCACAGACCACATCTGCACGGAGGAGCCAAGAATAGCCACAGTGAACAGTGAACCGAGCGGTTCAAATGCCGTCTGTCACTACACAACACGTGCTAAATCAAAGCTAAGGCATTAGTCTCAATGGGAACATTTAGGCAGCACACAGAGATGACGATACACAGAAGACTTTACATAAATTATGTTTCCCCAGTGTTATTTCAAGGTGAGGGTGATTGTTTTCAGCTGCTGGAGGTCAGGTACAGCTACTGATCACCCAGGAGACCAGTTTCTTAAGATGCACTCAGCTGACTTAGTTGAACATACTTCTGTATAAGCCCTTTACTCACCCAGTTGGAGGAGCTTGATATTGCTGTATTGCTTGCTAAGCTGCTGGAGTTCCTAGGAAGAAGAAATTATTTGGGTTATCTTTTACATATATTTTATTTTTTTATATATATATATATATATATATATATATATATCTCCATGGCTATTACATAAAACAGTTTGAGATCTGCACCTCCGGAATTGTAACTGCCATTTATTTTCATAACTGGACTGAAGGCAGTGATACTACTTTGTTTTCCAACCTGCTGAGCAGCTTTCCTGAGAGCGGTATCAACTGCTCCAAGAAACTGGACTCTTTACCTGCTTAGTCAAGACACCAGCGCTCTAGATTACAGAGTTAGTTCCCAGTGTGTACAACCTGGGCATGTGTTTCTAGCGTAACCAAAGGTCTTCGATCAGGCGGCCACTGTTGCCGATTCCACAGCAGACCCGGTGCTCAGCCTGTATTCCAAGCCAGTGATTCCCTACTTCTGTAAGAAAAGCGCCGCAATCCTCCTGAAGCTCAGCTAGTGCTAGACATCACTTCAGGGCAACAGGAATGCTTAAGAAAAGCCATTTGGAATTACTGCTTGCAGGAAAAGT
This sequence comes from Aquila chrysaetos chrysaetos, assembly GCF_900496995.4. Taxonomy (NCBI): domain Eukaryota; kingdom Metazoa; phylum Chordata; class Aves; order Accipitriformes; family Accipitridae; genus Aquila; species Aquila chrysaetos. The sequence continues at coordinate 3,105,292 of NC_044009.1, read as the reverse complement.
TTCCTAGCAATTTTCCTATGGAAATTCTGTTTCCCAGCACTCTCATTAGCTTCAATTCTTGTAACCGAAGGTAAAGCACGCATGAAATCAGTTACATACACAGCAACTGTCCACGAGAACAATTCTCTCTCTGCTAGATAGCTATAATTCAGTCATCTGTCTACTACCTCTCAGTAGAGGCATGACTAGTGGTCTTGGAGAACACCAGTACTCTACTGGTGTTGCTGCTGGACAAAGTGTGTCCAAATTGGATTTATAGGCCCAGCTGGAATACTTAGGTTTCTGTGCCATGTAGCCAAGTGGGAAGTGTGGCCAAATGTAACAGATGGATTACGTACTCCCAGCCACGTTTAGGAGCCCGAGCAACCCTGGCCAAACATTCCAGCTCAAGCAAATCCATTTCTTTAGGAGCCCTTTGGGAATAGGGGTCAGGAAGGCTGATTTTGAAAGAGTACTTCTTTGCCACTTGGAGACACGTAGGGACTCCATGTCCTCTGTCAAGCTATAATGCATTACATCTTTTATCTCAGTTCCTACTCTGCAGGATTCTCTCCAGGCTTGTTTAGAAAATTTGTTCTCCCACTGAGGACAATCTACAACTGCAGTTAAGGCTATTAAGGGGAGGGGGAAGGAAGGTGGGAGAGTCGGAAGCACAAAACCAGAAGACATTCCTTCCCTTGGATAGCGCTTAATGGGACAGTTTTCAACAGATTAAAAGCCCAGGACACACTATCTTGTTTATTGATAGTCAGGCATGAAATAGTTCTGCCATGTCAAGGCCTGCAATAATTATGTGGCTTTGGACTGTCCGCTGGACTTTGACAGTATCGCTTACTTGATAATAAACTCCCGAAGTGCTCTGGCTTCTCAAGGTTTGTGCATTTATTTATAGTCAGATTGCTTCACTCTCTGACAGAAACAAGCTACTAACTTTTGCTAAAAGGCCGGAGATGTTTTGTGTAGTGACAGCAGCTGAGAGGCTTCTGAAGTGAGTAAGCAATATGTTCAATTAAGAACTGCAAACACTGTAGCATTAAGCATTCTCCAGAACATAAACAGCATAAAATTACAATTGCTGCATGCAAATCAGGTTTAAAATTCAATGTTTTTTCCATTTAGTTAATTACTTAGTTAACAAGTGACTCCCACTTCAGTGGTTTAAGTTTCTCAGAAGCAGCTTCCAGGCATAAAACTAACTTAGACAGCTTTGGTCTTCAAGAATGTTACTCCACCTGATATAAATGTAAGCTGAAAAATCCAGTTAGGAAACCTAAGAATTGCAGAAAAGCCTATTCTTTTTCCTGCGGTGACTAGAAGGAACATGCAGAGAGGGGGACGGAGACAACTTCATGGCAGCACGATCAGATACAACCATTTCAAGCCACCAGCCACGTATGCTGCTTATCCTCTTCACCCACGCCAGGTAGTTTTGATCAAAGAGATCAAAAGCCTCCTGTGTCCAGAGAACTCCGAAAATATGACTGCAATGCATGCATATACTAGTTATTGACTCCCCACTGAAGGGATAAGCTTTTCTTAAACTCAATGTGGTCATCTGTCAAACGCCTTGTTCCCCGCCCATTAAAAACAAAACAACAAAACCCCACCAAAACAAATAAAACCAAAACAACAAAACCAAACCTACACCCACCAAAGTTGCCTGCAAGTTTTTTGCAGCAGCAGACTTGCGCTCACTTTTCTATGCCAACACGCTAGTGCAGAGGCACTGCACCCAGGACAAATAGGTTAAATCCCTGGGAAGACGAGATCTCGGAGCAGTCTGCCAGAGCCAGTGCAGATCATAACGGCAATGCATACATAAGAATAAGTGAGCTCGTTGGTACTGATGTTTGAAGTGCAGCTTGTATTTTAATGTCAGTTTATGCAGTTTCATTTAAAGACAGTAGGTACAGCCAACATATCCCAGGCTAAGTCATTTTTAGTTAGTGTACTGTGATAGCCAATTTAAAAACAAACAAAAACAACAAAAAACCACAACGCAACTCCCTAATGCTGTGTTTAGCGTAGTCAGCTCTAGAAGTGCTTTGTACCTGAATAACCATTTACCCCTGAGAATCAACTCTTAGGGATTCCAAGAAAAATTTAAGCTCTGATTAGCATCTGTTGTTTCCTGCTTGCTGATTTTAATTATGATTAACAAAAAGTCAGCCTACTCCAATTTAAACAAGATCCTCTGGCACTCAAGGCTCCAGATACAGGTTCGTCCGTACACAGGATATTTATTGCTAGATTTCAACCAGGAATGTTATGTTGTCTTTGTCATTTAGAAAGATTTACTTTGCCTTCTTTATGAAAGCATTATTCACTTCAGTTACAACTCTTGGAAAGGACCTGGCCATACCAGGCCAGTTGGAAGCAATCAACCCAAACTAACGCAGCCAGTAGGCAGCTTTGTCAGGCAAAGGACACATGGGTATCCTTTCACATCATCCTGCTTGCACTCCGGACGAAGTCAAAGATGGATCATATTCGCCCGAGTCTCTCCGAGACAGGCTCTTCAGTGTCCCGGTCTACAGCCAACTGACTGTTTGATTGTGGAATAGCTTACACCGAGCTGCTGCAGACTGCCCCAAATCCATGGCCTCTCTGACTCAAGAGGAGCCAGACCTTAATGCTGTAGGAAGCGCAAAACACTTCCAGAAAAAAAAAAACCAACACTGCAATAACCCCAAGTTAGAAAGACTTCAAGACTGCCTCCTTTGCCTGATATAACACATCTATCTTGCTAGAGCGCTGCTCCAGAGGTTGCTCAGCTGCTCTCCCCGATAGCAGACCACATGGCTAAAATATGTAGCAAAGAAAAAAACAAAAACAAAACCTGACAGAGACAGTGTGCAGAAGCACTTCAGCGAGAGCTCTGTGTCTGACAAGGGAACAGACACAGCACTGTTAGTAACACTATCTCCTACTTCAGAGGAAGGGAAACAGCACATTAAGCCCTGGAAGCTTTCCAGAGCCCGGTAGAGGACTCCGGAGCAGCAAGGAACTGAACGCTTTCTTGTTCACCTGGGAACACACTTGGGCTTTTGGGGAGAGCAGGAGGAACAAGAGATGCTCCTGTCCCGAGGTCCCACGTTCAGCTCTCAGCACAGCCCAGCTGAGTGCAGGAAGCACCGTGAACAGATTTACACCACGGCCGTTTCGATCCTTTCAGCTACCTGGCTTCCTCAGAAAGCCATCTCTTCCTTCCATACCTCAGCAAGTCAGAGGGGGGACTACGGGGGCTACAGCATCATTAGGTGTAGTCTTAGACTGTAGATCAGAGTTTTTTCCCTTTTATGGGGAAGCAGGATGGGGGAAGAGCGAGCGAGAAAGAAAGGCAGGAGGGTAGGGGAGAATTACAGATGGGTCCATGAGCCCATACAGGCTGCCTAATAACAACCGTACTGTGGTTTTGTCCATCTGGAGTGCAAAGACAGGACGTCAGGATTATTTTGCAAGAGATTTGTAGCTGCTTCCACTCTCAGTGCTGGAGCAGCCCAAGTAAAGGCAGATGAGAAACAAAGTGTGGCTGAAGGAGTCTAGTATGGTACTTTTCAAGGAGGGGCAGCGGTTATCTAGATGCGCCTGCAGGCCTGCTGCATGTTATCCTGTGATCTAAAGTCCATTTGTTAGGCAAATGTTCTGTGGAGGCCACCTAGGAGCTATTCAGCACAAAAACTCAAGTTATTACAACTTCTGCCAGCACAGACTCACATGCAAAAGCTTGCAGCTGTTCAGCATTATCCCAGGGTTAGCAAGTTACAGGAGACATGCTGCTTTCTGTAGTAAGCAGAGGAAAGCAAAGTCGGACCCTTCTCCAGCATCTCTTTCTAAAGTCAGGACCTTTGGGGCTCTTATCTGTCCACTTTGGAGGACTCCAAAGTATGCAGTCATCTGCATCTGTAACAGCATGCGCTCTGCCCAGAGATTCTCTGGATAACTCTTGAGAGATTCTCTGCATAACTCTCGGCTACCCAGGAATTGCTGCTGGCTATTTTCCCCAAGATGGGCGCTGGATTTGCCAGTACCTAAGCATATTTAATCACTTTTCCTCTAAAAAATGGAAGGTGATTTTTAAAAGGCTTTTCATTTAAGCTCTTCCCATCCTTTCTCCCCTCCCTGCGTTCTACAACAGGACAATGCTACTCTAACCAAACCAGATGAGAGCAGAATTTAAGAGAACTGTCCAAAGTTGCTGTTCTCCGAGTTCATCCTCTAATCCAGGAGAGGAAGCGGGGGGCAGTGTATTCGTATTAAGGAGGATTTTTCATATGGTCCCTTACCATGAAGCAAAGTGGGAGGAAACAAAAGCAGACTGCTTAAATCACTGTCAAGAGAAAAAACAACCACCGACAGCTCAGGTGTGCAGAGAAAGAACAAGTCACTCGACTTTACAGCCCAGTCAGCGTGGTCAACAAACAGGTCTTAGATGGGCAAAACCCATTTCATGTGCACTAAGACAAATCTGCAGTGCCAGCCTCTGGAGTGCAGGAACCTGAACTCTGCGTTTTCAGGATTTGACTGGAAAGTCAGTGAAGGCAAAGCTTTCTCTCTGGGAAAGGAAAAAAAAAAAAAAAAAAAAAGAAAAGAAAAGAAAATCACTGAACCTTTGCCTTCTCTTGCCGTACCACACTCGAGCAACACCGCCAAATGGGATCCAAGCTTTGAGATAGTCAGTTGTATACGGTGCTAAGCCTCCCATTGCTAAAGGCTCGAGCACGTCTGTGCTTGCCCTCTGCCAGGTGGAAGGACTAGCAGCATGGTGGAAACACACCTCAGAAGGTCAGAAAGTTTTGTGCCAACTTTATGCGCTGCAGATGGGACAGATAATACTAGTGAGACTACTACAATACCTTTAGTAAAGATTTCCCTTCCTTGTGGAGTTTCCAAACCCATCTGTTAGAAATACGCTTTCAGCTGGCTGCAGAGGTTTCTATTGATGTACTGCCAAAGCACAGCACATGGCCTAGAGGTCCTTACAAAGAACAAAAACCCACCCTGATCCACCAAAGACAAACCTTGCCCCCCCTAACCAAAAAAAAAAAAACAACAAAAAAACCCGTTTCGGATGCACCCCATGTGGCCTGCAGAGTCACCGCTCGGGGTTACTGGAATGTGGCTCTCGGCCAGCTTCCTGCCTACATGAGACATGACTGCCAGCAGTCTTTCCAGGTTTCTACCACTGCAAGCAAGAAGCGACCCAGACTCTTCCCAGGCACACTATTTGAAGGCTATTTCATCTTCTTGTGCAGGTTTACCAGCCTTTTTGCTGAAGATTTTTAAGTACTGGCGATGCAAAAAAACTCACGAGTTGCGTTAAGGTACGTCCGTGTAATGTTTCCTAGGAAGCTCTTCTTATTGAAGGAACCACTTTGCTTCTCCGTGTAATTGATCCAAGACCATTATAACGAGAAATCACTTCTGAACACAAGGGCCAATTGGTGAAAAAACAGAACCTCTCTCAGCACCGGCTAAGGCAGCTTTAGAACAAACAACTAAGCAGGGAGATTTCTATCTAACAGCAGGTCATATGTCTCTGCTGGTTTCCTGTACCACTACTGTACCACGCTGTTGTGCAATCGCCAATAGGAAATACATCTGGGATAAATGCCAGATCTTGTAACAGGAGTTAAAAGCGAACAGGACGGTAGTGAATACCTGTTCAGGAGCTCATGTAGTGCCGAAGGGGGGCTGAGGGGGGAAGCTGCAGGAACCGGTGGCTCTGAAAGGCAGTCTGTGCACCAGGTTTCAGTCTCGCTGGACTGTTTCTCAGCAATTCAATTCAGAAATATCCTAAATGTGTCTTTGTGCTGGAGATTTTTTACTTTTTTTTTTTTTTTTTGACAAGAAACAAGATTAAGACCTTTTTCTTCAGTTTCACAAGTTCCTGTAGGGCAGCAGCACAGTGCTAGCGGAGAACCGAGTGGTCAGACTGCAGGTGTTATCTGACCAACCCTGTACTACCACCCTTGAAGCGGGAGCCTCGGCACCGTCTTTTAAAGTTTTTGTATAGCTAAGCAGTAAACAAAGCTGCTACATTTTGTTTATTGCTAGCATGGTGTGATCACAGTTTGCGCTGAAAAGAATACAATCAGCCTTAAGGGAACAGACATATAAGTTTACCTCCGCACACACCAGGGAATTTGCCTTTCGCTAAGGCAGCCTTGTGCCATGCTTGAAATAGGGGAGATGCAGAAGTAGGGCTTTTGGTATCAATTCTCCTACCGAATGCCTGCGGCAATACGCAGGGATTTGAAAAGTCACAGAGTTGAGAGCTCGGATTCTTGCAGTTCTGGAGCACTAGAGCTTTCCTAGGAAAGGAGGAGGGTGACACCTGCGTGTATTGCTGTGCTGCCGTAGCAGCACAGGTAGAAACCTTCCTAAGGAGAGTCAAGATCAGACTTGGGATGCAACAGAGGATGCTAGCAGCCACAAAGTGAGCAGACTGATAACCCTCGTTATCAATTTGCCTCCCAAAGGTTTGGGCACGGCCTTTAATTTGTCTGACAGTCATTTATAACAGTCTAGAGATGGGGAAGAAGTCCAAACGCTTCACTGCTATGCTGTAGCAGTAGGAATACTGGCTGAAAGGAGAAAGGGCTGCAAGTGAATTCACCAGCAACACGTAACAAAAGCTACTATGGTTTCAGCAGAGGCTCTGGTCCCTACCTAGCCAAGAAGGGCACTAGGAGGAGTGTTGAATTTGTCATTCATTCGGGCCTTCTCGCTTGTTGCAAGTCCAGAGGAGAAAGGGAAGAGACAGACGGGGCACGGCTCCTTCTGGGGACATAGACACACCACGTAGAATGGGCGAGGAAAGCTGTAACAGGTTTCACTGGGAGAGCTTTTGGGGGCTGGACTACCCCTGCAGGGCTCCGGGTCCGTGCAAAACTGCAGAAGGCCAGGACATACTTATCTCCAGCTGCAAATCCAGCGAGAAACTCGGGGACTAGAGCGAGCAGCTGGCAGGAGCGCTTGAGATGCTGCAGCTGTCCAGCCTGCCTGCCCAGCTGGGGCCAGGGCTGCAGTGCTTCCAGCTCACCTCTCCTCCTCTCGGGAACGCACCCAAGTACCCAAAAAGCAATATCCCTTGCCCATTTCACCGCCAGCCTCGGAGACTTTCGCGGCCCCGACTCTACCCCACCCGGCCACCTACCCCGGGTGGCAGCTCAGCCCCCGGTTCCCATCCCACTCCGGCTACTGGGACCCCAGCGCTTGGTCGCAGAGATGCTTGACCCGTTCTACGCTTCCACAAATACCTTCTCACCCCCCCCCGGCTCCAGCCCCAGGCCCCCCCCGGACTACCGCTGCCTGCCAGCCACCGAGACGAGTCCTCCTCTCTGCAGCTCCTGCCAGGCTCCTCTCGGGAGAGGTAGCGAGACCCCCCGGCAGCCCGACCGGCACCGGGGGACCCCCCCCCCCCCGGTCCCCGCAAAGCACCGAGGAACCGGGGAGGGGACCCCCGGTTCCCGCAAAGCGAAGGGGAGACGCGATGCTCCGGCGGGCTGGCAGCATCCCCACCCGGGGAATTCCGTCCCGTCCCCCCCCCGTCCCCCCCGCCGCCGCTTCCCGATCCCGGGTTACCTGCGCTTTCTCGGGATACCGGCAGGTAGCAAAGACGAAGTCCGGGGAAGGGTTGGCCGCTACGAGCCCCCGCACCAGCCCCAGTCCGATCCCCCGGCTGCAACCGGTGATGAGGACGGAGCGGCAGCGCGGCTGGGCCATGCTGGCACGGCTCGGCACGGCTCGGTTTGGCTTTCCTCGCCTTGGCTCTCCTCGCTTTTGCTCTCTTCCCAGCGCAGCCCCTAAGCGGCTCTTAACCTGCGCGGCGCGGAGCCGGCACCGCCGCCCCGATCCCGCCCCCGTCGCCCCGCCCGGCCCGGCCCGGCTCGGCTCGGCTCGGCCCCGTACCTCCCCCGCTGCCTCTGGCCTCAGCCAAAGCCCTTCCCGACCGCCCACGGTTCCTTCGGTTCCCCGGACCGCTGCCGCCAGCCCCGGGGCTCGGCTCCCGTCCTCCCGGCGGGTCCCGGTGCGGCGGAGGAGATGGGGGGGGGACACACACACACAGGCGGGTGGTTTGGGACTTTGGGGTCCCGGGAGAATCCCGAGAGACCGGGGTCACGCAGCCAGCCCTCAACAGCGTGGGATGGTGGCCCGAGTTTTTGTCTGTAGCGTCGTTCCCCCTCCGCGGAAGAAAAGAGAGCGCTCGGAAAACGATTGGCCTTCCAAGAGGGGAAGATAAATTTGTTCTTCCCTCCCTCGCCCAGATCACAACCTAACGCGCTCCCCGTACGATCACCTAAACGCCCCGGTTTCACAGATTTCTGCGGGGAAAAAAATACCCCAGAACTCTGTCACAGCGGCGACTGGCTGCCCCGAGCGTGGCCGCAGCTCTGCGGGGCATGGCGTGACCGCTCTGTAAGAAATAATCCTTATTCATAAGACTGACATAAATGGACAATGGTGAAATTGCTACCCCCAGCATCTCGGAGTGGGTAGAAGAAAAGATAGAAGTTCTCTAACAGGGTGATAAAGCAGAGGCAGGAACGGAACCCACGTTTCTGGACTCCCCAAGTTACTGCCAGAGGCACAGAGCAAGCTGCCTTTTTTGCCTGTTTTGAGCATTTCTTTCCTATTCATCCTGCATCGTGGGTGACCCGTTCCTGGAAATCGCTACAGGCTTCCTTGCTTTAGCTAGTCCTCACACCTATTACCCACAGTGCTTGTGCATGCTTTCCCAGATAAATAATCTATTATTGACTGCATACAGTCACGCATATAAATTGGTATATGCAGGTATAAAGGCTTTAATTACATCTGTTAGTACTATATTGCTCTTTCTTTTCTTTATTAAAAGATCACTAAGCTTTTACAGCATTAAATTCATCCTGATATAGGTCACGAGTAGCCTCTCCCTTTTACTTGGAAAACTAAAGCACAAAGACATTTGGTCATTTGTACACATTCTATGGAAAAGCCCAAAATTTCTGATGAGTCTTCCCCATTTCCCTTTTGTTGGTTTCATTATTTCTAAACAACTGCAGTAGCTCCAAATAACGTATGGGATCTGCATATCTGAAAATGTCTATTACTGCTGGATAGCTCAAAAGAAGGTTTGATATTCACGTCACACTCCCAGCGTGAGATGAAGATGACAAGATACTCGCAGTCATTTCTCGTATCTCAGGCCCTTAGACAGAAAAAGTGTGGACTGCAAGCAAAGCTGCCCGGTGACGTGGCTTCTTGATCAGTGTTTTTGTTGTTATCTTTGTGTAGAAAGTCATGACTACGACGCTTATTTCTGGTATACCAAGTCTCTGCACACAGAACAGTACCCAGCCTGCTCTCTTCCTTCAGCAAATAGAGAATCCCGGGCTATCGCGGAGCCAAACGCTTCGGGTTCTTAACATTAAGCAGGAAACCGAGTCCAAGGTTTAGCGGATACAAAGTGTTTGCCCATTGCAAAAATTTTAAATACAAAGTATGTTGTGTTTAATTGTGTGTTACGTTGCCTTTTTATGGCATCATAAACATACGCAGCACTTTGCAAACAAACCACAAGGGCAATATCCATCATAACAGAGGTGAAATGATTTGTCTTGAGGCCACTGAGCCATAGGTCAGGGGACAACACCCAGTTGTTGCGCTCTACCTGATGGATGACTCGCACCAAAAGGGAAACGGCCACGTTGGTTTTCAGATAGTTTCTGAAAAGCATCCCAGCCTCCTTCACTCCCAGGCAGGGGTAGCCGTAGACATCAGCTGGGAACCAGGACTATTATTTCTGTACTGGGCTCAAATCAGCTTTTCAGGGTTGCTGTGTGTTACTGGGGCTGTGGTGAGGGCCCATAAATACATTCTTTCCTTGTGACAAACAGGAGATAGAATGGGTCGATACGGACGTCTCTTGTTTAAGCCGCCGTGTTTCACATCGCATCTATAACGAGCGGAGAGCACCAAATACCACCGCTCAGCTAATGAGCGAGAACTGGTTGGTTTAACATACTCTCCGTGGAACGACTCACACTGCGTATGTGTTGTCCCTTTCCCTGCCGTGAATGTGAGAAGCTGCATCGTGAAACACCTTTCTCAGGGCACCTGAAAGAAATGGACATTGAAGGGCAGAGCGTGGACTCGGGGATGCCACGCTTCAGGCTCACAAAGGGAAGCCAACAGCCTGTTGCCAGTCTTGCAACGCCCAGGAGCGCCGTTTCGGCGATAGGTAAGGCAAATGACGGAAAGATTTCTTCTGCTTTGAATTGGCTTTGTATCAAGCCTCTGAAGACTGCCAAGGAGATGTTGAAAATGCCTCACTACGCTCTCCCTGACTTACTCCCATAGAAATACTATTCTCTCTGTCCTTTGAGGTTGGGTTAGCTACATTCATTTTGAAGTCACACTGGCTTCTTACAAGCTGTTAGTGCTGGTAGCAGCACTGGATGCAAGTGCCACCTATTACTCATGAAGTATAGTTGGGCCAGTCGTTTCTCCCTGGGCCCTAGCAAAGGTTCAGACGCTCAGCTGGGATTTAGAGAGTTATACCTCAGCTCCTGGCTATAAAACAACTGCCTTTGTCAGCTTGGGCACGTGAGCAAGAGCGTGTTCACGCTGCCTAGCTTTGGCACGTTGTTTAGGCAGCTGCTATTCCTGTGTAGTTTCGAGACAGACACGTCCACGGCAGGGTTTGGAGAAGTCTAACTGCAATTCGAATACCTGTCTTTACCCATCAGCTATACAGGAAAAAGAGGGAATTCCCCAGCTTTAGTATCTAAGTTCTCAGGCAGTATGAATATCCCTCTTACTATTTCCATATCGTGTCCTCTACTGGCTCCACGGCGTTGTTTTCGTAAGGAAAAGCGCTCTAAAGACTGAAAGGAACTCACGTGCCACGAAGGGATCAACCGTGAGTGATACTCCACAATAGGACCCTTGGGAAGGGCCTCCAAGCCCTCCACCCTCTCAAGGGTCAGCGGCTTTGGAAATCGCGTTGCCTGGGGGGCTGATTACCCTGACAGTGATGGGTGGTAGTCACTCACTAAAGCTTACCTCAGCCTTGCAGATAAGAGGCCAGTTTCACCCATGGAGGTTTGGAATGAATGCATATTCAGCCACGCATAAGCTGCTAGCGCTCACACACCCCCACCCAGAAATCAGCGGCTAATATCGAGGGGTTCCAGAACACCAAAACAATCAAAGAAATGTCTGATTATTGCTCTGCCATATGCAAAAATCCATGTGTGGCTCCATCACCCTTTATTTAAGGTGGATCCACAGAACTGGATTCCACTGTTCTCTAAAGCTAGTGGGAAAAAGCTTATCTTTGTGCAAAGATGGGATGTGGCAACAAGCCAGCAGTAAGTTTGCCTGTATACCGATACTTGTGTTTTTCTCCATTCTTCCCAATAAAGCTCCGTCCCAGCAATCTCCCTCTGTCTCACAAACACTAACACTCTCTTCTTTTCCAAGTGCTTTAATCAATTACCTTCCTTCCCATGCATACTGCGTTAATTTCAGAACAATTCTCTTCGTGCATTACCAACAGGATTTTGTTGGTTTGGGAGAATTTTGTTAAAAAATCCCTGTCAGGCAGAAGACTGCTTAGTCGACCTCTTTGTGCTTGTAATTTATTCAGTCCTTGCTGTCAGCACGTATGAGCGCTAGCGCTGCCAGGCATAGCTGGAATTTTGCGCATGTGAGTTAAGCCCACGGTGGCAGCGCTCGGATTAGCGGCTTCTGGGCTCGTGTTGGTGTGTACGCTCCGTTCGGTACACGAGCACTAGTGGGTGTGCGATACTCCTGCCACAGCGCAGGAGGGCTACAGTCAGGATTGACGTAATCACAGCGCAACTTTGCTGACCCGAGACGTCGGAGACACCCATTAGGCACTTTACACCGTGCTTGGCGCTGCGCTTGCAATCAAAGGTGATTGTTGCTGACTGCAGATTAAATCCCTAAATGTTGCTTTTTAACTCTATTTCACTGGTATTTGCCTTCGAGTTCTCAGGTTTTCCTTACTATGTTCCTCCTCTAGTCCGGGTCCTGCCAGTGGCAGCCCCTTTTTATCGAGCCAGTAGGAGTATTCTCCTGCCAGTAGCTTTTGTGCTGACCAGTAGAACAAAAAGGATCGAATCCCACTGAAGTCAAGGGCACTTTTGTCACTGCCAGAGTGCAGCTATAGGACTTCAGGCGCAGGGTGCTTGTCTCTTGTCTGGAATTCAGAGCAGTTCTCGAAGGGGAAGAAACAGTCTAACTAGAGGAAGATGTTTTTCTCAGTAAATAAAACATATACTGAAAATCCCTGCTATTGTCTAGATACACAAGACACAGAATTGACCTGTACAGAATTCTACGTAATGCTTTTCAGAGCTCCAAGGTTTTCCTAAAAAAGAAGCAGCTCCTATTCTGCTTTTACAGATGGGGAGACTGGGACAGGGTCCAGTCATACAGGCCAAGGTCACACAGAGTTGGTGACAGATTCCCTTGGGCAAGCAAGGTCCCGCCTCATTCGGAAGACATTTTTTCTGAGTAATAGCATGTAAACACCCAAGTTACAAGACATAGCAAGGCACGTATGAGAGCAACACTGCCCAGAGCTCCTTGCTGTGCTGGAGATGGCAAACAGCAACCAGGTCCAGTGTTTCAGAATTCTCTTGCACCAGCTGGAGTTGAATTGCAGCCGAAGTGAATCCAGCCAGCCCGTCCTGTCTTCTCGCCTCAGCTCTTCTCATCTCCTTTCCAGCGCTTACTGCCCTGTTTGCCACGGCTTTTAACCAAGTTCTGTGTGCTAGAAGCTAGTTCCTCCAGGCCTGCTTTTGTCTAACTCTTGAAGTACAGTCCAGATTTCAGCACACTGTTAACCACAGTCTAATAAGGCAATTTTTTACGCTGTTTAGCTCAACCCGAGTTGAGTTGGATATACCAGAGGCAGAAATAATTTGCTTAGTAATTTCTCACCCACATTTAAAGACAATAAAAACAAGAGTTGCCTGGCAACTCTTGGAGAGGAGTTACCTGGCAGGACAATGGGGAAAATACTTTCATTTTGTGTGAAGCAATACTCTTAAATAATTGCTACTTGCAGTTTCTGTATTTGAGTGAGCTCCATTCATTCAGCTCCTCTTTGGTTTAGGTCTGTCTTTGTGCAGGACATGCTGCAAGATTATTTTTTTCTTTGCAGGTCTCTGGCACTTTTTCCGCCCAAGAACATATCAGAATATCAGAATATTTATAGTGTTTGTGGAACTATAAATCATTATTAGAGTGATAGTCTGTGGGCAAAACAAGCAAAATAAGGTTTAAAACAGACACTCCCTCTAACTAAATGGTTTCGAATCACCAATCCACAGCTTTCAGGTCAGCAGAATTCAGTTTCAGCAGATTCTAGGAAGTCAAACACAAAAGGAGTAGCCACCCTTCACAAACAGAGGTGCACAGAATACTCTGCCATAAGCCAAAGCCATGATCAGTTTCGGTACTTCAGATGTGGCCATATCAGATCTTAAGCAGGCTTCAGAGGTAGCAATGGACTCCAAAACTTCTGGCCAGACTTGAGGCACACGCAGTGAGCTCAGCGACAAAGGTGGACAGTTTCTGACAGAGGTTGAACCTCTCTCCCATTTCCCACCATGCTGATTTTCCAGAGGTGCAAAGGGCCCAGCACCCAGCTCTGCGTGGAGACAATGTCTGCACTGAAACTTACGGTAAATCCCAACTAAAGCCTCTCTTCCAAATGTCTAACAGGGAAATGAAACTTGCTTTTCTCACCTGATCTCAAAAATTCCAAGCTTCGTTGTTCATTCAATTCTTCTTTTTATCGTGTCAACCACTGGCTTCCTATCTTTGGCTCACGCGGGGTGGGGGGATCTTTCCCTTTTGGGCACCACCTGCCTGGCACACACTGGGCTAGAAGTCCCATATTTGAGGAAATAATTCTTTAGGCTCTCACCTGAAAAAGGAAAGCTTTGTTGGCTGACCCTCTGCTGATACAGAGCAAATACAGATCTGAAGGTGTGACCGTCCACCTGCACATTGGATTTATAGCTGTGGAGTCCATTGTTAAGGAAACGTTAACCCCAGTAAGCCTAGAGGATTATTTCCCATGAAGAAAGGAGGATGAGGCTGTGTTGGCAGAACAGGTAGGCTTTATCTGAGGAAAGAGAACCATAGCCTGGCCAAGACTGTAGTGTTTTGCAAGTCAGCAGTTTCAGCAAGCACTGTCCCTTCAAAGCTTCTAGCCAGTGAGATAACCTCTCTCCAAGCAGAAGGAATTACATGGGAACACCAGATACAGAGAGATCACAGAGGAGTAACCTGAGAGATGTTCTGATCAACAAGAGCCATAGTGCAGTCTTCAGATGTTCAGAAAAGAGAAGTCGTAACTCACCTTAAGAGCCAAGACTTGTATATACATACATAAAATGCACATACATAAAAATGTGCTTTTTTTTTTGTTTTAGGTAAACCTAAGCTCCTTGTCTGTTTGCTCAGCCCAATACTTATTTCTGTGTTTTGTAATCTTTGTAACCATGAGAACTAGATTTTTTTTTCTGCCTTCTTAAAATTAAAACTTAAATTCTCTCACAATTTCTTACCCAGTAGGGCTACAGGTTGGAAACAAGTTCATTGTATGATGTGTGATACAGTCACAAGCGCTGGTAGCTGGTGGGAGCTAAAGTAAAAAGATTGGTCTCAGTACTACAAATACAGTAACACCACTACGCACAGGTTTCAGCTGGAGGAACTGGTCAGGTCAGAGCTTGTCGTATTTTCTGGCTACAAGGACTTAGACATAGTCATAATGCAGGCCTGCACCACTTTTCTAGCCTCCTGAAATATGCACTAGATAAAATGCCAATGGTATCTAGAAGAGAGCAGCTGATCCTTCAGTAAATACTGAAATAATATCTGAGCAGAATTACACATCATTTACTCTACATACAGCTCCGCTTCTTAGGAAAACAAGTAGAAATTAAAGAACTAAAAGGTTCGGAAAGCAAGCTCTTCACCGAAGAATTGACAAGTTCCCCAAGAGCTCACGTGCAGGACTGACCGCCTGGCCGACAGAAAGGTGATTTCCAAAGTCACGGTTACGTTGCAGACTGTCTCATCGCATCACTTCACATGAACCACCACAGTTCTGCCAAGTATCAGTGGTTTCTGATTGCCACCCCATCAGATGACCCCAAGGTGAAGGATGTTTTTCTAATCAGACAAAAACCAGCCCTTTTCCTTTCAGGTCTGTAGGAAACATTGGGAAAAGCAACTGCCACTTAATCAGATGTAAAGAGACAAAAAGTAGGGTTGCAAGAGGGTGCTAAGCATACGTGAGGAACAAGGAAATGACTTCACACAGTATTTTTTAACATTTTCTCCAAAGACTAGGCTGATTTTTTTCCCAGGCTCTTTTACAGCATTGTGCCCAATCACATCCACTTGACACCTACCACAGGAACTGTGCTTACAAAAGATTAAGTGAACAAATGCAAACTGGTGCCAAGAAAAGAGAAGAAAATAACCTGTCAGCTCCATTAATGGGACTTCTGGCTTGCTTGCTGTCAGCAGCACTTACTTCCCCAGGTTGTCTCAACAGTTCCCCGTGGCTGTCTCACACCAAAACCATCACGGATGTTCATCCACTCCGAAACATTTTCACACCCTGCAAACTGACATGTAGCCCATTTCTCTCTTCCACGCGTCAAAGGGTTCTGCAACAGTTCTGCAATCTCCCAGAGAACAGCTACAGTCGTTACCGGCACAGCTTGTTCATTATTACGCATGTGAGGAGGACCAGAGCCATTACTGTTCATGATGAATTTCTGGTATCCGAAGTACATGGTAACTGCTGGGTGTACACACAAAAATTGAACTATGACAGATACTACATTTCTTCGCACTCAGCACAGTAAATGCTGAAAAACTACTTGCTTGTAAATTCCCCTAGAGTTACCAAATACACCTGATAATTCTTTAATCTTGGACTTCCTGAGCAAAGTAAAACGATACAACATTCGCCTGCCCTTACGGCTGTGCGCCACACCACCAGATAGTGAGAACAGGCGCATCTCTATGAAAGAGAGGTGCATCTACTCCCATCCAATGAATCAGCCCCCATATTTCAACAGTTCTATCCTACACTTCCTCTAGCTACTCTAAGCATCTTCTCCCAAACCCACCTCACTGCCAAGACATTCTGTGTAGCTGTCTGTATTCAGTTTTTTGCTGGTAAAGACAGATTGTTCTCTTCTAGAACAGGATGTCTTTTAATCCTGTGATATAATCTCTTTTGTTTTGGAACCAAACCATTTTAATGTAAAAATATACATTCTCCCTTGTTTCTTCCTCTCCAGATTTTAACAGATGTACTAGAAAGTAGATTACTATTTATTCAGCACTGTACATAAGCACAGTAGTTTACAGAACACAGATACTGATTTTTATGCCAAGTGACATTATATTCACGTAGAAAAGTGTATGCTGCCTGGGTCTTACCTTTATCCTTGTCCATGCTGCTTGCACTGCAGAAAGGTCACGTCTAGCTAGCAGAATTGAGACTTAATTAAGGCAATTCCTCTTCATGTCTTTCCGGAGGAGGCTGCAGCTGTGAAACCTGCCTCCCCGTACGTTGCTTACCTCAGGAACTGGACAAGGCGCAATTCCGGAAGCATCCGCAGCAGAATGAAGTAATTAAACAGGGAAACACTGACTACCTTTTAGAAGTGGAATTAGTAAATGGACATTTGAGGTTGACCTGTTCCAAGTAATATGCAGGTAGTAAGAATTAGAAAGACTTAAAATGGGAACTCTCTAGACAACATTGTTACTTCAGCTTGTTCATATTTGAATAGATCCAAGTTACTTTTTGTATCACGCCATGTCTGAGCTACTTTAATACTTTGGCCTCTACTCAATTATTTAGCATATCAAATACTAAGTGATTAGTTTTCATCTGTGTGCAAAAGGTCAAGTTAAGGCAGATAGTTTGCTGATTCAGGAACAGATTAACTTGCATTCCATAGCAGTGCTCTGCTGAAGCTCCAAGGAGCTTTCCTTCTATTTGCTGCCCATCTCAATTAGCTGTCATTTCTCAGCTGAGATGTAATCAAACTATGGTAAAGAACTATAAACCAACTACTGCTACTGCAAGGTGACCAGGAAATAACTAGTTTTCCCCCTGCACAGGAAATAAGGGCACACACTGAAACCATCCAGTAATGATGCATTTAGAACAGGCAACCGTGTTGTGTAAAGTAGTTAATTCCTGTTATGGAACAGAATGTCAAAGGGAGCTGCAGAGGTCAAACGCATCACTTAGTTCAAAGAAAGATTAGCCAGGTTCACAAATACATCCACTGGTAATTACACAGAATAATCCTACGCAACCTCCAGCTCAGGAAATCGGTAGACTAGAGGTTGGCTAAAGGAAGGCTGACTGCAAATCCTTTCAGCTGGCCTGCCTCCATATTAAAAATGAAGAAAATTGCTATGAGATTGGTTTGGATTTAAAAGAAGTCTTAGGAGAGTCACTGTCACACTGAGGCACGTGCAAGACTGACCACAAAAAACCTCACGCATCTTGTTTGCCCCAGAATGGACAGAGGAAGTTTAACCAGCAGGCAGTGGTTCTAGTAAGTTCTACTCACAGAGCTTGAAAGGCTCAAATAATAACACCTTATTTCACAGACTACACCAGTCTACTCTTCCAGGATGGGCCCAGCATGACGTCTGCTATACCTATATTGAGGGTGTAACAACTTAGGCTAGTCTTAAACCTACTGCAATTTGATAATCTC